>NW_027526225.1:28433407-28691963 GCF_048455015.1 Haemaphysalis longicornis
GACACGAGAAGTCTGTATAGGCAAAACTGGATTGATTATGGGGTTTAAAGCGTCGACGCTACTCAGGCGATGAGGCGCGCCGTAGCGGAGGGCTCCGGAGTAGTTTTGACCACCTGTGAATCTTTAATGTGCGCCGAAATGTGCAAGCGAAACGTATCCACTAAATCTGGTCGCAATGTTGATACCTGCCAGCATTGGTGAGCGAAGAGAAAACATTACGCATATTTGGGGCGAAACACCAATACGTAAGTGATATTTGCAGTGTTAATTTAATTAAAAATACATAACGTCTCGATTTTTGTGATATTCAAATAAAAAAAATTAGCAGTGGCTTAGCTCGGCTATGCCAGGATATACGTAGCCTGAGCTAAGGTTCAGCTGGTTATTTTTAGCTTTCCTGGTTGTCAAGGATTAGCCTGATTATCATGCTTACTGCTGCTTCAATGACACACGCACGGTATACGGATTATGTGACACGTATATTTATCAAGGGGCTCCGGCGCAGCGTCGCCAATCGCCCCAGAGCTAAGCTGGTTCCACAGGCGCACGTCAGTGTTGCTGCGACGCACGAGCCATCAGTTCTACACCCGGCCACCCCTCGCATGATTATCAAGTGGACCGGGCCGCCACGTGCGGAACGGAGGTCGGCGAAGACGCTGGGCGCGTGGGGTGTGTGAGAGACGCCGGGCAGCGAGCAACGTTCTGTGCGCCGTGTGACGTCACTGCTCCTTGCGCATGCGCAGCACGGCTCTCCAGGAGCCACGCGAAACTGCTCAACCTCGGCCAGTGTAGCGCACGCTACGAAAATTGGGGTAGCTTCTCACTAGTGGCGCGAAGACTGAGCAAGCAGCGAAGCTGGCGTCTACACCGTGCTTATTCTTGGTTCGACTAAGTTTATGCGTGGTTATATATGCTTGAGGAATAGTGCGGCTGAGCCCAAGGACGCGGGTTTTACCCCGGCAGCTGTGGCTGCTTTTACGATAGAGGCGAAAAGGAAATACAAAAAGCCTCTTTTTGAGAGCACGGCTGAGCCCCGTTATCTCTCTCCTTGCGTCATTTTATGTCGCGCGTTCCCCGAGTAGAGTTGAGCCCGGCTGCGAGGCTATCCCTGAAGCCTGCTGTAAGCTGGAACGAGAAGAGTTGAGCCTTGCTGGGAGGCTAGGCCAGGAGGCTAGCGCACTGCTTTCACTCTCTCCCTCCTCGCCAGGAGGCACCCCGTGCGTCTTTTCTCTTTGTATTTCTTTTTTTGCTGACGCCACCCGACCAATCTCAAGTTCATAAGTGGCCGTGTATCTGCTCCTTCCGTTGCAAATGTCGACGAAAGACGATAGTCTTTCGTCGACATTTGCCAAGTAAATGACTCCCTTCGCTTTCCCGCTGACCTCTCATGTGCTCCTCTTGCGTCGCGCTCCCGCAAACGTAAGCACGTTAATGCTTTGCTCAAGTCAGTTTAAATTTGCCGCGTTCTATTGCTCCATTCCGGATGCCTCGATGCCAGTGCTGCCGTACGGCGGAGACGAGCGTGAATCGAGGCGCCCTACTTTGACGTTTATAATACTGCGTTGTCCTAGCTTAAGTGCAAGCGGAACGCGGCACCTATCTAGTGGAACCTTTCGTAACTGCTGCAGCTTGATTTCATAAAATGCCGCCAGAAGCTATAGCGGCGAGTGCGACCGCAGGCGACGGTGCGATTTTTTTTTCTGCAGAGGTTCTTGTATTTCATTAAGCAAAAATCAAGCATCTGTGATTTTTTTTATAAAGGAACACTGTAAATATCCCTTGTGTATTAATTTTCAGTCTTATATTGGCGTAGTGTCTTGTTCTTGTTCAACAATGTTGACAAGTATGAACATTTAAACCGGATTTATGCGTTTAGATTTGGTTGTGAGTATATAAGACCATTGCCGCTATTGCGCAGACTACGTTTCACTTGGCCGGGTGGCTGAATCGAGTCACAGGAAGAAAGAAAGAAAGAAAGAAAGAAAGAAAGAAAGACAGACAGACAGACTACAATCAAACAGACAGACAGACTACCCAATCAAAATAAATAAATAAATAAATAAATAAATAAATAAATAAATAAATAAATAAATAAAACTTTATTGACACAAGGATGGCGACTCGGCCTATGTGGGGGCGAATGGGGAGGGTGGTGTCAATTCGGGAAAACTTTACATTCTCAGATGAACGCCAGTGGCGAGAGCGAAGTCCCACAAGGAGGCAAACACCTGCTTGGCTGAATATTCTGCGACAGCTGAATATAGCTTTAATATATTAATGAAATATGGTCAAATAAATAAATAAAATAAATAAGCCCGCACACACAAACATCTCGCGCTATGCAACTGAACAGGGGCTATTGGAGGAGGCGGGAGCCTCCGAATTCCAGCCTAATTGGGACAGGTCTTGTTCTTTTCTGTTAGCTTAGATTAATTTAGAAATATACAGCTCACTTTTTCAAAGAGACCTGGGGCGTTATTCTCGAGTTTTGTCCATTTTGAGTCGCTTTCAAAAGTGTCCCTTTTGGCGAGCCCTGATTGGTTAAAAGCAAACAACCGGAAGTGACGTAACGCAAGCGCAACAAACCTACTGCCAACGCCCACTTCTTAACCGGAAGTACGTCATGGTGACAGGGACTCAAAAGGGACAGTTACAAGAATACCGCCCCTGGGCGTCTATTTTTGTTTTCGCCACATGGAAAACCGACGAAACGCCAGCCATGTTACAACTGTTGATTCGTGCGACGCCGCTTAGTATATTGGCACCCAACATGACCGCCACATTTTGCCTCGAGCGCTAGGGACGCTGTGGTGTGAACAGGTATCGCCAATCGATGTAGGCTCGCGGTAATTGAAACGCTACATCATGCGCAGGAAAAAAAAAGAAATCGGGGGAAGCGGTCAAACGTCGCTACCAAACCTTCTCCAAATCCTATCTCCTCCCCCAACCTTAAATTTTACAACCTCGTAGCACGCTTTTTCACAAGTTTGAAACCGCCGGTGATCTTCCGTCAACAAATGCTAATCATCGCAGTGCGCAAGCCGCCGCGAGCCTCTTCGATTTAGCCCTGCGGGCTGCAACCGGCGAGAGAGCAATTTATGGAAGCACCGGCCGAATCGTCCGCAGCTGCCGGCGCCGTTCGCAGTGGCGGTTGACCAGTAAAGGCGCCGCTGGGGAAATTCGCCGATCAGACTCCACCGGGGAGTTCGCTAATTAAATCCGCCGCCCTCCCGACTCCCGAGTTCCGCTTCCTGGTCGGGGAGGTTGTTCTCTTCCTCCAAGCTTCCCCTTCCCCTTGCCACAACCCACTTCGGTATCATTGCTCTCCGCAGCCATTTCGACGCGTGCACGAGGCTTACAATTCTCCCGCTAACGCCGTATTTACGTCGCAATGGCTATACCTTCGACGTTGAGCGGCTTCGTCGCGTCAGAAAGAAATACCCGCCCTGAGACAGGTACACACTGCGGGGAAGGGGGGAGGAACGCGCAGCGCAGACGATCCAATTAGGCTTAGCTCCTCTTCCCGATCGTTTTATTTTCCCCCTCGCTTAATCACGGCCGCCCACATTTTACGCGCGGCAAGGCCGGGGCTGGGAAGAATTATCGAGGAGCGGACGTTAATTAGCCAGAGAGCAGAACCGAGGCCGGTGTAATGCGTGCGTAATCGCGCCGATTCGGGGGAGGAGCGAGTACGGGGCGCTGTTGCTTCCTTGTAGTGTATACGCAGCGAGAGAAAAAAAAAAACAATGATGGGGAAAGAAGTACGACTGCAGTGCCGAAATGAGTGCACGCAATTGAACGTGAGAGAAGAAAAAAAAAACAAAAAAAAAACTAAAAGAAATCACCGGTGTAGCTGGCCTTTGTTTAGTGCGCCGGCAATGTAACGGTGCGCTGGAAACAAAAGGCGGTACGGCACTCTATTCGAGGTGTACCGTGAACAAGGGGCCGCTATTTTGCCCCTTGTTCCTCCTTTACTGCGAGCGCGCTAATTTCTGCGTCCTCTGGGATTAATGGCGCTTGCAACGCTGTACCGACCAACTTTTTCTAGTTCATACGCAGACGAATTAGCGCTTGTTGTTAGAAAGAGAGAGAGAAAAAAAAAACAATAATTACGTTGCCGTTCTTGAACACGCGCCCTTTCACATAAAAAAAGGGCCAGAAGTTGCCGCTCTTGAGGCAGCCATTTGCGCAGTATGCGCTAGTGTCACGTGGGGTGCTGCAGTGAATCGCGGCTGTTTGGAGCGCTTATAACGGCATTATTGTTTTTAGCGGCGAAGCACCTTATGACCGGCGTCCGGCGTCCGTGCTCAGGGCACAGCACCGTGTAAATCGAAACATCTGTGAACAAAAGGTTCACAAAAGGTTAACAAGAACAAAATAAAAGGTTCACAAAAGATTAGAGAGAGAGAGAGAGAGAGATAGAGAGAGAGAGAGAGAGAGAGAGAGAGAGAGAGAGAGAGAGAGAGAGAGAGAGAGAGAGAGAGAGAGAGAGAGAGAGAGAGAGAGAGAGACATGCTGCGCATGCGCGAGGAGCATTGGATTGGATTGGACTGGAATGAAATGGATTGGATTCGATTAAATTGAATTGTATTGAATTGGAAATCGTTTTAGCAGCAGTAAGCACTCTCACTCTCACGGGTAATTTTTAAAACGATCTCCAGTGCTTCGCCCACTCGTCATGATTAACTTTGTGGAGATGCGTGATTTTTTTTAAATGCTGACATACTTTCGAATGTGCTTTGCAGGATGATTCGAAGTTATGTGGCGTTGAAAGTATCGACCTGCACTGTTTCTTTCTTTCACGAGGAGTACCATTTGTGCCTGCTATGTTTCCCCAACAGTATGAGGGGCTGCAACAAATTTGCAGCCCCTTCCCGACGCCTTTTTCCCAACACTTTAGAAAACACCGCCTGCGATTCTGCGACACTCCGTAGTGATAATAAGAGGCTAAATAAGCAAGGGATGGTAAGGTATAAACGAAGAAATGATAGGAGAAGGGATGGTGATAAGAGAAGAACAAACACAGCAAAGGAGTAGTGCGGGGTGACCTTGAAGGTGGAATTTCTGTCATAATAAAGAACGTTGAAAAGCTCGATAAGGGGCCGAAGCCGTTCTTTCCGCTCCAGACGGACTGAGCGAGGTTTGTGCAATGGAGCGAAACCAGTGTGGGCGACGAGTGGCGCGTTTTCAAATTTGCGCAATGCGCCTTCGTCTTGAGGAGCGGCGCTTGTCGGGTGGTGCTGAACTTTGGATATTCGATCAATGGCCACCCACGTGCTCGTTGTTGCAGTGCCTGTGGGCGTGCGCTGCGGTCTGAATATTCCGGGCATGTGTTGCTACGTCCACGATGGCAGACAAATATTGGAACTGTATAGCATCGCTGTTGCGTGCGTCTCTGCGTCTTGTGGGATATTGCGCATCCAGACGCCGCTTTCTCGTTCTTCCATTTGAGCGCTCATTTCTTTCACCTTTACTGCCCTTGCCCTCCTCTCCACCGACCCCCAACGAGCAGCGATGCACCGTACTGGGCAGAAAAGTTTCCATTGCTAGGTTCAAAAATACCCAATTTTCAGCAATTTTTTCCCCCGCAGGTTCGTCGAGAATTCCCTGCAAATTTTCCTGCGTTCTGCTTTTGCAGCTGATAGACCTTTACGTGGATTCCTGACAGATTTTGGGCGTTAGGCGGCGCCACAATATGCCTAATAATTTACGCAGCCTTCCGGTCGCGCACGCCATTCAGAGAGTCAGAGTTTTCAGTGTCAACTAAATTCCACTGCATCTGCCACTCAGCAGCTTTTTGCACTCCATTTCACGTTTAGCGCCAAACAGCATGCTAACTTTTCAAGCTACAGCAATAAGCTTAAACTGGCCATATAAAAGAGAACACGATATTGTGGGTACCTTAGTTAATTTAGCTCAGCGCCGGGACTGCCATCTCTTGTTGGCAGCACGCGGACTAAGGAGCACCCGCAGTACTTTTTAGCGGCGAAGCACCTTAGGACCTCGCTTTGTCCGTGTACACAGTGTTGCGCATGCGCGAGAAGCATTGGATTGGATTGGATTGGATTGGATTGAAATGGATTAAATTTAATTGCATCGGATTGGATTGGAATTGTATATACTGTACACACGCGTTGTCACTCATTTACATGCGCGAGTGGGCAATGCCACGGTGATCTACGGCAAGAACGATTCCCAGTGCTTCGCCCACTCGTCATGATTCACTTCGTGGAGACGCGTGAATTTTTTTTTTGTATATTGTCCAAAAATATGTTCGAACAGGCTGGAGCCCATCAGACGATGCCGCTTCACGATTTACTAGCTCTTTCTCATGGAGGATTCTTTCCTTTATGCTCCCCCTGTTTTATAAACTGCATTGGAAGCGGTCTTGATGCGTGTGGCTCTCGGGAACACGACTGCGGATATTTGAACATAAATCCAACAAAGTATTCAGGGAACTTTCTTAAACCAAACAAAGTAATAAATGATGCGAAGTCTGCTTTGCTGCCATTAGTTTTCCTTTTTGCTCCACCACTCCTAAAATTCCCTGAATCTATTAACGATTCCCTTTTTCCTCTTTGGCCAAAATTACAGCCGAGAATTCCCCGAAAAAGGGGAAAATTCCCGGAGTGGAACATCACTGCCAACGCATGCCGTTACTGTTATCTGGACACCCATGGCCTCCGCGCAAAATGAGGCAGCCTGGCCAGGGCCCCACCTACCGAGCTCTGGCCACAATCGCCGGGGCCCCCTGCCAGCTATCACGACCGACTTCTCACCTTTCACGATATTACATCACACTAGCGTCTCAAACGACTCCTCTGCCCTCGTTCCCACCGCTATAATTCGCGGCACAGAGAGGTCTTGTGGCGTCCGCTCCAGACCCGCACATCCGAGGCACCTCATCCACCCTGCCGTCTGCTCTCCCTCCTGCCTGTTCCGTCCAGGAAGAACTGATCTGAACCGGGCATAAGTAAAGGGATGCTGCCGAGGTTCACGTGATGAGGAAGTAGTGCCCCTCACCCGGGGTATTACTCAGAGCATGCACAGCAGCGTGACCTCTTCATGCACGGCTTGCACGTAACGCCTTTGTGGTGCATATCGCTCTCGGCGTTCTCAGCGCTGCGGAGATAAGAGAGGCAGATAAGTTCGCGGCCGTCCACCGCCCACAGAATGCAGCAACACGGCAGCTGCCCAGTCTAGGGGGATGTCAAACTTTCCTCCGCAGAAACGTACCCCTACCCCACCTTAAGATTTCCCCTCAATCTGGTCGATTAACACATGCCCCTTAGTTGGAGTTGTTGATCAATTGGTTCGCGCTCTACGAAGAGATAGCTTCCTGGTTAGCTCAGGTGGTAGAGAGACTGCCCAGACAAGCGCGTTTCCCGGACACCTTTCCTTTGTGGCCGTAGGGCTCCATTTCAGATGGACGTCCGGTTCTTCCTCGCACGCGTTGCGCTGCTGAGTACGAGGTCGCGGGTTCGATTCCCGGCCGCGGCGGCCGCTTTTCTGATGGAGGCGAAAAGCAAAAACGCCCGTGTGTACGAGATTTCGGCGCACGATAAAGATCCCCAGGTGGTCAAAATTAATCCGGAGCCCTCCACTACGGCGCGCCTCATCGCCTGCGTTGCGTCGGCGCGTTAAACCCCGCAATCAATCAAATCAATTCTTCCTCGCACAACGTGGCAGCTAGGGTGGCGTCAGGGAAAGCGCCACTCTTCCAAACAAACCATTTTTCTCCACCAAGCGCCAATGTCAGACGCCTGCTTTTTGCACGATTGGCCATTTGATCCTTTTGAATTATTATCGTATCGGGTCATAAAACTTGCCACAACTTGCAACAAAAGCTCGAGTACGCGCGTGCGCAGACGTAGGCTAGCTCGAGTATGTCGCGTCCCTCCTTTCACCGATTCGGATGATTGAAACTCGCGTCCCCCAAGCACGTGCCATACGGACAGGTTCATTAAACAAGAACAAAACACACGTGCGGAGAGCGACGCGGTTCCGCACGCGATTTTCCCCCTCTCCAAAACCGGTTCTGCTGTCTTAATGCGCATTCCTTACCCTCGCCGGCCCGGTTTACGGAGAGGGAAAACGCGTGCGCAAACGCGTCGCTCTCCGCACGTGTGTTTGCGAGCAGACCTGCGAAGAGGGAAGTTTTATCTCCCTGCAAAGTAATACGCCCGACGAGAACTAATTAAAACCCCGTCGAGCGTCCCGAGGGATTAATTCCCAGCGTCACCGATGCTCTTGGGGCGCCTGATGACGCGGACAGAACGTGATGGGGACCCCGAACAGCCCAGGGCAATGCCATTCGAAGGCGAACAGTTGCGAGAAGGAAGTGTACTGCGGGGGAGTGGCGAAGAGGGGAGGGGACCAGTTATTAATGCAACTTGTTAACAGGCGGTGATGCGCTGCGGTCCGCGCTAAGCGCGGCTGGGCAGTAGTTATGGAGGGATTAGTCACGGGAGCTTCGTTAAGACAGGGTGGCGTCGAATCAGGTCACCGGTTTAAACATGAGCGCGAAACGTACGTGTTATTGAAAGCGAACTTCATTACGTCAAGAAAAGGAAGTCGGAGGTGTGCATCTTGCTTATGCGTTACATCTGTGCTGGCAGAGCGGAAGGTCTTAGGGGTTGGAGTGGGTCATGATTGAAAAAAAATTACCCCACCTTCCCGCGAGGGGAACCCTCTGGAGATGCGACGCATCTTGGGGGTTCACTTGGTGTTTCCGTTGGGTTGATTCTCTAATTGCGTGAAACGTGTGAGGAACGCGTATGATGTATTCTTTATTTAACACGCGGCGTAACGTTAACGATGACGGCCTTGTGGTCGCTGAAGTGTACGGGTAGTGGATGATGAAGTAACGGGACCACCGTGCAATTCGCAGCGAAGATCAAGTCTATGCGCGTGCCCGAAATCGGAACGCCGGTGCTGGAACGACCGCGGCTATGACGCAACGTGGCGCGGCTATGACGCAACACAATCCAACACAATCCACTTTAATTCAATCCAATCCAATCCAAGCCAAGCCAAGTCAAGCCAAGCCAATCCAATTGAATCCAATCCAATGCCCCTCGCGAGAGAGTGTTCGCTATCGGAGAGGAGAGGGGGGTGAGCGGCGGAGAGCGCAGCTCGCGCGGCGAGGAGAATGGGGGAGGGGTGTGGACGGATAACAACAACGCCGTATGGAGGGACAAGGCGAGTGAATGAGATGCAGTCGCATCTAATATGAATTACCGGAAAAGAAAATCAGTCGCCCCAATAATGAGGGCAACTCTTAATGCGTCGGCATCACCCGCGCTTTCCTCGACTGGGCGGAAAACGGGGCTTCTTTAGATACCAGTAACTAACTACAGTAAAAGGTCGTTAATTCGAACTCGAACGGGACCATAAAATTGCTCGAATTAAGCAGAGTTGGAATTAGCGGGTGGGCGATATAGAACGAATGAAAATCGCGCCACACTGCGCAGGTAGAACACAAAGAAGCCACCTCTGGACTCGTTATCGCGAATTAGGCGCTACTACACGTTTGTGGCAGGTGATGTCATGAATAATGTATCAGAAATAGTTTGGAATGCGCCGGAACACTGGCTCCTTGGCGCGGCGCCCTCTGTAGAAACGAAACAAGCTGTTGCAGGGGCCTAGCGCACGTGCCACGCTGTTGCTTTTAGATGCAAAGTATCTCTTGCTCTCGGCTCCGTCGTCCATCCATCCGCCGGCCCAGGAAGACACCGGCAACAATGCCGCTCCAGCATCTCATGGTCGGGGCTATGTCCCTCCCTTGTTGTGGCGCCGTCCACAGCCCCACTGCGCATGCTCGGCTCATCTCGGGCCGGCCCAGGAAGACACCGGTAACACTGTCGCTCCAGGAGCCATTAAAGGGTAAGACACCACCGGGCGCTCAGCAAGCCGAGCATGCGCAGTGGGGGTGTGGACGGCGCAACAACGACAAGGGCGGGACATAGCCCCGTCGCCTCTAGTAAAATTACACCATCTTCCCATACGGAAACCCTGAGTAGTATGCGAAACAGCCATGGGCTCAACGCAATTTCCCACTTCGTAGTTCCAGTAAGTGAAAAGTGTGGTAGTTACCATGGAAACCAAACTGTAGATATAACGGTAGCTACATACCTCAACCTAACGGAAACGAGGAACTGAAAACTAATGGGCACTTGAATCGACCCCGTGGCTGATTTGCATACTACTCAGGGTTCCCCTACGGGAAGATGGTGTATTTTTTTTTTCTGTTTCGTTGTTTTACATCTCTAGTGAATTTAGTTTGTTTTTAATTTGCGACACATTGTAATCCCTCTGGACCGACTTCTTATACGAGGAGTGATGGAAACCAGGGGATGATAGTTCGAATTAACCGTTCTGGATAGCGACGCGTTCGAATCATCGGGAGTTTCCCTCCATTGAAATATACAGGGCTGTGCCGGGACCAGGGCGTGAGTTCGAGTTAACCGGAAGTTCGAATGAACAGAGTACGAATTAACGAGCTTTTATTGTACCTTTAATGCCCATTGCAGACGGGAGAGAGAGAGAGAGTACGTCCGATGGAGGGAAAACGCTTTTACCTAATTGCAACATATGAGGGCGCAGTCAGCCATAGAGTTTATTGCAATATACACTAGAGAGGAATCTTGCGCTAGCGTCTATGCGGCTCATATCAAGGCCGTCTGTGTCGTCATGGGCCGCCATTATACCATGCGGTCGCCTTAGTTTCGTCATTGGCTTGGACTGAAACGTTTTAGTGGCCGTATATTCGAACACAGTGCCATAAAAATGCAAACAATGGTGTGTCATTATTTAAGGGGAAAGTGAAACAGGCTATTTTAAAGCTAAGAAAAAAGGACGTATAGCGCATTTTTGCGGAACGGTTGTGCCTACTATTCTGCAGACCAAGCTGGTGGTTAACAACAGTGTTAAAATTTGGGTGAAATTCATTAAAGACTCTTATTTAATTACGTTACCATTGTTTGAATTAATTTGTTTGAAAAGCTTCGAAATGTTTTTGAGCGTGCCTATGAAAACGTCGCCTTCGTAGTGAACCAGTGCCCCGACGTCAGCTACAGTTTAACAAAACTTGTTGCTGAGCGAGTTGCTTCAAACTTGAAGAAAAAAAAAGTGGCGTTAAACAGTTGTGGACGAAGACAAGATAGGACGGGTGCAGGCGCCCGTATGTGTCGTATCTTGACTTTGTCGAAGTATGCTGGGTTTCTTTCTCTTCTTTTCGTCCGCTACAACATTCGCGGCGGCCTATCACCCGCTCAGTCATGCCTCCCTTCGACGTCGGCATGTCCAACGTTAAATACGATCACGCACTGCCTGCTCTTTCACTGAACACGAAGTTGTTACGGATCACGCCTACCACAGAACAGAAAGGAATTCGGCTACCTCGTAGCTCGTAGACGTGCTAATGCATAGTAAAGAAAGCAAATCCCCAAAACCGCTTAAGAATCAGATTGTCATGCCAAGCCCAAGCCAGAAGCAGGGTTATTCCCAGAACCCGCTACTACGACATGGGTTCCCAGGTGAAATTTCCTCTCTAGTATACTTACTAACAAACTATGCAGTCAACAGACAGGCACGATATTGTCACGTAGCCAAAGACGAAGAAGCTGTCTTGAAGGAAAAGCAAGCTTATTGGAGTGACCTTGTGCTCCCCTAACAAACCAAAGAATACACAGGCGGCGAAACAGCAGTCAACCAAGTAACGTGCGCAGACTGTTGTCGGCGAATCGAGTACGGCGGCGTCTGCTCTGCGGGCGTTTATCTTTCGGTGCGAGTGTTTCTCCAACCGTCTAATTACATCCAGAACACTGTAGATAAAAGAAGATTATTCTAGGTTGGTGTCGTTAGTTGGAAGCACTCTCCCTATCAAAGGAGATAACACGTGCGGCATAAAAAAAAGAATGGAACACGGGCTTCACTTGGCATACAGATAACACAGATAACACAGCCCGCCGCAGCCGGGCGAGAAAACAAAACATAAACAAAGAAACCCAATGCATGGCTCGCGGCAATATGATCCCGTACATGTTGCCGCATTCAGCCGGTGAGGAGAAGGAGGAGAAAAGCGAAAGGAAAGGCCGAGAGGTTATCCAGGCTTAGATCCCGAATTGCTACTCGGCACTGGGGAAGGGGTGTTCAGGGGATAAAAGAGATGGTAGGCGAAAAAGGGGGGATAGGAGCGGGGTCACGCACACACTTTAGTCCCTTCGTGGGCACTAGAGTCTCTCAGCTAAACCTGTGTCCTTCATAAAACGCAAAAGGGCTTTTGTTGCCTTCTGCGAAGTCGATTGTAGGGGTCCCGTAGGGACAGGTTTGCTAAATATTGAAAATGTTCACCTTTTTAGAAGTACTAAAACAGGAATATGAAAAGGTCAAACTCTTCGCAGAATGCGGCGAAGCACGGTGACCCGTGTTCACCGAGTACCGAAAAAAAAAGCATTGATTGATTGTAGGGGTTAACGGGCTGACGCGTCGAAGGCCTCCCCGTAGTAGAGGGCTGATGATCAATTTTGACCGCCTGGGGATTTTTAGCGTGCGCCGAAATCTCGTACACACGGGCGTTTTTGCTTTTCGCCTCCATCAGAAAAGCGGCCGGCGCGACCGGGAATCGCACCCCCGACCTCGTGCTCAGCAACGCAACGCCTTAGCCACTGAGCCACCGCGACGGGTGAAAAAAAAAAGAAAACAACGAGCGGGGTACAATTTTAATGAAGAAAAACAATGTGCACGATTTTTGCGGCATCCACAAGCAAGGGACGAAACAGGCAATGGCAGAAGAACAAATAGAGTTTTGCGGAAGGCACGAAGTAGATAGAGTTCCGGTACGGAGGAAAGCTAGTTTAAAAAAGAATAGCCGAGACAAAAAAAAGCACGCAAACGAAAACGAACGACGCTCACTGAAATCGCCTAAAAACAAACAAGAAACGCACGGCGGCAGTTCGGTATGCAGATTGTCTGGCCCGGAGATTCCATTGGAAACTCTCGGAAGAGAAAAGAGAATGGTGAGGGTTGTTGGATAACAAACACAAAATAAGGAGCAAGACTGGAGTTAATGAGATGAAAAAACAAAAATCAAAAACAGCCATTGGAGAGGGCGGAGTTTCTTTTGTGAGCGTAGGAGGCGCAGGCACGGAGCAGACATAGCTGATAAAAACTTGCTTTGGCTGTGGACACTCCCTCCCTCCCACCCCCCCCCCCCTTCCGACAAAAAAGAAATGTACCTTACACATACAGTCAAACCCGATTATAACGAACCCGGATAGAGCGACTTATGCTATATACCGAACAAAAAGAAATCAGTTACGAAAATACATGCAAAACATATTCCTTACAACGAAGTTCACATCGGATATATCGAACTCGGCGCGCCTACAATTGCCACCGAAATGCGTGGTCTTGGAGTGGCGATTGAGATGCTGATTGGCCACGATTCATATGTTGAGCCTCGCATGGTTCGACGTGACGCCCGACACCTTCCGTAACTGTTTCCGACGCACGGGATTCACGACGAAGCCTAACCAGCCAGCGAGTCCGGACCAAGACGGCATCATCGGCGAACTACTTGCCAACGTTCCAGATGCTGTGCCGAAAGGAGTGTCCTCAGAGGATTTCCTGAGTGTTGACGACGATGTTGCCGTCACTGTGAGCCCCTCGAGTGCACGCACCGTAGCCGTTGTCATGGCGAAAATACTGCTGAAAATACTGAAGAGACTAAGGATGTCACAACGTAAAGCCCTCCGACGCTTAATGAAGCGCTTTTGCCAGTCGACGTTCTCCGCCAATATTGCATCGATATTGAAGGACTCGGACTTGAACTGGTGCAAACGATGTCTCGTGTAGAGAATGCGGTGCTAGCTGGTGCCGGCAAAACGAAAGTGAAAACAGAAATCATCCCTTTCTTGCGAAGTAGGCTGTTAAGGGGGAAAGTAGCTTTATTGCATGTCATAAATGGATTGTTTTGTGTAAGGTATTGCATACTTTAACTGTTCGTTTCGTTATGTGGGAATGGAAAGGGGGGGGGGGGGTCCCGCGTATTGCAAACTCGTAACAAAAAAATTCGTGATAGACGGGTTCGGCTATATCAAATTATTGGATATATCGAAGTAATCACGGCGCATATTACAGTTCTTTCTAACCGGGTTTAACTGTAGTACATTGTTCCTTCCACTCAGTTTGTAAAAGCTCCTAATAAAATGCGTGTAGGAAAGCAAAAGGTGACCAATAGAATGAATGAATGAATGAATGAATGAATGAATGAATGAATGAATGAATTAATGAATTAATTAATTAATTAATTAATTAATTAATTTTCCTCGTAATATATGCAAAGCGGTATGAAGAATGATTTTGGAAAGAAAGTTGCTTAAAGGCAACTTGATGAGACGAAAAATCGCGGAAAACACATACGGCAGCAACACATCGGGGCGAGAAAAATAAATAAATAACCCGTACAATGTACTAACATTTGACATCATTGTTTCCGTGCACATAGTACCAGGTAAAATACCGTGAGGCAAGTAAGATATTTCAACAGAGCACCCACAAAACAACAATAATACATAAAGAAACACAGTCAAAGACGCTGTATACATTATTGCTGAAGGTACAACACCAGTAAGTTTGACTGAGTTACAGGATGAACGTTTTGAGCGATAGATAGCGACCAATAGTTCCTGAAGAATGCGTGATGGCCACATGCATTTGAGACCTACTGTGCCGGCGATATATCGTTCTAAAATTGCCAGAAGCCCGGCACTTACGCTGTGATACTTTAGCGTGTTGATGTGCCGCACCACACGTCTAAACCACTTTCATTCACGAAAATAATGCGCAGAATCGAGTTAACAGAACATTTTGCAGTAAAAAGAGCATGGGTACTGGGAAAGAAAACTGTGCTTGATTCCACTGTCTAGGAATTAGTAAAAAGCGAAAGTGAAATGTGCAGCGAAATCTGCAGCTGAGCATCATTTGCGCGTTGGCAGCTGTCTTGTGGGTGTGCTTGGCGAGCGACGTCCTGCTGGCGGGTCCCTTCGGCAAAGCTGTACTGGCGTCATTTCCGGGACGGATGTGACGTCAGCGAAATCATAGTGGATACCGGTATAAAACACTTTCGTGTTGAAATATAAAGCCCGAAAACGAACAACCCCAAGTATAACGTGCTCGTTAGTACAAAAGGTTGCTTCCCCGCAAGAAGATCCTGTGTACAGCAAAACTGCAAAACACGCTTGGTAGAAAACATTGGGTTGTCGGCCAAGAAGTGTGATGGGTGTAGCGAAAAGTGTTGTTATTACAATTCAGGAAAATGTTTGTGTTGTGTGGTGTTTAGTGCCTGTATTGAACGAGTATTTGAACTATGGATAGCGCCTCTCCGCACCTGCTGCACTGGGGTCTAGAAGATCCCGTAAGCAGATACGAGTGCGTTGCATGCATGTGCCCTATCCGTAGCCTGGCCAAGGCAACTTTCGTATGTCTGTTGAGTGAGTCAGTTGTGTGTGGTCCCAAGTATGGCTTTATTAGAAAATTTCGAATGTTTGTGCATTTTCTGAATGGACCCCCTGCCAGAGATGATGAAGAGCGCGTATTTACATTAGCTTGACATGTAAACAGTACCCCTGCAGCGCTTCCAATGAAACGTTTTGATAATGAAGCCAGCATGCATCACTGATAAATCGTACATGAAAATAACCACGCAATAAAAAATGTTCGCGACATTAATAATGATGCGGCTCTCCTGCCCGACATATCGACATTCGGGTACACTTTGGATCGATTTACACGAAAGACCGCGCTAACATCTGCGTGGTTACCGCTCTAGTTTCCCAAAACGTCCCCGGAACAGCGAAGAAAGCGCGGTGCAGGTTTTAAAGCTCTTGTGCGTTTTTTTAGAGACTCTGGACTCGACTCCAGCCTGTGACTGCCTCCGTTGTTTTTTATGTGTGTGCGTGCGTCCTTTTCTTATTTGTATTATTAATTTTAACATTTAACCCTCATCCAACGTTCACCAACTACCTGAAGTAGCAAGCCCAGCATTATTCAGGAATGACCTATTTCGTCTCACAAAAGAATTTTCTCTCTCTCTTCATATCACTACCTCTAATCCGCCTGGAATTCAACATGCCGCCACAAAATCGGAGGACCTTCTTTTTTTTTTTTTCAACAAACATTATTTTCCTCCATAAATTCTTCGCAGCTACAGCGGGGTTAATTTTCCCCGAAATTTGTACGTGCTTCAGACTAGCCCCAAAACGCTAACCACTGCTTTTCCTGTACCTTCAAATGGATCATTTTACTGCGTTTGAAGTCTGCCCCAAAATGAAGCGTGTCTGCTCAGACATTAGCATTTATAAAGCGTGCCCGCACCAAAACGCACAGAGAGAGAGTGAGCGAAAGAATGCGAGAAGAGCAAGAGAGGCAATGGAAAAGAGAACGACAGAGAAAAGAGAGCGGAGAATGAAACGAGGCTTACTCTCAGTAACGCCTCTATCTCGGCAACATAGGAACAACTTGGCTGCAGGCAGGAGCGGCGGTGAAGAAAGAAAGGGCGAGGGAGAGGCAGAGAGGGTGCGGGAAACAGTGAAGGAAGCTCGAGAGAAAAAAAAAAAGACGGTCGACAAAAAGACAACGCGAGAAAAAGCGGTGTGGATGGGCGCGGCATAGGAATTTCTCCCGGGAACCGCGGTCAAGTTCGCTGGGCCAAAACACGGAAAGGTCGGAGGTCGTGCGCGCTGACCTCCTAGCGATCCCCTCTCACACTCCCGTAATCTCTCGCTTTTTTCTCTATGCCTCCTTGCCGCTGCTGCCGCCAGCGTTGACATTGTCCTCGCCGTCTCCTGTCCCTCCTTTATCTGTCCGCCCTTTTATTCCTTTCGTCATCCGCTCGTTTCCTGATAATCTTCTGGCTGCCGCATTCCGACTTGCGTTTGCCCCATTTTTGTTTTATTTTCCCGCTCTCAGCTTTCACATGCCGCATCTAATTCCCGGATGGTCTCCAGCAGGTGAGATGGCAGACTTGCGAACGTATTCGCGCTTCTTGTTTTTCGACGTCGAGGAAAAAAAAAAAAAAAAAGGCTCAGCTTAACACTACCTTAGCGAAAGCAAAGAGTATGCATACAGGGTTTCGTGATGCGTTTCCTAGTCAGTACAGCCAGCCGTCACCTGAACTTGTTATGGGGGTTATATCACAGCATAAACGTACCTAAAGCATACAAAACCACCCGAACTAAAATAAATAACAGCCAGAAGGGACCTGCAATGGCTGAAAACCATGGTGTGTAGAAAAATATTGTACAGAAATAGCCGAAACAGAACTAAAAGGGCAAAACCCACGAAAGCGTACGAGAAGCAGTAGCTGAAACTAACCAAAAGGCAACGAAAATACCCGCAGTCCCATTTAGAATGCAACAAGATGTCATAAATAGATTATATGCGGGATAACGAATGTTAATAGTCAAATATGACAAACCCTCGAGAAAAAAAAAGCGGTAACGGGACTTGAAGCCGGGTTACTATGTTAGCTTCGCAGGAGCGGAACTACTACGCTGCGAAACCAAATGGTTCTGGGAGATTAAATTGAGGGCCACACGCACGTGGGCACAGCTTCAAACATGCCCTTAGATGGCTTCATGCGTCGCTTGGCTGTGCTGACCAGGAAACGCCTATACGTGGAGTGCGTAAGATTGCTTCTCCGCAAGAAGACCCTGTGTGCAGGGGTGCACCCTTTGCAGGCCGCTTGCTCCGGTGTACTTTCGTCACTTCCGTGACGGAAATGACGTATGTGAAATCTTGGTGAATCCCGGAAGAAAACTCTTCCGTGTTAAAATAGTCGAAACTACTGCGAGTTATCAGCGACGCTTTGCAGCCCAAGGATAAAGTCGGAACGGCCATTCGACTGCAGAACACGAGGGGGGAGTGAATCAAGTTCCTTAGACTTGAATCTCCACCTAACAAGTCCACCATCAGCGTACAAACACGAAAGCGGGCACTGCGGCCGACAGAGCCTTGCGAGTTTCCGTCACTTCCCGCCGCAATGAGCGTACGCGGGGAGCGGTGTTGGCCGCCAGACCATTCGTCCGCAAGAACTGTTCCGCTGTATGTTTTCATCTAACAACGCTCCACTCTAACCAGTGCCGTCCCAGAAAACTGCCTTCGTAAATCCCCCCACAGTGTCCAGCGTTTTCCATCAGATATCTCCGGACTGTGTTTTTAGTACCTTTATGTAAGAGTCGTATGAAGCGTTTCCCGTCCCTTTTCTTCGGAGGTGCACTAAGTCGGAGGGAAATCCTATTACCGAGACGCCCCAGCGCTTCTTGCCGACATGGTGCCCGGCCCGCGCTTGGCAGAAGACACTTCATTTAAGCTTTTCGGGCCTCCCTGTTACTTTGTGAGGGAAGTGCAGTGGGAGTGTTTGAGAAAGCTGTTATAAAATGGCGGCCAGCACTTCCAAGGTTCCCCATTCTTCCTGCGCCGCAGCTACACAAAAGGCGGACGTGGGTTGCTAGGTCAGTATTGTCTCGCCGGGATGTTTTTCTCGCGACAAATCTACCTTTGTACAAATCACTTCGCGCCGGCTGTGCCATTACGTAAAGTGGATAAAAGGGAGGGCCGTAGGCGGTCGGTGATTTTTTTTTTCTTTTTTTGCAGCACATGGGTTGAGTGTGGCTTTCCGGCCAAATGTTACTAACTGAGACTCCGAACAAAGAAAGAGAGAAGAGCACCTTGGAGACCTTCTTAACCTGAAACAATTCACTTTACCTTCGTACTTACACAAGGGCGTTGCTACCTAACACTCATTTCCAGAGTTGCGCTTCATCCCAGGCATCGAGGAATGGGAGGGGGAGTGGGCGTGTTGAAAGTCCTCTTATTCGGATCTTTTTATAATGTACAAAAGAATGACCAAAATGGTGTTGAAACGAACAGACTAAGAGAGAGCAATTCAGCGGCGGAATTCATACTTTTTTTGTTACTTCGTGACCGTTTCGAAGGGTCCACTTCGAGCAAGCCCTGATTGGATGGAAGCAGAACACCCGGATGTAACACAGCACAAGCAAGGCGGATCGTAAGTTTGTACTTGTCATCGGTCAGCGGCCTAGCAAGTTCAACCGCGTTACGATTGAAATGGACGTGACGAAAGGGACCATTTTGAAGCGGGTACACTCATAATTCCGCCGCGGAAGGAAATTACCTTGGCTGTGCTAACCTAAAACTTCATGTAAAAGGAGCTTAAAGTTAGCTTAACCCGTGCAGGCAGAGCGCAGAAGGTATTTTGGGGGTTGTTGTTAAAGTATAGCGCGAGGTAAACGCGCCGAAATGCACAATTATGTACGAAAAAAACAGCACGTGTGAAATGGGGGACTATAAACGGTAAGAGTCATCCGCGCACATTTGCCTTTTCTGGTACTTACATCGATCTAGCTATATTCTTCTAGCTTCTGTATTGTCACTTATGTATACAGAATCAACGAACAAATAAACTCTTTTTCTGATTCTGATTCTGATTTGTGTGGCGACCGAACGTATAGCTATCCAATCACGATGACTGTACGCGCAATGCTGCGCAAGAGCGAGGACAAGGCGGCCAGAGATACAAAATGGCGGCGGCACAATGAAACGCCGTCTCCTAACCGCTCACTATGTTCCATGGAGCGAACCGCGTACATCCGGGCACGGTCGGAAGAATTGCGCTTGAAGAGAATCGATTCCCAAAAGTATGGACACGCATGAATTTTTGAACAGAAGTTCGCCGGCGCATGACAAATTCACCTATTGCAGCAAAATACACCTGGACTACACGGCAGAACAGCGTGTTAACGCAGAACACGTAGACGCTGGACGCCCCACGTAATCAATTCACGCTGCAGTAGAACCACCATAACCAACGCCTTCATCTACATTTGACAGGTCTGCTCATCAGAGTGTCCGCCAGCACGCACCATTCTGGAGTGCTCTTGTTCTCTTCCGTGCCATCGTCTTCCTCGAAAGCCGTCTCCTGCGCCAAACTGCGCACACGGACGAAACAGCAAGAAAGAAGCGACAGGACGAGCGCAGACGTCCTGCGCTCGTCTTGTCGCTAATTTTTCTCTGTGCCGCCCGTGTCCGCAGTTTCACGTTTAAGGGTGCAAAACCCACCAGCCCAACAGCGTGCTTGACCGTCCCCTGCGCGCATGACGATTGTGCATGCGCCCCATCGATTCGAGGTGGTGACAAAAGACGTGTCGCCTGCGCCAGTAATGCCTGCACGAGCCCACCAGCTTGGGGAGCTCGGTCACCAGCTCTTCCCCCAAAGGCTTCATTTTAGGCTGCCCACAGCTGTTCCAGACGCGAGCGCTTTCTGGCCGAAAATTCGTACCGCCATAACGATCCTGGACTGCCCACGAACTGCTCCGAACTGTTCTGGAGTGAAAAATTGAAGAGCACGTCCGTGGGTCGCGGGGAGTCGACAAGCGACGGCAGCAGAGGTGAAAGCGTTGTTCGCCAGACGCTCACGAAATCAGATGTCATACTCCGGAAACATTACACAAACACTTTCCCCATCTAAATTTGCTACATCGTATACACCTCACCCAATACCCTGCCACATGTAAATTCTGCCCTAACCCATGTAACTTCATTCGTAGGATTTTGGGGCGCGCACATTACCCAGCCCTTCCCCTATATCCTCTCCGCTTTCCTTCCCAGAGCTGTGGGGGAACCTAATGACCAGCAACTGCTTGTCTCCAGGGCTGGAACAGCATGGTTGTCACGCGGCATCGTGGCACGAGGGACCACTCCCACATCACGAGGCTCAAATTAGTGAACTTTTCCATAACCACCACCCCCACCACATAGGCCGGGGATACGACGACGACACGGACGCATAGCATCTTCAAGAGCTGAGCTCTCGTTGCCCCAACCCTGAAACGTCTCCGTCCGACTCTGGCACTGCCGGAAGCGACGCTGCTGCCGATACATGCAAGCTGACGAAATCGGCAGCTGAACCGTACGCGTCGAAAGCCTCGAGGCGGGAGGTGACAAGCGGACGTTCCGGGCGAGGAAAAAAACCCGATGCAGAGTCCCAGCAGCGACAGCTTTCTTGCAAACAGACGGTGTGCTGAAAAGGCGACCACGCAGCCCTTCTGCAAACGCCGCCCTCCGGGGCCTTTGTCTCGCCCTTTTTTTTTTCTTTTTACCTATGTCTTTTTTTCGTCGCCTCTCCACCGGCTTATACGCACCGTGTTCGGCCCTGGTGACACGTCATTATCAGCCGCGTATCAGGGGCGTGTTTTGCAGCGTCACGAAAGCCTGTCGGGCTCACGAGCCTTTTAGACAGGCCCGCTCCCCACGAGTGCATGTCAGCGCTGTTTGTAGCAACTCCGTGCCGTGCCCCGCTTCCAGAAACCAATCTGGCAGACGCCTCTTCAACTTCCGGGAGCCCTGACAAGCGCCTCTCAATTTCACCCGAAGCTGTAGAGCACGGATTTCACTCGAAATGCGTTCACGGTGGGGTTACCTAGCGCTCAGCTAAGCGGCCGTTTATTGTTCGCCGGTGTTTTCAGCATGTGAGAGGTTTGCGTAATGCATTTCACGCGTCGCAACACCCCCGTCTTCCTCGCTTCGCAAATTCAAAGTTTGGCGCCTTCTCCTCCTTTCTCAGGCGATCCAATGCAGACAGCCAAACACAGACGTGGAAAGCGAAAAATAAGGGGTGGGAAAAGGATGTGTTCATGTGGTAGGAATAGGCTGGGCAAAGCACTCCTTAGCGAAAACATGGTTTTGACAAAGCCGCGTACGCTCCTTTTTTGTTGAGCGCATCGCCCCAACGCTCAGTTTCATTTTTACACGGTCTCGTCTGGTTTTTTCTTAAACTGAACTTCAAAAGACGGCCTGCGGCGCGGTTCGAATGCGAGATGGGTACCGTAACGCAAATACATCTTGCGGTAAACAAACCGGGAAGGAGACGGGGGCTTTCGGAACCGCATTTCCTTGGGGGCCGCAAGCGACGACACGGTTTTCGTTCAAGCAGCCTAACGTTATCGATTTTGAAGCAAGGTGGGAATCCTGAAAGTTCATTCGAGAAATACGAACGACGAAACAAAAATACAGAAACAAGCGACTCCTTCCTTTCGCGCGAGAGCGGAAATGGAACGACAGCTGAAAAAAAAAAAAAAATCGGGAAATATCTACAAAACATTTTTATCTCCATAGAAGCACGGCGGCAACACCGCAGAATAGGGCGTAACAAACTTTTTCTGTCCGCGAGTACAACGACTAAAGTTTTTAATCCGCGCACGTACGTCAATAGTGACGCAGTGGACTTCGCCGGTTGCGATTGGTCGGCGTCGCAGTGACGTAAGTGTCCGAATTCGAAGGCGAACTGCAATGTCCAAACTTTTCCGCGGAAACGCGGTGCATTTTTGAGCGGTTGCTTTATAATTGAACTGCAACGTCCAACCGTGCAATTAGTTGGCGCGTGCGTGTAGCTGACGCGGGCTCTCGGGTCAGCCTTCGGGCGATGATTGGTTGAAACCGGTTTGACGTTCCAGTTAGCCTTCGCCAATCAATGAAGCGGCCGCGAACATCCGCGGGTAAGGGTATAAGGGTAAAGGCTCGCGACGCTCCTCGCAGAATACTTTACTCCGCTTCCTTTATTTATTTCTTTGTGAAGGTTTCGCAGGAGAAAGCTTCTTTTTTTTCGTCCGGCTTAAGGGACAAGTCCCGAAAACACGTTTCGTAATTGCTGCGCCGTTAACATCGAAATTGGGTTTGGCACCCAGCCGACGGAGGAAGTTGAAAAGCGAGCGTCGCCGGAATCAACGCGACTTAAATCGACCATCACAGAAACGGAAGAAAAGAGCACGAATGTTTAAAAGGGAAGGAGAAGGTTTCTTGAAGTAAGTCATGCAATGCTCGTTATGTTCAACGGGTACGGGTAAGACGGACCAGCGCGCTAAATGTCCTCTTTACTTGCAGTGTAGTTATAATTGTTAGCGTCGAGGCTAGGGGAAAACAAATAAATGTTTGGTGACAAGTGCTCGTGTACTCTTATTTCAGAGGTGCAATTCCGATAAGGACACCAGAAACGCGTGTGACGAGCGGATGCCGCCCGCGCTGCCTTTTTCAGCTAGAATTTAACGAGCTTAATTTCCATTTTTACAGCAACAGAGCGCGTGTTATCTGCTACTTTCAGAGAGGCCCCTCAAACAAGGGTCACAACCTTTCACTATGCTTATTTTACATGAACGCAACAAGAAAGGAAGGCGCACGTAATTTCAGGTGTCTGCTATTTCATATAGTACCTTTCTGTTAGTCTTGGTAGTGCGCCCTAAGCTTTGTATTAGGGTCTTCGAAGTTCTGCCTTTGCGCTCATTTCATTATCCTGACAGCAAAGTACGTGGACAATCAATCAATCAATCAATCAATCAATCAATCAATCAATCAATCAATCAATCAATCAATCAATCAATCAATCAATCAATCAATCAAATTTAGTGAAAGACGCAATGAAAGCAGCTTTTCTGAAACACATAGCTGTAGTGGGGCAGTTCGCAGCTACGTAGCTAGATCTCAGCACCTGGAGCGCTGTAAGTGCATTTTTGTGACATTCATTCTGACAATTCCATTAACCGTGGACGAACCGCCTGTTTTGTTTCGAGGTGGTAATTTGTCCTGCTTGCAGGGCTACCCCGTTGCTTGCAAACCCCCATGAATGGGAACCGAACTGCCGTCACGGAAGGCATACTGAGTGTACACTCCCAATCCCACTAATCACCTCTGACGAGCACTGGGAGGCGCAGCTGCGATCCGGACCGGCAGGTCCGGAGGTCGCTAATGAGCGGATGCCGCCGGCTGCAAGCGCGACCTGAATGGCATCGGCCAAATAAAGTTTGTGTAGCGAGAGATACACTACGCTACCTCGGCGAGTCTTCGCGGGGCGACCACTTTTGACCTTGAAAGCTAGAGGTCAAAACACACCCTTTTCCCCAAGCGCCCGGCACGGAGCAGCAGCCCGATGGCGGGGAAAGATTGGTGGCAGGGGACATTGAGTTTCTTACAATTTTCTTGCAGCTCACATCAAGGTCGTCTGTGTCGTCATGGGCCGCCATTACATCATACGCTCGAATTAGTTTTATCATTGGCTTGGATTGAAACGTTTTAGTGACCGCAAATTCAAACAAAGTGTCACAAAAACGCAAAGAATAGTATGCAATTTTGTAAGTGGAAAATAAAACAGGCTGTTTTAAAACTAAGGAAAATGGAAGTTAAGCGAATTTTTGCCGGACCGATTGTGGCTGCTATTCTGCAAGCCACGGTGGTAGTTACGAACAATGTTGATATTTGGAGGGAAGCTCATTAGAGACGCATATTTCATTAAGTTTACCATTATTTCAAATAATAAGTTGTTTGAAGAGTTTGGACAGTTTTTTGAGCGTGCCTGTGAAAATGTCGCGTTCGTGGTGAACCTGTGCACCGACCGTCAGCTACAGTTTAACAACAAAAAAAAAAAAACGAAAACGTGGCGATGAACACTCGTGGACGGTGACAAGATAGAACGGATACAGGCACCCGTATCTGTTGTATTTTGTCTTCGTCGAAGTACGTTTTGTTTGTTTTTTCGTTAGCTACAAATGTCACGGCGCCATATTACCCGCCCAGTCATACGTTGTTGCGTCTTGTTGCGAGTTGTAGCGACCGCAGTCTGATGGTAGCGGGGCCGGTCGCGGTCGCTTCGTCGAGCCAGGACTAGGGGAGAGCTTAGAGCTAACTCAACGGGTTTATTTACATTTTTACAGTGAGTTGTCGAGATGAAGACAGAAGACAGCTCTTGGCGGGCCGCAGCACGCCCTTTTTGTTGACCCCCGATCCCTAGTTCCCTAGGTTGGGGATCCCCATACAAAACAATGCGGACCAATGGTGAGGTGTAAGTTCCTCGCTGTGAAGCACCGCCCTCGGGTAGGGACACGCCTTTCAGGTATGTCGACAGATGCACGGCACACACACACACACACACCCTTGCCACTCGTCAGGAGCATCTAGTCGGTGTTGCTGTAGTAGAGGGGAAGAACGGAAGACGCGCGAGCGCCTCGTATCTTTTTGGTGTCCGCCGCGCGCTGCGTTCCCACGGTGGGGTTCTCACACATACTTCCCAGGGAGCTAACAAGGTTCGTGGAATCACTCGGAAGGGTTAATGGCTTGACCATTGCCCCTGCCTTCTTCGCTGTGCTGCCGCCGCCACTGGGTCCCATTGTCCGGTCGTCGCCGTCTGGGCTTTCACGCGCACACGCGTTCAGTTGCTTAGGCCGGGGGACGAGCGGCGGCTCCTTAATCCCTTTTGGGCAACAACACTAAACACCGCTCAAAAGCCACTGTCAATCAGTGGCCGCCGCCGCGGTGTCGGCTTCCTTTCGTTTCCGTCGACAAGCGGTGGGGAGGTCGACCGGCGGGTGACTGACCCGCGCAAACATGGCGCCGGTGAGTCATAACAACGTCCTTCGACTGCGACATTACCAACGTCAGTATACGATCACGCACTGTCTGCTGTTTCACCGAACACGGCTACCACAGAACAGGAAAGATTGCGGCTTTCTCGTAGCTCGTGGACGTGTTAATGCGTAGAGAGGACAGCAAATCCCCAAAACCGCTTCGCAATCCAATTGTCATGCCAAGCACAAGCCAAAAGGGGGGTCTTTCCATACACCCCCATGGCGATATGGATCACCAGGAGCAGTTTCCTCTCTAATATACTTACTAAGAAACTCTATGGCAGGGGAGAGATAAGAAAGGAGCGAACGGTGACGTGCGCGGCATAGAGTTTCTTACTGATATATACTATGAAACCCTATGGTTCCTGGGACCTGTGTCGCCACCTGGCGGAGCGCCCAACGCAGAGCGGCGCCACGATCGGGGGGAGAGATACCCGGCAGGGGAGGGATAGGCAAGGAGGGAACGTAGACGTGCGCGGTACCCGAGACGAGGCCGCCACCGCAGCGATTAGCGCCCGCCACGAAGGAACGCCAGGAGGCCACGTGCGGCTCAGAACCGTGTGCGATAGAGGAAGACGAACATCCAGCTGTGGTCGTTCGTACAGCGGCGAGGCCTAAACAACGCCGTGAGGTGAAATAAAGATGATGAATAAACAGTGTATTCGTTGCAAACATGTCTGTATGTCATGGCGTAACCGCACCTCGACCACACATCGATAATGGGCCTAGCCAGCGCAGTTAAGCTTTCGCTGCCAACTAGGCTTAGCCAAAGCTAAACCACATCAATTTCTTTTCTCTCTGTCTGTCGGCGCCAACACTCACGCACCTCCTTTACATCGCCACTTGCACGTCAACAGATCCAGCAGCTTGTCCGGACATCTTCGAGACTTCAAACCGAGAGGAAGCACTAAACGCTAAATTTAACCTCACCCTACAAGACTGGTTGAACTCCTCAGTGACCACCGCCAAGGAGGTTTTCGCCTCCCTACGGAACGTTGTTGTCGCCAGTACGGTCCACTTGGGGATTTTCAATTAAATTCATTTATTTTATTTTATTTCACGCATTTGCACGGATAAATCATTTGTGTCAAAAATATCTGTGCCCGTAGTAATGCTGCTACAGTATTGCGCACATGCAATTCGCTAATGCACGAACCCAGACTCCGGTCATAGGGCGTAAACCGTACACCCTTCGCGGAAGAATGTGCTTTTACTACAAAAGATGCAAAACAATTCGGTTAGCACAAAATCTAAGCGATTTAAAGCAATTACCCCGCAGTCGTAGAACCAAGAGGCTGCAGTATTTACAGGTGGTGAATTATCGATTATGCAATAGGGAGAGGTTCATCTCCAATATGCCTTGTTTCAGCGCCCAACAGGTGTGGAAGCTGTTACATATTTCGCTTGCCCCACAAATTGTTCCCAAGGGGAATGTTGACGTTTCTGTTTGTTTAGTGTCCACCCGCCGCGGTGGCTCAGTGGCTAAGGCGTATTGTTGCTGAGCCCAAGAACGCGGGTTCCGTCCCGGCCGCTGCGGCTGCCTTTTACGTGAGAGCCGAACAGCGGAAATGCCTGTGTGTCGCGATTTCGGCGCACGCTAAAGATACCCACCAGCTGGGCCAGAATTATCCAGGAGCCCTCCTCCACTACGACGTACCTCACAGCCCAAATGCGTATAGCTTCGGTGCGTTAAACCCCACGATCGATCGGCCGTTTGGTGTCTGCTATCCTCCCTCGATCGGTTCTTGCCCTACCAGTTACACCCACTAGCCTTTTCGGCCCTGATTTTTTCATTTCAAGCGAAACAGTGTTTCCTGTGTTTTCTTAAATTTTAGTGTCCCATAAGACCACAAACGAAAAATAGAGCTGGAAGTAAAAGTAATAACAAATTTATGAATGAGGTAATTATTAAGACATCTGACAATTAAAAATTTTGTGTAGAGCAACGATATCACTTTCTCACGATATCACAATATCACTTTTTCGCATTTTCCTAAAAGTTATGACTACATGAACCTACAAACAAAAATTCAGCTTCGTAGTGCACGTATTTATAGATTTACAAGTTTGGGAATAAAACGGAGACCGCCATTTTTTTCAGCCTCAGTGTCGTAATTTCGACTTAACTGGAGTTTTTTTTTCTTTTTTGTAGCGAGTAGCTCCAATAAAATGAAACAACAGTGATATCTATCGCAATAGGCATAATTGAAAGACGATTCCCAAAAAAAGACTAGCAGTTTTGGTTTCGTTCTCTATGCGCTGGAGGAACTACAATGTGATGGCGTCGATTGACGCCACCAGGGCCGAAAGGGCGAGCAACTGTTCGAAAGGTTGGCTCACGCATGCACCCTCAACAGCCGTCTGCTTCGTGCTTCGCCCCGCGTGCGGCTAAAGAGGCTCAAGCTCAAGGGTATGCTGAAAACCAGCGACAAAGTTCGCGCCAGCGCGTTTAAATCTGCAACGCGTTGCCCCCCCCCCCTCCCCCCCCCTTCTTCTCCCGGTTCCTACCAATTGGTGTATTTTGCCGATCGCGTCACAGCGCCCAGAAAAAGCCATTCGTTGAATTTTCGCGTGTTGCCGTAATCTGCAACTCTGCCGCGTATAAGAAGGTTGCTACATGAGTTTTTAGCAAGGACTGTAAATATGCAGAACATCCATCATCCATACATTTGTAGTATTCGCAGTTACAAAGGCCAAGCATAAGCGTTGAATTGCAGTATGCAAACGCCGGGAACGGTGCAGCGTATTTGTGTGCAACCTGGAGTACTTATTACGGGTGCGTTTGCGAGTTGAACTGTTTGTGCATACATGGTGTGGGGATCCTGACGCCCAGGCCATTGCGCGATCACTGGGTTTGTGTCATTACGCGGCGCTCTTCCCCTCTCTCCTCCAAAATTCCGGCTCGTCTTGGCGCCACTGTGTAGAGCCGAGCCGTCTCTCAAACTCTTGCGTGAGGTGAAGCCTGCAGAGACCGTTGCGGCGATAAAACACTGTCACGCAGCGGGCGCTCCGCCCTGGTAGCGGAGCTAACCTCACCTCATTGTTCCGTTTGAACGATGCCCGAACCCGACTCTCGCCGGGGACGCGAACGCGCGCCCTGCGAGGGGGTCCGTTCGGGGAGACGCTTCCAGGACGCCGAAGGCGTTGGCCGAAGGTATGTGACGCTTTCTTTACCAGCCGGCTGCCACTCTGTTGCGCCGGCGAAAGCCCACCAGCCCTTCCGGCTGCGGCCCGTGCCCAAGGCTGCTCCTGTTGTCCCTACGCTTGCATATAGTAAGGCCGTACCTACCACTCGACGATCACGCCGTGCGGTACGCGCCTGTGAGCGAATGGGCCCCGTCTCCCTCGCTGCTGCGAGCCGATCTGGCCAGCACGGCGATGCGCGCGCACACAACGTGCGTGCACCCCGGAATTTGCCCTGACAGAAGAGCCCACTGGCTCTGCGCCGACGAAACGTGCGCACTTGCGCGTGGCGCCCCATCGCCCTTTTCACCTAACGGGAAGTACGTATACCTGTACTGTAAATTGTGTAATTGGGACTGTAAAATATGTGACTAGAACGTTAGTATAAAATAAACGTCTTCCCTCCGTATCCTGGGCATATCCCTTTGTCGCCATTTGGCGCGACGGCGTTTCAGTGTCGTGAGCGTGCTCAATTAGCTCGAACCCACGGTGGTTCCTCGCAGTGTACATGAGTGCTTGCCTTCAATGCTAGGGTTATGCATATTGCGAGGTAGAGAGACCACAATGGAAAGATGATATTCTGGCTTTAATGTGCAGCAATAGTGTGGCATCATTATTTAGATGTTATACGGTTAGACTTCACCTGGCTCTATTGTCTTTCCTGCGAAGCACAGGACTGCATCAGACTCTCTGAACAGGACTCTATTAATGAACGCATCATCGTCATCACAGTCATTATCATCATAACTTCATCGATTTCTTTTTTTTTTCAAACATCTGGTGTAGCAAGCTAGGTGCCTTGGCCAGGCTAACCTCACCAGTATCATTAAAGACTATTCTCTTTCTCTCTCTCTCTCTTTCTTCATCTGGCACATGGTGAATTTGCTTATTAATTATTGATGTTACTCAGCAAAGTAACAATTGCATGTTTTATTGTTTTCATCAGTTACGTGGTTTTGTATTGACTGAGAAAAAACGTGTGTACATTAATTAGTTGCGTTGTTTATCATGGGTGCATTAAACTGTCAGCCGTTGTATGTATGCTAACAATACCGCGACCCCGTCAAGCTGCTGTGCAACAAGCCGTTTGTCCCCGCCTCCTGTACTAAGAATGCCAAAATAAACAAACTTCAAACTTCGAGTGAAAGACAATGCAATAATACACCGTCTTTCTGCGTTTTTAAAATGGCATTTACTAGAGCTCGTTACGTTACAATAAAAACAAATACAGCTTCGTTTAATATGGAAGAGCTAACTTTAAGTAGCTCCCCTAATTCTAATTGTGTTCCGAAAGACGTCTTTTTTAGAAGTACCGTACGCTCGTTTGGGCTAGTTAGTTTATTATGACTTGTTTAAAAAAAATACGTGAATAACGGGATAGAAAGTAAGAGAATTCCAGTAAACAAGCGCTGTAAACAATCTGACGAACCAATTGAGTCACCAGGCCCGCTTCGCGGTGTGGGTCACTGCGTCAGCTATCGTGACGATGGCCCGTGGTTTCGTGACGATGACGCCAGCTGACTGTATCTTTTCCTTCTCTACTGTTCTCTGTTCGTAGACAAAACATTTACCGAAGCTTCGAAACGCGGTATTTTGGTGCAATTTCGGCATTTGGCAAAACTTTATTACCTGTGCGTTGACGAAACTGAAGAGTGAGTCTTGATGCGTTGAACTGCCGATTTCCCAAAATGACTGTTTGTTTGAGTTCTAACCTACGCTTAAGGACGAACCATTCCTTTAGGGGTGGAGAGGGGGGTGTAATAGGCCTTAAGGCGAATCAGTCAGACGAATCAGTTGTTTTTGGGGAAGCGAATTCTCCTCGAACGTGATAAAAAAAATTTTAAAGCCTTATAAACTCCACTAGTGTGTTCAGTCATAAAGGAGGCTATGGTTCAGTATGGTGTCAAAGAAGCTTTTGACCATCATCATCATTACCCTCTTGTAGGTCACATGAGCACGAGTGGCGCGCACATGGAAGAGCGTCTGTTCAAATGAGCCATTTGTGGTGCACGCTGAGGAGCAACTCTCTGTCGCGCAACGATGCGTGAACTAAAGAAAGAAAAATTCTTAAAGCCTTATAAAATCCACTAGTGGGTTCAGTCATAAAGGAGGCTATGGTTCAGTATGGTGTCAAAGAAGCTTTTGACCATCATCATCATTACCCTCTTGTAGGTCACATGAGCACGAGTGGCGCGCACATGGAAGAGCGTATGTTCAAATGAGCCATTTCTGGTGCACGCTGAGGAGCAACTCTCTGTCGCGCAACGATGCGTGAACTAAAGAAAGAAAACATCCCTTTCGCGAGGGGCACGATCAAATGCAGAGCATTTCCGCGGGGGCGCGCCTGCAAGTCGTATGGATTACGTATTGGTTGTTGTTGTTGTAATTGTTGTCTTCCAGCGTAGACATTGTCGATGAAGTCGATGGTGAAACGTGAAACGTGCCGTGAACCCCCTGCCGCGGCTATGACGCAACGTGGAGCAGCTATGACGCAACGTGGCGTGGCTATGACGCAACACAATCCAACGCAATCCAATCCAAACCAATCCAATCCAAGCCAAGCCAAGCCAAGCCAATCCAAGCCAATCCAAGCCAATCCAATCCAATGCCCCTCGCGAGAGAGTGTTATAGCGCCGAAATCGCGCCACCACACGAACGCGTGATGTTGACGTCACGATCACGCCACAGATGTTAGCGACCGGAGCTCCCGAACGACATATGTGGTTTAAGCGCGAACCGACCGCGGCGAGAGAGCGCGATGCGAGAGCCCCCACCTGTTCTTGCGCGCGAACCGACTGTTGCTCAGCGCGAACCCAACGCGGCGAGAGAGGGTGTTGCGCACGTCCCCACCTGTTGTGCGCCCGAACCGAACGCGGCGAGAGAGGGCGTTGCGAGCGGAGAGAAGGCGAGGAGCACGCGGGGGAGAGGGCGCACCTGTGGCCGACGGTTGAATGAGTCAAGGATATAAGGCGTGTTCGTAACCTTCCATTCTGTGTCGGCTTTGTGGCGCAGTGGGTAGAGCTCCATGTACCTTGCGTTCCGCCCGCAGATTCGTGGGATCGAAACCTGGCGCCGGCAAGTAGTATTTTTTTATATTGTGTAGGGGGAGCGATGCGGGCTACGGACGTCAACGCGGGTGACATCGTGAGTTACTGAAATGCTCTGCATTTAAAACTGTGTTTGATTCCCTTGACATAGCAATCGGTAAAACAGGAAAGTGAAATGTGCAGCGAAAGCTGCAGCTGAGCATGATTTGCGGGTCGGAGGCTGTCTTGTAGGTGTGCTTGGGAGCGAAGTCCTGCTGGCGGGTCCTTTCGGCAAAGGTGTACTGGCGTCATTTCCGTGACGGGTATGACGTCAGTGAAATCTTGGTGTATCTAGGCATAAAACACGTTCGTGTGAAAATATAAAACCTAAAAACGAAGAACCCTAAGTATAATGCACTCTTTAGTACTAAAGGTTGCTTCCCCGCAAGAAGACCCTGTGTGTAGGGGTGCACCCTTTACAGGTCGCTTGCTTCGTTGTACTGGCGTCACTTCGGTGACGGATATGACGTAAGCAAAATCTTTGCGGATCCCGCAATAAAACATTTTTATGTTAAAAAACAAGGAAAGAAGAAACCAGCGACGAGTCTGAAAACCGAGCCTAGTTTACTCAATGACAGCATTGCCCATTTTTTATGTGGAGGTCATCCTGAGGCTCGCTATTCCCAAAAACAGCAGCCGCTGCTGGTAGTCTCTTTTCTGGCTGGACAAAAATCGGAAACAATCTGAAAAAGAAAACATCATACCCTGGCGTCTTTCGCAACCTGGATGTGACAGCGCTAAATGATAGACTACTAGCTCTAAAGGAACTGCTATCGCCGTAACCATATTCGACTGCTGATGTATGAAAACAACTCCCAAGAAAATGCGGATGTACGGCCTGTGGACGAGGCTAGTGATCGTTCGTAAGCAAATCACGGCCTGGTGTGTTCACGCACGATCTAACAGCGCGTGTCACGGGTGTTCAAGCGGAACGCCAGAGCACAGAGTTTCATGCTAATCTGTCGCTGCAATCGCGTGCCGTCGAGGGCGCTTTCAAAGTATTTAGGTAAGTTCCTCGCCTGCTTGGCTCGGCTGGCACCATGGATTCTTTTCCTCTTGAAGCAAGAAAGAAAAGAACAAATGGAAACATTTTTCTGTTCGTGTTGAATGAATGTTCTAAAAACTCCCCGATAAATAAATCTATCGGAGCTCCCCTACTCTATTCATAAAAAAACTTTCAATAATCTTTTACAGAAATATTGTTGCTTTTTTTTGCAGACGCAGGCAACTTTTCAGCCTGTTCATGAGCCATGCCAAGGACAAGTGGAACGTTTTTACCCGGCACATGTCGGCGCGCTCGCTGAAGCGTGGCTCGCCCAGACACGGGCGGCAGATTTCCCTCCAGAATATATTACTAGGAAACTGTGTGCGCCGCAGAAGATGCAGAGGACAGCGTTCGCCGAACGATATCTACCTGAGTTACAACGCCCGTGAGACTGCGTGCAGCGAAAGGTTCCTCGCGGGAGCAAGAAAAGTAAAAAAGTCTGGTGTTAACGTCCTTCGGAGTGACCGCTGAAATATACGGGGTAATGCTTTAACAGCGCGGGGTCGCTACTGGCACCCTGGGGTGAAACTTCCCTCGGTCGGGAAAGAAAGACTCACAGCTGGGGGCTTTCTAGAGCGAAGCTCGTAAGGACTTTACAAGGTGTGCGCGGCGCCATGGTGTCCAAAAAAGTACTTTGTCGCAAATCAAACCTTAAACTCGAAGCTAACTATGAAAGGAAGGAAGGAAGGAAGGAATGCATTTTTTCGTCCGTCGGGATCAGGTATTGGGGGTGGAGGAGGGCCACAGGGCCGCCGTGACCGTCAGGGCCCGGGCGGTGGTCATGACTCCCACGGGTCGCGCAACATCTGCTCTCAGAGGTGAGGGGAGGGTACAGGGGGGTACGGGCCTGCGGGACATTCGCAGAGGGAATGGTAGGCACTTGCGACGGGGATGATATGCAGGTTCCATATCTTTCCTCCGTGGCCGAAAGCAGCGCGAAAGTTAGTGGTATCAGAAAACGGCACTCCATGATTCGCTGGCCTTTCCATTTAGCTTCCTCCACTTAGGAGTCCTGGATGGTCTGCGGGGCGATCCGAGGCTGCGCTAGGGCAGTCCAACGGCTGCAATAGGACCGTAGGCTTTGTAGAAAAAAATTGCATGATCGAGCGCAGGATCGCGTCGTGGGCACGGCGCGGGCGATTAATGAATGGAAGTCGAGGAGGCCCGGCCGCTTCCTGTTTTCGTCCCGCTCGAAATTTCTTCCAAGCGGTAAGTGTCAGGGATCAGTGTCAGTCCCAGTTCAATAAGAAATGGCATGGAATCCTACGGGAGGCGTGTGGTTGCAGAAAAAGCGGCGCACTGTCGTGACGTGCGAGCAGCGCGAACGCGGGAAAATTGAATCAAATTGGACAAACCCGCACTGCATTTATCATGTGAAGTGCAAGAGCGACGGGGAACAGCGAGAGAGGCGGGATGAGGAGGAAAGAGAGGTAGTAGGTAATTCGAACGTATGATATATCATCATCATCATCATCATCATCATCACCACCACCACCACCAGCCTATCTACGCCTACTGCAGGGCAAAGACCTCTCCCATTTACGCCGGTCCTGTGCTAACTGCGACCAATTTATCCCCGCAAACTTCTTGATCTCATCTGCCCACCTAACTTTCTGCCGGCCCCGGCCCCGCTGGCCTTCTCTAGGGATCCACTCTGCTACCGTTAATGCATCCAACGGTTATCCTGCCTTCGCATTACATCCCCTGCCCACGTCCATTTCTTCTTCTGAAGTTCTAGTAATATGTCCTCAACGCGCGTTTGTCCCCTGACCCACTCCGCTCTCTTCTTGTCCCTTAATGTTACACCTATCATCTTCCGTTCCATTGCCCGCTGAGTCGTCCTCAATTTAAGTTGAAACCTCTTAGTGAGCCTCGAAGTTTCCAAGCCTCCAAGAATGCTAAACACCCAATTACAAAGTATGACGTTTCGTTCGTTGCAGGCGTTTGGTGTAGGGAGAATAAAAATGCAGCAATAGAACAGGAGAGGGGAGTGAGAGGAAGAGAGGGACGGCAAGTGCGTGGCAGTAACGGCTGAAGCCTCATCTTTGGGCGATATTTCCAGAGAAACAAGCAGATACGCGGCCTGTAGTTCTCACTCTCTTAGGACTGTAGGAAAAAAAAGAACAACTTTACCGTCGCTTTCTAAAGAAAGTTGGGAAAAGAGCATCACAACTGCGTCAAAATTGCACCAAAACATTCGCTCAAAGTGCGTCCAATCGATCGTCAAACCTTTAAGGACCCAAGTCGCAGGCGAAGAACGAACCCATGCGACGATTTTTCGCAAAATAAACAAATCTATATACGAACGACCTAAGGGTATAACCGATACGGGGCTGATGAGATGAAGGCACTCCTCCTTCATCATCTATGTGTGTATTGTATTACACATACCCAGCTTTCTCGCTCAAAATTACAACCTCTCGGGAACCTAGCAAAACCACTTTAGGAAAATAATATTTGGCATAAAGCTAGAAGCCCACGTGAAGATTAAAACGCTAAAAGAAGATTTCATGTTTCTGACTATTTGTTTGTGTAATTCGCTATCAAATCTAACTCTCCATGCATTTCTATGGGATAGTTCCCATGGCTCAGGAACCCAGTCGCACAACGCGCGCGACTTCAAACTGCGCACAAAGCAAGTATTCACCCCAAGTATTAGCTGTGCAAAAGAACTTTTCATTTCGCTAAAAAATTGCAGAGTAATCCCTATTGAAAGGACTGCCATGAGCGGGAAAGCTGCACATGTAGAACCGTTCCTTTTCAAGTGACCGTTTTGACACAATGGAAGACCGGTTTCACGCACGCGCCCGGTGTCCACAAATCTTAGCTTAGTTTTTTCTGTTGACAAACCGGTCTACGGGGACATGCATCAGTTTTTTGACAGGACGCCATCGGTTCCACTAAGAACGCTTCCACTTTAAAAATCCTGGGCTTAATTCATTTCCTTAGGAAGGTACTCTCGAAATTTTAAGGCTGTAGGTCCGTCATTTCGTGCTGAGTGTTGATATCACACTATGTCGCGTTCACTTCGTGAGGGCTGCCAATTAAAAAATTCCCTCGCACTTCCCCGAGGGGGAGAGTGTGTAAGTGCGAATGCACGGTTGTTGATTGCGCGATTACGGTGGATATCATGATCTTGGCGTGGAGAGGAGGCGCCCAACACCCGCAGTCACTGAGCGGAGAGAGGAGGAGGAGAGTAGCGCCCGCCCATCTCCCCCCGTTGCTAGGGAAGACGAGGAGGAAGACGAGGAGCGCGCGCACCCGCAGCTGTTGCTATGCGGACGACGGCGGCGGACGATTCAGGCTCGCTTAAGAAGTGCATTCTCACTTAAAAATACGGCTAATCTTTTTACGTGTGTGTTGAGACAAAATCGTGGAGTTGGTTTCTGGTTATTTGTATGGGTAACATTTGTAAGCGAAAATCAACTGGATATATCAACGGGCTGAACACTTATTGAGAAATGCGAAGAAATACGCCGTTTGCCCCAGATCTAAATTAGTCTGCCTAACTAACCACTGGTTGGTTAGGCAGAACACAGTAAATTTTAGACATTCAGATGTGCTACCTGCATCAGCAAAAATTAGTTTTATATGTGAACGGCTCTGTGATATAATGACGAACTCATGTAACGTAGTTCAACTTCTGAGTGACCATGTGACCTAACGAGATATCCACGAAAAATAAACATTTTCGCCCTTTTCACTGTCTCAGTGGTGTAATTCATGGGGCCGTTGACTTTGCGGCCCCTTAGGGGTGTATTATTAAAACGAAAATTATTTTCGTCTTTTCAGTGGCTTCTTACGGCGAAATCGTTGAATTTTTTTTGCTTATTTTTATGAGTAATTTTATCAGCAAAAACCAACTCTACATGTCAATCGGTCGAAATCATGATTCTGTAGGTACAATCAAATTACTCCGAAATGCAGATTCCCATCATAGCGTCTTTGCGTATGTGCATTACCGTGCGTGGCATAAAAAAGTTGCAATAAGACGCAATGTGCATCAAGAATATCCATTCAAGGTGAAACCAGGAAAGCAGTCGTAACTATCGCCGTAGTTCGATCCGAACACGTGAACACACTGCAGTGCGATACAGCCGTGAACAAACCAGAACAGAAACAAAAACGTGGCTCCCGGTTTCTAATATAATATTACTGGGTGTTTCTTGACTGTAGTATGTATTCTCGCGCAGTGAACACTTCACGCAAGTTCACCCTTGCTTACATACGTAGCTCACATACGAATGCGCTGCTTGCATAAACAGCAGCTTTTTTCTCCTCCACGGCAATACGCCAGCGCCAACGCGTTGACCGAGGATGAAGCCGGTTTCACTGGACCATTACAATAGTCGCCGAGCTATTCTCCGCGAGATAGGACTCTCTTTAGGCTTCTCTCTGTCATCTGATCACCTCAGCAACCATAGGCGAAGACCGAAATGAGCCCGTCGTCCAATTTCCCATATGCACTCCTTGTCTCCCGGGCGTCGCCTCTATAGGTACCGTGCCTTGTGATAAGAGTGCCTCTTATTTCGGAGAAAAAGAGAGTGCCGTAATTTCACGACTAAAGGACGCAGCCGGTGTGTAGTCACTAGGGGCAAATATCGACCGTAAAATAAATAACCAGGTTGTCTGCACCAGTATGACTTTAGAAAGTGCCGTGACGGGTATAAGAGTCTGAAATGTTACAACGAATGGTATTAATAACAGGAATAAGGCGCAGCCCAGTGTGTCAGATGGTCTCCGGACTGTAGCCCGTAAAATGCGGTAACTCGGGTGCAGGCGGCGCTGGAGAGCTTCGTTCGCCAAGCATAATATATGGCGCGGGATCCCCGGCGAGAAAGAGGAGCGAATTCGAGATGCGAAGTGTATTCTCCACTCTGAAGACGCGTTTAGTGCCAGTAAACACACGCAGAGAAAGAAAAAAAAAACGCGTGTGCATAGTTGTCTATGGAGGTATAGGCACTTGCAACGCAAACGCCCGGCAGTTGACGGAAGCGGCGGCGAAAGTAAAAGATGGACGAGCGAAGACGTCGATAGAGGCGGCAATTTCGGAGTGAATGGGGGAAAACAAAGGTCGCTTTCGAGGAAACGTCCTTCCGTCCGGCACCGCTGGAATATACACGAATGACGGCGGAGGCAAGTAAACACTAAATGCAGTTTGGATGAGACCCCGATAGCGAAACGAATGCGCCCCCTGGAGGGGAAGGGGGCGATTATGGCGAGCCATTTGGCAGCGGTGATATAGGGCCTGGAAATGCGGCTGCTATGCCGTCCGAGGCCTTCAGCAGTATCCTTTTTGGGATGAAAGCATCGGCCAGAGAGCACACCGGTAGCCCTCAGCGCCGTCTCAGCGTACTGGCCCTTTATCCTACCGATACTTCTCCGTAGAGGCTAAATTTTCGTTTCGATAGCTTTGCCTGACATTGTTCTTCCCTTGCACCCTTTTGCCGGTCTCACTAGGTTTATTTAGGAATTTTCAAAACTGTAAACAGTACTGGGCATGCCCGTGATCGTCTGCTCATCGCAGAGTGCAGACGACCACGGCTAAAAGCGGTAGAGCTAGAAAAAGTGTTCAGGCAAAAAAAAAGTAAGTGAAAAGACACTTTTATAATGAAAAGTTTCTACAGAAATTTGATTCTCAACAATGCCTCAGTGGCGAACGCGGTAAATGTGCTGAGGGGGCGCCACAGTCGATCGGTGTGCTGTTTTTCGCGCGTTTTCATCACTGCGATGACACACCGCTGTAATGTAAAACTGGCTCGGACGACACACTAGTCAAATTTCTGGAGACCATGCATAGCGGCGCATTTCGACATATAGATAGAATGGAAGTGACGTCGTGTAGACGCTTTGCTGCGCTGAGGGCTGTCAAAGATAGAGAGAGAGAGAGAGAGAGAGAGAGAGAGAGAGAGAGAGAGAGAGAGAGAGAGAGCAATTTATTTGAGCTCTGCGTGCTTAGAAGGCTGCCGTGGCTGCGGGTCTATGCCAGGCGGCGACGTTGGCGGCTCTATCGAGCAGAGATGTCCGGATCTCCTGGTCTGAGCTCCCCAGTGACTCAGGAAATGGGGGGACAGGGTCTTTGATGCATCCCCATATGATGTGGGGAAGGGTCGCGATGGCGCCGCGTGCTTTGTAGTTTGGTGAGGGGAAAGAAAGGTGGATGAGGTTGAGTTGGGCTTGGTTCGGAAATGTGTTGGTTTGGAGGAACAGCCACGTGTGCTCTTGTGGAGGTGTGACCGTGTGAGTAGCACGTCGGCTGAGGGGAGTTAGAGCAGCCTTGTTGAGTGGGGTCCTCAGTCCAGGACTCCAATGGCGGACGCTATCCGGCGGGGCCGCTCGAACAGCCGTTTAAAGTGCGCTTGGTTTGAGCACACGTTAAAGACTCCCAGGCGGTCCAAATTAATTCCGAGCCCTCCACTAGGGCTCGCCCTACAGCTCCAGTGCAGCTACGGCGCGTTGAACCACACACATTCATATTGCAAAAGTTGCACACACGTGAAAACAATAACGCACTTTTGTTTCGCATCGGCAAGTGGACTGGGCTGCATTAAGAGAAGGGTACAGCTTGACTTCACAGAGAAAGACACGCAGAAGTAGAGTCGTCAGGGAAGGGAATATCCGTACATTATCAGTGGCGGTGGCAGAGAGGGGTTTATACACCCTGGCAGCAAAGGGAAGAAGAAAACAAAAGAAAAAAATCACGCATCTCCAAGAAGTGAATTATGACAAGTGGGCGAAGCACTGGCGATCGTTCTTACCGTAAATCACCCGTGGCATTGCCCACTCGCGCATGTAAATGAGTGACAACGCGTGTGTACAGTATATACAGTTCCAATCCAATTCAATCCGATAAAATTCAATTTAATCCAATCAAATCCATTTCAATTCATTTCAATCCAAATCCAATTCAATCCATTTCAATCCAATCCAATTGGCTTCAATACAATCCAATCCATTTCAGTCCAATCCAATCCAAATTCAATTCAATCCATTTCAATCCAATCCAATTCAATCCAATGCTCCTCGCGCATGCGCAACACTGTGTACACGGGACGCCAAGCCCCGGACAGAGCGAGGTCTTAGGGTGCTTCGCCCCTACAATTAAACCCGGTTCCATCCAGTGGGAAACCTGCAGAAGCAGAGGAGCTGTGGTTCTCTTGGGCCTGCTCGAACGTCAACGGGCGCTCGCACGAGAACGACAGCGCTGTCGCCGCGAAAATTTTACGGTTTGCGCAAAGAAATCGGCAGCTGAACGTAAGTGGCGGGAGCATGGAGGAAAGAAAAGGTTAGGAGAGGCCCTAACATCACGTTTGTGAAGCCACAGCCGCCATGACATGAGCCCATTGAGCCCCACACTTGTTCTCACTATCCTCTGCTGTTTCCGGTTTGATTTGACTAACATGTCGTCGCCCTACCCTCCCGCTTCGCAGCGAAAACAGCTTCGTCGCTAATTCCTCGGTGCGATGTCATCTTCTAAGCTGTTGATTTCGCCTTCAATTTGTCCATTATAACCTCTCCCTAAGTTTCAATAGAAAAACGGCCTTTGTTTTTGAGATAGAAGGACGATTTTTTAGCTCTTAAGCCTGGCAAAGTAGCGTTGGTTGTCGTCATAGCAACAGGCTCGCGGGATCACGAGTGGGTACCGCAGTGTCTGTTCGTAGATGGCTCTAGGAATCCAGGCACCCTACGCGTGGCGAGCGTCGCGCACGAGTTGCAAACTACATGCGCGTGGACTACGTACGCTTTTCACGTTTGCGTACATGAACTCTGTACACTCGTGAAACTAAAACTGTCTAATCTCACTTCACGTGAATAAGTGGCTGCAGTAGTTTGCGAGATGCCTCACTGCTGCGTGCCGGGTTGCCGGTCGCACTCGCGGTTCACAGGTAAGTATATTCGCCCATGCGCTATTTGTCGAGCAAAACGGAAGCACTACGTGTCTGCCTCACTTTGTTTTGTGTTCGTTTAGTATAGATTCCCAACTGAAGCAAATCGCTGCAGAAAGTGGGTCGACGCTGCCGAAGCTGCCAACGCGCACCTTTTCAGTTGCAGACCGATAAGGATGGAAAACCACTGCGCGAATCTACTAGGTATCGCCACAAGATAACGGAAACTATGCTCACCGACCACGCCAATTATTAACCTACGGGTGTTGTTTTAGAAGGAACATTAGACCAGAAAGGAAATGGCAGTAGAAGAAACGCTGCGAAATCAGCTGTAGTGCACAGATTGCAGACGACGACGGCGCCCCAGCGGTTGCCGCGCTGTGTTGCCAACGTAGCGAGGAAGCCACAGTCAAAGCACCATAAAAATTGTCCGTGGCATTTTGCCAGGTTTAGCCACCGCAGCTGTAAGAAACTACGCAACACTGTCTATGGGCTCAAGAAAAATGACGTCACTTCCTCCACACTTTTTGCAATGCATTGGGATGTTAGGGGCCTCCCCTGAGTATTCTTTCCTCCATGGGCGGGACGCTCTCTTCCATGTTTTTCCCTGAGCTGGAGGGAGATGGCGCTACTCCTGCGAAACCACTGCGCCCTCTATCGGTGGATCTTACAACCTGCTCCTACTCGAGCATGACGCACGATCTACAGGAGACGGACGAAAAGGCTCGATTTGCAACAGCTCCGTGGTAATACGCAAAAGGGCTTACTGCTTGCCGCGACAATGCAGCAATAGAGATAAAGTCCCGTGGAAGGGGTTTATCAGCATATTTGGGTAGGAATACAGGTGCTTTATTTCGATAGTTATTCCGATTTGCCCGTATCTTATCACCGTTCGTGTCACATTCTTGGCCATGAAATAATTAGAGCATCGAAAACCGCGGAGATTCGGTACGTCCCCAGCGACGACTAGTGTGTTTTGCATAACACATTTGGGCCATAAGTGTCCTGTAATACCTGCGCGCACCAGAATATGTAGATTTCTTGGGAAACGTCAGAAGGCTTTTCCGACTAAATGACGGAGCACTCTACCCAAACGCCATTAATTGGCGAATGTTATCGTTCGTCGCACTGAGTAACGACGAGTGTGTTTGACTGCACTTACCTAATCCTCTCGTTAGGCTTATTTTGTTGCCTAAAACGTTGTGCTGCTGAGCTCAAGGACGTGGGTTGGATTCTCGGCCGTGGTGGCCGCTTTTAGGGTGAAGGCAAAAAGCGAATATGCCCGTGAGTCGGCATTACAGCGTGCGTTATAGATTCCCATTGGGCTAGAGTTAATCCGGAGCCCTCCTATACGACGCGCCTCACAGCTAAGGTGCCAAGGTGTAGCTACTGCGCTTTAAACCCCAAGAACTTAAAATTTCTCGAAAATTCATGCTTAAGAAATAACTTCTTCATTTGTATCATAAATGTTGTCGATAAAACAGGACGGTGAAAAGTAGCCGAAAAGGTATAAACGAAAATAACAAAGCACTGTCAGTCAGTACACTGCCCGCCATACGGATAAGCGTCAACAGCTCGCCTGTGGGGCACATTTTATGTATTCGTTTACATAGAAAATACTCCAGTCCATGACTATATAGGTACTGTATACAGGCGTGTCAAAATAACCGAAAAATATGCAATACAGAGAGACACAAGATCAAAATCCCACTTTTTAACGATTTTCAATATATCTTAGTACGTTTCAAGACTCAGGTGAAGATTTCAGGTGGCCTATTTACTAAAAAATGACCGCGTTTCTGCTTCTTTCGTTGCAGATGTCGCTGAAGGACGATAGTCGACTGTCGCCCCTACCAAGTAAATGCACCCCTTTTCTTTCCAGCTAAACTCTCATGGTGTTCGTCTCCGGTCCTGTTCCTCCCAAGATAATCCGCTGGGAATTTGCTCACGTCAATTTAAATTTATCGCGTTCCACTGCTCCATGTCGGGTGTCTCGGTGCCAGCGCTGCCGTACGGCGCAGACGCGCGTGAATCGAGGCACCCTACTACAACGTTTATAGAAACACGTTGCGCGAATCCATAAGCTTTCCAAGCCCATGTAGTGGAACTTTTCCCATCCCATCTAGTAAAACCTTTCGTTGTTATTGCCGTTTGATTTCTTAAATTTCACCAGGAGGTAGCGACGGCAACAGCAAGCGATGGTTTTCTGACTTAATGTTGTATTTCATTTGTTATCGCAAAAACTAAGCATCCATGGATTTTTTAATGAAGGAACACTGCAAACATCACACGTATTTATTTTATGTCTTATATTTGCGTAATGTCTTGTTCTTGTTCAACACTGTTGACAAGTATGAACGCTGACATCGGACTTAGACGTTTAAATTTGGCTGTGGGTGTATAAGACTACAGCACAGCTTCAGTTTGACTTTGGCCGGGTGGCTGAATCGAGTCACAGACAGACACAGACAGACAGACAGACAGACAGACAGACAGACAGACAGACAGACAGACAGACAGACAGACAGACGCAAAATTTCTGCGCTTAAGTAGCGCAAGAATGAATATCGTCTTCAGTAATCCTTTTACTGCTCTGATGGTTGCACTATGCGGTACAGGCGCGTCCCGTACAAGATCGTGTGCCGAGGCAGCCGCTTTCCCTTCCCCTCGGTTTCCCTGCCCTCCCTGTCTAGCAGGGTTCGTGCACGCGCGCGCCTCTGCACGGCCCACCGCGGTGGTGCAGTGCTGTCTTCCTCATTTGCAAGGCAAAACGGCCGTCCGAGTCGTGTATAGGAGTGCGCTCCAGTTACTCCACCTTGCGCATGCGCGGAGGCTGCAGCGGCTACCGGTCGAATAACGGCGCCGAGACGGAATTTGAATAGCGTGACAGGTTGCTTGCTTAACGCCGCGGATGAAGCTGAACTGCGTTCGTGGTCCTTTCTCCTTTGACGAGCACGCTACGCTTGCCTTGCTCGGTATTGTCTGGGGTGCGTCTTCAACTCGACCCTGCCGCGGGTAAATGAAAGCGCGCTCTGTTTTTCGCGCAGAAAGGTCACCCACCACCTTACCTGTCCGACTGTACATTTTCTCCCGAACGATCATTTCGTTGCGCGTATCGCCACTGCCACTATCAGCGTCATCATCATCATCCTATTTAGGTCCAGTTCAGATCGAAGTCACCTTCCATTGAGTTAAACCCTCCTTACTCGCGATGCCCCACTCCTTATTACACCCTTGAATGAAGTTACTGCCCTCTCCCTCCTTGCTCCTTCCTGTTCCGTGTCTCGGCAGCCTCTCTGGTGGGGTCCAGATGGTCCACCTGTTGTCAGCTCGCCTCATTACATGACCAGTCCAAGTCAGCCTCTTTCTCAAGTCCCAAGATGTCCGAAGTTACAAACCCCCCGCCTTCTACTCCCACTTCCCCCACTTGACGTAGAGTCTTCCTGCCACAGTGAAGGCTACCTCCTCCTCCTTCTTTCCCCTGTTCATTTGGCCGTGAATGTGCCATCCGAGTTTGTTCCCTGATTGATTGTGATGTTCAATGCGCCGACGCAACGCAGGCGATGAGTCGCGCCGTAGTGGAGGGCTCCGGATTAATTTTGACCACCTGGGCACCTTTAACGTGTGCCGGAATCTCGAACACACGGGCGTTTCTGCTTTTCTCCTCCATCAGAAAAGCGGCCGCCGCGGCCGGGAATTCGACCCGCGTCTTTGGGCTCAGCAGATCAACGCCTTAGCCACTGAGCCACCGCGGCGGGTGTTCCCTGATTCAAGACGGCCTCTACTTAGCCCTAAGTGTTACTCATACCTCACTTCTTTCCATAACTTTTATGTACGTCGATATGAACCGGTTTATTTATAGCGGGTCGCACATGCGTATTACGTGGGCTCTTCTTTCAAACGTGTTCGCTCCTAGTGAATCTCATGCATTGGGAAAGCGAAATAATTACATCTAGGTGCAAGTTCCCAACAGCAGAGCTGGTTAAGCTTTTAGTTCCGCCGTCCAGCGTTACCAGAAAAAAATATCGAGAAAAAATACCCAGCGCACGTGACCGTGCGCCTCGTGAGAAGCGCGCGTCGTCGACCAGCTTGACCGTTCAGAACATTCTGCCCAGCGTTCGTGGCGTGATCCCTCGCGTGCTCCTCTACTCGCCAGTTCCCGTGCGTTCGCGCCAGAAGTGGGGAGCACAGAAAAGCTCGCACAACAGACGCCCAGTTCGCCGCGAAGCCGGTTGCCGCGGGACCTAGCGTGTGTTAACTCGGTGTTGATGTGAACGCCTGCGGACAAAATGATCCGGTGCTGCCAGTCATGGAGAGCTCTCAGCGGCAAGTTCGCAAGTCCACGTGAGGTGCTACAGCCCGGTTGTCTCCGACCGAGGAAGAGGGGCGGCCAGCTCTGCTGTTTCTCCAGCCTTGCACATTCTGGCTGCGCCGATTTTTCTTCGTTTTCTGAATTTATAAGGGAGCAATGCTTTGTATCTAGACAATGCAGTGCTTGCGTGTGATTGGTTGCCTTAGAAACAGTCGCACACAGGGTCTTGTCACAGCCGGATCCGGACGCACTTTGTTGAGCAGGATGGAGGGGGGGGGGGGCGAGAACGGCACGCACCCGTCATTTAGGAAGTGATTTCGGGACTGCGCCTCGACTGCACCAAGCATCGCCAAAGCTCTAATAAGGGATCACTGCATCTCCGCTCGAGAAACGCGGCAGCATCATAGTCCTACAGTTTGCCTCTCCTTCGCGGAATCACTAGATGCACACTGGTTGTTTCCAGCGAATCTTTGTGCAAATTCATCGCGGAATGGCGTCGCCCTAGCGTGTTCCTTCAGGCACAGATTTTCGTACTAATATATACTGGAAAAAAATCTGGCGCCCGTGTGCAAAGAAACAATGGTACTGTAAACGCACAAAGTTGTTCAATCATAAACGCAATTGAAGCGGCAACAGATTTATTTGTCCGGAATTATTTGTGAGCTTCGTGCAAGAAGAAGAGCAACAAAAAAAACGCTACCACTTTTTGTTGATTCTGGCTTCAAGGCGAAAAGAAGCTTTCTGCCGATTGCAGCGACAGATTTCCCTTTAGTGTATTTTAAAATGAGGTTTTATGGCTTTAGACAGTGAGCCACTGCGGCGGGTCGAAATCATTAATTCTGAATGCCGTTACGCTGTGATATCTAAATAGCGTTATTATTAAAAAAAATGGGGTTTTGACTAATACATTTTATGCCCCGGAGTTATAAGATTTACAGGAACAAAAGAGTGCGTCTGAGAAAATCGAAAAATGTTTCACAATGACCTCTGCTGACTTCACCCCGTCAATCAGCCTGGGCCGCTATAAGTAAAGATGTCTTCATCAGCATCATCACCCACACCACTTTCATGATTTTTGTACTTGTGTTACTTTACCTTTCCTATTCAGCAGTTTTCTTTATTTTCTTTATTTCGGGTTATTTTGTAACGGCAACGTCATCGTGAACTGCAATGTCATCATCACCAAAATTGTCTTTCCTCCACCATCATCATCATTTCTATCTACCGCGCTGCAGGTCCCGGAAGGAGGCCGAGCCACTCGCAGAGGCAAGATGTCTGGTGTCGTGACTTTTAGCGCTCACAATTAACGAACACTCATCGAAATCTTCCACCAACGCATAACGCATTTTTTTCGATGACATAGCCCTAAAGGTTCGTCGCCCCATTCAGGTGGGTAGATCATCATAATAATCATCATCATCATCATCATCATCATCATCATCATCATCATCATCATCATCATCATCATCGTCGTCGTCGTCACCATCATCATAAACATCATCATCGTCATCATCATCATCATCATCATAATCATCATCGTCACCACCATCATCACCATAATCATTGGCGTAGTCGTCATCATCATCATCATCACACCACCACCACCTTATAATAATAATAATAATAATAATAATAATAATAATAATAATAATAATAAAATTACAATGTTAATAATAATAATAATAATCGTAGAGATATGTTAGTCTCTGCATTGTTTGTTTTTCACGGGTGACTACGGTCCCTTTGCGAGATTGACAGTACCCTGAAATAAATACATAAAAAATTTACCATCCCTTCATAAGGAAAATTGAGAGCAGGAAGAAAGCTAAAAGTACGTCCAGTCTCCACATGAAAGTGCGTCCAATCAATCGCAAAATCTTCAAATACCCGAATGGCAAACGAAGCAAACAATGGCAATTTTTCGCGCGCTAAGTGAACGCATCCACGAAGGATATAAATGTATGCCGACACGCGGTTTATGAGATACAGGTATACTACTGCATTCCTTCATGATCGATGCGGGTATTGTCCTATGTAGAAGTAGTCTGAAGTATCCTTAAGGATACTTCAGCTGGTTTAGATAACATGTGTGCATATTAAGTGCAATGCACTTCTTAAGCGACCCTAAACCTGCGTCCACTGGCGATGTCCGCGCACGTGGAGATGGGCGCGCGCAGCCTGGCCGCTGACATAGCACATACCCACGTGGGGGATTGGCCAGGAATCTCCTCGTCTTCCTTGGCAACGGGGGGAGATGGGCGCGCGCTGCCTGGCCGCTGACATGGCACATACCCACGTGGGGGATTGGCCAAGAATCGGGCGTGAGAAGGGAGTACTGACACGAAATTTCAAAGCTGAGATCCGCTCTAGCAATCAAGTACAACGACAACACAAATAGGTGTCTGTGAATAAATGCATCTTTCTTTCTTTGTAGTTGTGTGTGTGTGTGTGATCTCTCTTTCGCGAACATTACCGAACCACGCAAATTCAACTCGTGCATTCGCACTTTCACATTCTTCCCCTCGGGAAAATGCGGGGAATTTCATCCAAAACTTGTTGGTCGTTGTGTTTCTCTTCCTCTCTCCATCATTATCAACAAGATTTTCGCTCTCGGCATTTTTCCAAGCTTTCTTAAGCGTGCTAAAATTATTCCTGTTTTTAAGAAAGGAGACAAGCACCTAATATCTAACTACCGGCCTATTTCTATCCTTTCTTCTCTTAGTAAAGTAATCGAAAAGTTGTTTGCTAATCGACTAAATAACTATCTAACTAAATTCAACATTCTTAGGCCCTGTCAATTTGGTTTTCGTTCTGGTAGTTCGACTAATCTTGCACTTTTGTCTGCAACGGATTTTATGAAAAATCGTTCGACTTAGGTATGTTTGTTGGATCTGTTTTTTTAGATTTTACTAAAGCTTTTGATACTATTAATCATGATATTCTGTTTCACAAACTTGAATCCTATGGATTAACCGGACCAGCGTTAAGTTTCCCAAAGAATTTTCTTATTAACAGGGAAGGTAGTGTTTGGGTCAATAATGCGTATTCTATGACTAAAACGATTAATCAAGGTGTGCCGCAAGGTTCTATTTTAGGTCCTTTATTATTTATTATCTATATAAATGACCTTGCTGATTCCATTAATGCCTCACACTGTGTTCTATATGCTGACGACACCACAGTATCTTCGGCTGATAAATCTTTGTCCAATCTTACGTATAACCTAAATATTGTTTTGGCTAAAGTAACTAATTGGTGCCTCATCAACCACATACTAATCAATCCATCAAAAACTAAATTTATGATTTTCAGACCACCCCAGAAGCGCCTATCATATATTCCAACCATTTCTCTCTGTTCGAATACCATAACCACATGTGACAGTGTCCTTTTTCTTGGAGTGTTCATCGACTCGCATCTGAAATTTCATAAACACATTGATCCCCTTAGAAATAAGACTGCTTTTGGCATTCGAGGTCTGATAAAATCCCGCCCATTTTTTTTCACGCCAGGCCCTTATGTCTCGTTATTTTGCTTTCGTTCATAGTCATATCACATATGGTATTGTTGCATGGGGTAACACTTATGATTGTCATCTGGCACCATTACAACATATTCAAAATCAGGCTCTTCGTATCCTTACTAACAGCTCATTTCGTGCTAACGCCTGTGTTTTGCTTCAACAGAATAATGTCTTATCGGTCAAAAATTTATTCTATTACAACATAGCCACGTTTTTGTTTCAGCTGCGTGTTAATAATTTATCGTACCAATTTATTGACAGGCAACTATTACAATATAACTACTCCACCAGATTTGCAGCCAACGAAAATTATTTATTACCCATAGTCCATACTAACTATGGTCAGATGACATCCGCTTTTTCAGCTATCTCATTCTGGAATAGTCTTTCGGTAGAACTAAAATCTTCATCATCATTCTTTTCCTTCAAACACTTGCTAAGAACGTTTTTGTTGAATCGATGAATGTATTGTTTTCATTATCTGTATTGCTATGTTACTGTTCATTTCGTTTCCTAAGTTTTTTGAGTTCAGCTTGATTGTAGTTGTAATGGAAGTGTATACTTAATGTGTTTTTTGTTGTCAACCTTTTTACCTTTTTCTTTGTTTGAATTAGTATTGTGCTAGTAATATGCAACGTGTATTTTTTCTCGCATTTTTGTTTAACCGGTTTCATCACCTTTTCTTACTCTACTTTAGCGCTGCCTAAGCGCGTTCATTGCGTTTAGTTACTGTTTTTTTTTTGGTTTTGCTGCTTTCTGTGTATTCTTCATTTTGTATTAATTATTAAAGGGTCCCGTTGCAGTCTGTTGACTATGGGACCCTTCTCTGTATGCTAATTTGTATGTATTTCACACCGTTTCGAATAATAAACAATTCAAATTCAATTCAAATTCATTCAAGTCCTTTATCGCAATTTTCTAGTAACCTTGTTGACACAGTGGAAGCATGGTGTCATGCACGCGCCGGGTGTCCAGAGATCTTGTAGAAACCCCCAACTTCGGCTTCTTTCTTCTAGCCATCTGGCAACACTTTATATCCGCCTCGAGCTCGCTGAGTAGGCAGCAGCACTATCGAAATAAGTTTAGTCGTTGTTTGTTCCTCACAAGGGTGTGGTGACGCTCTGTCTGCCGTCTTTCAAAGTTTCATTAGATCTTTTCAGAGCTGTTTGGTCGACCAACCGGTACATTGGGAAATGTATTAGCTTACTGACAGAACGCCAATGGTCCCACTAAGAAATATGTCGCTTAATTCAAAACAATCATCATAATCATCATTGTCGTCGTCACAATCATCGCCATCAGCATCGTCTCCGTCTTCGGCCTATTGCGTCAACTGCAGAACGAAGGTCTCCTTCTTGTTCTGCCACCCGTCCCTGTCTTACCTTCGAATTTTACACCGAGCTGTATGTGTATCGGTTTCCCCATATACCGAACGTCCACAGAAGCAGCGTCGACGAAGAATCGCGCGCGCTCGCTTTAAAGGTAGTGCACGCGGCAAAAACGTTGAGGTCAAAATCATAATCATCACGACCACCACCACCATCATCATCATCAACAACAACAAAATGCTCTGTAGCCCTTATTTTTTTTTATTTACGCAAGTACGCCCTTTGGCATAAACTAGATGTAGTCCAGCAGTCCCGTCTCCACAATGAAGTCGAGGAGGGGCCGGTATTGGGGACCGTGCGTCCAGCGGCGAAGGTCAGGTGGTCGTCCTGGGTGGTACCCAAGGGCCCTCATGTGACGAACTCATGCTGCCTGGAGGCCCGAGCATGAACCAAGGAGGTGGTCCAGGGTCGCTTCAGTGGCAGGGGTTTTACAGAAGGGGCATGTTTCTGAGGGAACGTGAGTCCTCCATGAGGCCTTTATCGCCGGGGTCAAAGCTGCGCCCACGCGGCTTCTCCGAAGCGCCACCTCCTCAGGGCGGGTTACACCGCCAGGAAGGTCCGACCCACGCGGAGGAAGAAGGTCACGCGTGGAGCGCCGGAGAGAGAGAGAGAACAAGACTTTATTGAGAATATCCGGCGTGCGGGTGCGGATCAGGCCACGCAGCGCTTCTCCGCACCCTATCTAGCTCGTGGCTATGTAGACCTCGAGGGTGGGCCTGCATCGCGACGTCGGCTACTAGGTGAGTCCGCTCCCGCGGGAGGGTCCCCCGTTCGCTCTTGCCGGGCCAGAGCGTCCTCGAGCCGCTGGATGGCGAGCAGCTGCGCCGCAGAGTCGGGCGAGCTGATGTAGTCCACAATGTCTGGCGGTATAGTGAGTCCGGCTCGGCACCGTCTTGCTGCACTTCACAGCCCCACATGATGTGGGCTAGAGTTGCTGGTTCACGCGCACAAACACTGAACTGCACTTGCACATAGTATCCGGGCACACGTGTCGGGCGAGGGCCGGCGTGAGCACCGTGCGGGTCTGTAGTTGTCGGAGAAGGACGCCTTCGCGTCTGCCCAGCCTCGGGTGAGGCGGAGGCAGCGCTCGGCGCCCCTCTCGGTACCACGACAGGATGTCGCCGCACGTGGTCAGCGGTTCCGCTTGGAGGCCGACGTCTTCCGCGGTCGAGGCGCAGGGGGGCGCCGCACGGTGCGCGAGCTCGCGTGCGACGGCGTCTGCTGTCTCGTTGCGGTTGGCCGCTCCTCCGGCGATGGGTCCGACGTGTGCCGGGAACCATCTGATGTTGGTTGTGGTCGACTTGCGCGTGGGGAGCAGGCGGGCTGCCGTTTCCCCGATGCTGCTTCTGGCGAAGTTGGTGATGGCCGAGCGGGAGTCGCTCAGGATGGTTGTGGTGTCGGGGTCGCTTCGTAGCGCCAGTGCGATGGCAGCCTCTTCTGCTTGCTCGGCTCCGGGGGAGCGGAAGCTGCAGGCGTTCAGGATGCTTCCGTCCGTGGCGCGGATCACTACGGCCACGAAGGTGTGGGGTCTGTCCGGGAGTTGGGCGACGTCCACGTATACCGCCGTGTTGTCTGTAGCGTACGTCTCCGCGAGTGCGCGGGCTCTGGTTCGCCTTCGCTCCTTGTTGCGGTCCGGGTGGACGTTGCGCGGGAGCGGTGCGACGACCAGTTGTCTGGCAATGTCGTGGGGTATCTTCCTATGTTCGTGGGTGTCTTCCGAGAGCGGCTCCGTCCGTAGCGGGCGGAGGCCGGCCCGTTGCAGGATCAGGCGACCCGTTTTGGTAGTACCGAGACGGGCGAGCTGCGCGGAGCGCTGGGCTTCGCACACCTCTTCCAGTGTGTTGTGTACGCCGAGGGACGCAAGGGCCCGGTTGCTTGTGCTGTGGAGAAGTCCCAGTGCCGTCTTGTGGGACTTGCGGATGGCTGCGTTGATCTTGTCCCGCTCGTGCTGCAGCCATCGGTGAAACGCGCCGACGTACGAGACGTGGCTCATCTAGAAAGACTGCAGCAGTCGCAGGAGGTTGGGCTCTCGCATGCCATCGCGGCGTGTGGAAATCCTCCTGATGAGACGGGTCGCGATGCCCATCCTCGTGAGTAATTTGTCCAGGGCCGTGTGGTTGGTGTTGCCCGAGTCGATGTGGAGGCCGAGCACTCTGAGGCTGCGGACGTGCGGTATGGTCGTGCCGTTCTCGGTGCGGAGGGTGATGTTGCCGGCTTCGCGTTCGGCTTCCTTCCTGCGGTGGCCGGGGGGTGGCAGTATAAGCAGCTCCGACTTTTGCGGGGAGCACCGGAGGCCCGTGTTCTTCAGGCAGGCCTCGATTTCACAGATCGCCTCTTGCAGCGATTCCTCGATGTGGCCGTTGGTGCCGCGCGACACCCAGAGCGTGATGTCATCGGCGTAGATCGTGTGGTGGACGTGCGGCAGGCGGGCGAGGCGCTCGGCCACCGGGATCATGACGATGTTGAACAGGAAGGGAGAGATGACGGACCCTTGCGGTGTGCCGACGCTGCCCAGCTCCCTTTCGTCTAGTTGTAGGTGACCGACGTGGATGCATGCCGTCCTGTGGGACAGGAACGCTCGAATGTAGTTGTACGTTCGTTCTCCCAGCCCCAGTCGGTTGACTTGTGCCAGGATGGCGGAGTGGAGCACGTTGTCAAATGCGCTCTTGAGGTCGAGGCCGAGCACTGCCCTGCAGTCGGTTCTGCTGGGGGACTCGAGCAGGTCGTGTTGCAGGAGGAGCATGGCGTCTTGTGTGCTGAGCTTCGCTCGGAAGCCGAGCATCGTGGCCGGGTAGATGTTGTGCTCTTCGAGGTAGCTCTGCCAGCGGTTGTTGAGAACGTGCTCGAGCACCTTGCCCGCGCACAACGTCAGGGAGATCGGGCGCAGGTTCTCGATGCCGGGCGGCTTGTTGGGCTTTGGTATGAGGATCGTTCGGGCCGTCTTCCATTGTTTGGGGAGCGAGCCCGAGTGCCAGCAGTCGTTATAGTACCGCGTGAGAGCCGTTATGGCAGTGTCGTTCAGGTTCCGGAGAGCCTTGTTGTGTACGTTGCCCGGCCCGGCCGCCGACTTGCAGTTGAGGTTCTGCACCGCTTGGCGGACTTCCCACTCCTCGATGTCGCCGTCTAGCTCGGGGTTGGCCGCCCCTCGGTAGTCCAGATGCTCGACGCTCGAGGTGATGGGCAGGTACTGGTCGTTCAGGCGCTTGCAGAGCTCCTCTGTGCCGAGGGTCTTAGACGCCGTGTGTAGTATCTGGGACAGGCGGTGTTGTTGGTAGGACTTGCTCTGGGTTTCGTCATTGAGGTGGCGAAGCAGCTTCCATGTTCGGCTCGCGTGCAGTTGTCCGTCGGCCACGTTGCAGATCGCGTACCACTGCTGGGTACAGAGCTGTCGGCTGTATTGCTCGATCTCACGACCGAGGCGGGCGATCCGCTTGCGTAAATTGCCGTGGTGGCGGTGTTTCTTCCATCGCCGCTGTAGGGACCGGCGCGCCTCGATCATGTGTGCCAGGCGGGGGTCCATGCTCGGTATGGAGTCGTCCGTTTCGATCTCCGTGGTGACTCGCTTCGTGGCGTCCACCAGGCAACGCGTCCATCGCTAGATGTCGTCGATGGTCGGTGCGATGTCTTGCTGACGGAAGGCATGCCAGTCCACCAGCTTGTGAGTGCGCTTGGCGGTAGTTCCCGATACTCGCAGCGGGATCTCGACTTCGATAATGTAATGGTCACTGCCGAGGTTGTGGCCCGTGTTTCGCCAGCTCGTCGTTCTGCCGTCAGGCAGGTGTACGAAGGCGAGGTCGGGATTGGTGTCTCGGGCGGTTGAGGTGCCGATGCGGGACGGCTGTAGCGGGTCAGTGACGAGCGTGAATTCGGCTTCCACGGCTTCGTCGAGCAGGTCTCTGCCCTTGGCCGTGGTGAGACCGTACCCAAGCTCTTTGTGGTGGGCGTTGAAGTCGCCGGCGATGAGGATCGGGTGGCGCGAGGCTTTGTGCAGGGTCTTGTAGAACAGCGTTCGGAACCGCTGACTGCGGTGTTGCGGGTTACTGTACACGTTGATCATGTAGAGTGATTCTTGCGTCTTCTTGCCGACTACGATCTCGGCCGCGCATAGCTCGAGGGCCGTGTCGTGATCGAGGAAGCGGTCGTGCGGTATGTGGGTGATGCCTTTCCGGACGAAGGTGCAGACTCCCTGCGCCGCGTTCTTGCTACTGGTGCGAGCGCTGGGAGGTGTAGCGTGCGTTCGGTAGCCCGGTAGTGTTGGCATACGTTCCATGTGTGTTTCCTGAACCATGATGACGTCCGGCGGAGAGTCCATGGTCTGTATGTGTTGCTGTAGGAGCGCCCTGCGGCACTGGAGGCCGTTAGCGTTCCAGTGCCATATCTTTAGTCTTGATTGGGCGGACCTGGTCATGGTGATTGTTGGGATACGAGTGGGTTGTAGTTGACCGTGCTGGAGTTGGGGGCTCCCAGCTTCTCGTAAAGGAACTGTTCGAGGCGGTCGAGTCGCGCGTTGGTCTCGTCGAGCCGCGCGTTGGTCTCATCGAGTCGAGCAGCGAGCTGGTCGATCTTGGCGTTCTGCGCGTCTAAGCGCTTGTCCATGCGTTTCTCTATGCTGTCCACTCGTTCCGAGAGATGGCGGAGTCGTACTGAGGAACTGACACCGCCCGGTGTGAGCGGTGGCGATAGCGAGCTGACTGACCGTGGAGAGCGCGGAGGGCGGTCCTCCTGATCGGCTTATTCTTCGATGTCTTCGTCTTCTTCTTCTATTGTAGTAACTTGTGCCGCCGGGGTAGCGGTGTGCTGTTGTGGTGGTTGGTGGGGCGCTTGAGCGGCGCTCGTTCGGATGACCGGCGCTCGGCTCGGCTTGGGCGATTGTTGCAGATGTTGCGGGGTGAGGGACGCCGGTTGTGGCGTTTTCCCAAGCACCCATGGTGATGTCGTAGGCGTACGGTGTCCTGTGATAAGGATCTCTTCCAATTGCTTAGTCAGCTTGGCGATCACGTCTTGCTGATCACGCACCATCTTCTCTAGCGTTTGTATTCTGCTGTCGCCGCGGTTGGACGAGCGTGGACGAGCCGGTTGCTTGGCTCCACCCCCGGCAGCTGTGACCTTGGCCCATGACGTGGCGTCGTGCGTCACCGGGCCTCGTGACTTACTGCGCGACGTATCGCGGCTCGCGCAGCGTGATGGATGGCGTTGTTTGTTCGCTCCCGGCAGTTCCGGGAACGCGTCCTTTCTGGAAAGTCTGACCTTCGGCGCCGGCGGCGGAGGAGGTCGGGCTTTTTCCATTGCCGCAGCAGTCTTGGTTTCCCATTGGCGCTTCTTCACTTGGAAGGGCACCTTGAAACGATTCTTGCAGTGTCTGTCGCCGGTGGGGTGGCGACCGCCGCACAGCTTACAGTGCGGCTTACATTCCTCTTCGTGGTTCTGGCCTGGGTTGGTCTTGCCGCAGGCGAAACACAAGTTCAGGTTGGGCGTAGGGCACACGTCCTTACGGTGGCCGACCTGTCCACATGTCTTGCAGACTTCTCTGTGCTGTTTGTAGATGGTGCAGCGAATGATGACGCCGGCGTACTTCACGTACATGGGCGCCTTGTTTCCCTGGAACAGTACGACGACAGCCTCGGACGAGCCGATGCGGTGCGCGTCGATGACTGTTGGGTTGTAGTTGTTTATGATGTAGCGGCGAATGTCTTCTTGGGTGTCTTCGAGTGAAATGTTCCAAATGACTCCCTTGACGGTATTGTCTGGTGCTGCGTGGTATGCGAAGACTTCGAACACTTGCGTGCCGAGGGTGATGCTTCGAATGGTCGAGTAGCGCTGTGCTCTCGCGTCGTTCGGCGTGCTCACGACGACGATGTTCTGGGCGACGTTGGGACATGCAGTGTCTTCTGTGAAAGCTTGCGGTTCCATGCCCGCCGCCCGTGCAATAGCTCGCATGAGGTCGGTGGGCTTCGTCTTTCCAACAATGAGTCCGCCGCGGGGGCGGATCACAATCTTGAATTCGTCGCGGGCCGTGTCGCGTGGCATGCGGGCGGCCTTGTCGATGGTAGCATTCACTTTTCGGGCAAACTGGGCCCGTGTAGGAGCGGGAGTCAGCCTACCTTGGCTGGCAGGGCTTGCCGGAGACGAGTGCTGACGTGGCTCTCCGGTGCCGGTGGGTGATCGTCGGCCGCGCTGGGTTGCGAGGATCCAGCCGGCCTGGGCGTTCGGGGTGCCGTCGTCTTCGTCGGACCCGTGAACGGTGATCGTCGTCCGCCCGTCTCGGAAGCCCAGCGCGGGTCCAGACTCCAAATCGGTGCTCGTATCCATCGCAGAGTGTGAGGTCGTGGTCGTCATCGCCGTCGGAGCGGAGCGAGCGGCGGGGCTCGGCGGCCCGAAGTCGTGCTAGGCCTCGTTAGGCTTAGCGCTCGGGCCACGTCGGAAGAACGTTCGAAGTCCGAAAATTGGTGAAAAATGGTCCGGCTCACCAAAATTCGGTGTCGGCGTGATCGCTGCGTCAACGCGGATGTCCTCGAACCAAGGATTCCCAAATTCGTGAAGAATTTTCGGCACAGTGGACCATAATCTGCGGAGCCGATGTGAGGCACGTCTGCTCACCTCAACGACCGCAGCGCCCCCTGGAGCGCCGGAGAGACTCCTTGTGAATGATGAGGGTGTCACTCTGCGACAACTGGAGCAGGGGTAGCGGCCCAGGTACCCTCTGGGGATGGCAGGCCGCGTCAGCGTCAGTGTGGGCAGGTGTTGAACGTCTATTCCACAGAACTCGCACGGGACACGGAAAAGAGTTCACAATGCGATGCACATCGCAGGTCAAGTCGAGCGACTTGGCGACGCGTCGGAGTTCCCGGACTGCCTGTGTGGAGTCTGTGTACAGGTGAAGGCACGACGGCGGGTTCATGCGTAATCGAGGCTCTAATGAGGATAACCCATCCCGGATGGCCAGAAGTTCTGCCATGATTGAGGGAAGAGGTGCCTCGGTGAGCTATGAGCAGGTCTGCTGCACTTCTGGATGAGTGGGACACACAAGGCTGGTGTGTAGGAGATTTGGGGCCATGCCTGCGTCGACGTACACTTGCATTGCCTCGGCTGCGCCATCCGACTCCGAGGGAAAAGGGTTGGGCTGCAGGGACTGATTATGAAAACGGCGTATCCGGGTCAGTGGCCGGTTGTCTGTGGATTGGCTTCGGCTCCAAGGGGGAAGGTCAGGTGATTTTCGTAATATAACAGGTGACTTAGAATCGAACTAACGTAGGTATCTTGAAAAAAAAAACATACTTCCGAGTAACTGGTGTCCCTCGCTTAATACTACCAACCACGTGGTGTCGACCCGTCAAAACACCCGCAATCCCAACCCGCCCCCCGAGCAGTGGGATGGCCTGATGACCAGCTCCCATCACGCTGACCAGATATTTCTAATTGCCCGCGCCAGGGCTGCAGTCAAGGCTGAAGCGTGTCTGGACTGAGGCGAACCCACCCCACCGAGTGACCGCTCAACGACCACCATTTACGCTATTGAACGTTAATTTTTTTTCTCTCTCTCTGACATTAGTCACTGAGACTACTCAATCACTACACCTAGTTTTACCTGTCATAAATAGTTAGTTAGCAGTGAAGCTTTAAACGTTACAGAATTCCCGTCTGCTGTGAAACACGGCCATCCATATACGGAGGGAGTGCGGTTACAGAAAACGGCTGCAACTCTTGTTGTATCGAAACTATCTTGAAAAAAAATTATGCGAGACTTGGGAGCTAACACGTCTCTAAAGGTTGCACCGAGTTTCATTCAGTTGTCGAGATTAGGTATTGTGCACTGATGTCGTAAATATTGCGGAATTCCCGTCTGGTGTCAGTCCGATGTTTGTTTACTGGAATATAACTCCAACCCTTCCAGGTTTCAATCAGCTAATTAGCTAAGAAGTATGCGCGATCGCACATCGCAGGCGAACGTGTTTTGTTTCGTGCCCTCCTAGGACTGCACTGAGCTTCGCTGGTCCCCCTCCTTCACAGAGTGGAAGGGCACTGCATTTCCTGGCTCCATCCCCCATCCACGTATTTTGTAGCGTGAGCTACGCTGGCCGAGATTGAGCAGTTTCGCGTGGCTCCTGGAGAGCCGTGCTGCGCATGCTCCAGGAGCAGTGACGTCCTACCGCACACAGCTGGCGCGCCTCAGACGCCGCCGTCACGATTGGATTGGATTGGATTGGATTGGAAATAGTTTTAACAGCAGTAAGCATGATAATCAGCTAATGCTAGACAACCAGGATAGCTAAGAATAACCAGCTGAACCTCACGCTACATACATCCTGGCATAGGCGAGCTAAGGGACTGCTAACTTTTCTGTCAAGACCCTCTCCCTCCGGCCGCGAAACTTTTCCTGCTCTGTGTACTGACAGCTATTTCAAATGAGGATTTATCGAAGTATCCGGCGTTTTCTGTGATTTTACAGAAGCATCTCAAAATTTCGAGAAAGCTGGAATTGATATTTTTTGTCGCAATCTCTAAATGGGGGTTATTCGCGACACATCCCGGACCACAAACCGATCTTTACGGCAGAATTTTCAGCAAGAAATCTCGCTCTGCGTAAAGTACCGCAGCATGCATCAGAAGTAATCATATTATCCGATCCGGTGTCAGTTATTTCGGCACTAATTTCTTCCTCCGACTTTACAGTATACCGGACATTACTTTTTTTTGTTCTAAGGCACGTGAAGCGCTTGGCATGGGTCCCTGGCCATACGGACTTCAGGGGCGACGAGTTATCGGGCAGTCAAGCTAATCTCGCTGTCCCAGCTCCCGTTGAATTAGGGCTCCCTGCTCTGGCTCTTTTTGCATCTTCAAGATTAAAGAAGACATTGGTATCTAGACGCTACTCGTTTAAATGCACTCTTATCAAACGAAGAGTACACACATTCAAAGTTCGTGTGGAATGTTTGTCCTTATGATTCGCGGCAATGCGAAGTGACCGTCACCGATCTGCGCTGCACGATTCCAAAGCTAAATTTATATCTGTCTAGAGCAGGGCTTTTCCCTACGGAACTGTGCGTGCGTGCCAGGTCCCGGAGTCAGTCGACCATTTTTTCTTACCTGTCGCTGCTTCTCAGCAGCTAGACCTACCGCAGCACTGTTAGTGATTTAGCCCTGGCCTGTGGGTACGTTCCAAAAAAAAAAAATATTCACGCATCTCCACGAAGTGAATCATGACGAGTGGGCGAAGCACTCGGGATCGTTCTTACCGTAAATTACCCGTGGCATTGCCCACTCGCGCATGTAAATGGGTGACAACGCGTGTGTACAGTATCATCATCATCTTCTTCATCAACAGCCTATCTACGCCCACTGCAGCGCAAAGGCTTCTCCCATTAATCTCCAATTATCCCGGTCCTGTGCTAACTGCGACCAATTTATCCCCGCAAACTTCTTGACCTCACCTGCCCATCTAACTTTCTGCCGCTCCCTGCCACGCTTGCCTTCTCTAGGGGTCCACTCTGTTACCCTTAATGAACAACGGTTATCTTGCCTTCGCATTACATGCCCTGCCCACGTCCAGTTCTTCTTAATTTCTACTAATATATCCTTAACACGAGTTCGTTTCCTGACCAACTCTGCACTCTTCTTGTCTCTTAATGTTACAGTATATACAATTCCAATCCAGTCCAATCCCATACAATTCAATTTAATCCAATCCAATCCAATCCAATCCAATCCAATCCAATGCTCCTCGCGCATGCGCAACACTGTGTACACGAACGCCAAGCTCCAGACAAAACGAGGTCCTAAGGTGCTTCGCCCCTAGAACATTGAAGGCATCATCATCACCATCCTCATCAGCCAACCTTGCGCGTGACGACCGCCTCCATCGCAACCCCCATCGTCATCGCCATCACCGTTCGCGCTCCTCGCGCACAGCGCAGTGCCGCTCGTTCCGTCGCTGAGGGGCCCTGCACCAGCAATCAGCAAGCGGTGAGTTTGTGAACGGCTATCGCCTTCTGCCCAGTCCAATCGCAACGCCGGTAGCCCGCTTCGCCCCGTGTTAGGCGCAGGCGGCCGTTTCGGCGCGCGGGACCGTCGAATATCGGGCGGGTCAATGTCGGCAACGCGAACCCGACCGCGCCCTGTACGCTCTGTGCTGTGCGCGGTGACTGGCCGCACCTGGTTGGCCGAGGCTGGGTGCCTTTTTCATCGGTGCCCGCCGCAGGCATTTGGCGGGAATTTCGAAGCGTTCAAGTATAGCCACGCCGATTACGAACCACCCCGTTTGAACTGCCGGAGCCCTGGCACTATCCCACACTTTCTCACGCATCTAGCGGACAGGAGGAATGCGCGGGTTGCCGGCTAAAAAGAAAGGGACACGCTTATGTAGGACTGCAAACAGACCACGATCGCGAGTGACCCCGCAACAGAGGATTGTCTGAGGCGCCTACCGTGGTTTGCTAGTGCAGTTTGCCGACAGTTCTCAATTAGGGCACAGCGTTATACGAACCAGGCGGTACCCCTCTCCTCCGCACGATACGACGCTCTTCTCCATAAGAACGTATTGGAAAACGAATATCAGACTGCGTCAAGTCATTTCCCGGTGAGCGTTGCGCTAGCCGCGGGGCCACCGTGCTTCCCTCGCACCTACCGCACTTTCACCCCAGAAGTTTAACTTGGCGCTTAACTTTTTTGCCATTCGGCGTATACCGAAGAAAATTTCAATGAGCACTCTGGGAATTTTCAGCAGTCGTAAGACAAAACCGGAATACGAGCCACAGTCATCGCTGTCATCGCTCCATAACAATCGTTTCCAGGTGGTTCTGCGCGCTTTTTTGCTGTCGTTCTGCCGCGGGAACTTTTATATCGCTGATTCCTCTCATTTTTCTCCCGTGGCCGCGGCTATGTTTGCGTAATGGACAATCTTACGCTCGATATTCTTTGGTGGCAATGGTCGCTCCCGTGCTATCCCCGCAGTACCCCCACATGCTCTTGCTAGAAATTCCCACCGAATAAGTTTAAGTTCAAACCGGTTTCTCCCCGTTATACGGCGCCCGTTCAGCGTGCCCGATACCTCTAGTTACGTTGGGGGACAACAATATACTGCTGTACGGCAGTACGTGCAATCGAAAAAGAGACCATTTCTGTTAAAGGGACACTGAAGTGATATGTAAACATTGCGGGATTACTAGCGCAAATTGTAGTCCGGAGTCCCCAGGCCATGTTTCGACCACTCTAGGCGCGTTTACGCGATTTTATTTAGTAGAAAAACTAATTCGAAAACGCTGTCCTCCTCTCTTTACGCTCGCCCATTTTCTGTGGCGTTTTCGTGTGACGTCAGGAGGGGATGAGCTGGCAATTGGCTGCGCCACGGCTGCGCTACTGCACGGCTCCCCGGCCGACAGAGTCAGTCGGCCCAGCGTTTCGTCCGCCGGCCACCGGCGGGTCGTCGCAATCAAGGAGGTTAAAAAAAAATTGCTTGGTCGCAATTCGTTCGCTTAGTTGAAACGAAGCCAGGACACGTTTGTGAATGGAAGAATGTGCCTTTCTTTACTTGGTTTGTTTGTACACTGTATCCAGCTCCAAGTCAAGGTCGCTTCACACAAGCGCTGCACATGCGACGCTTCGCTGACTGGTACGCCAGTAGGAAAATATAAAGCCTCTTGAAGGCGGGAGAAGAGTCAGCGAAGTCAATATAGGTACTAAGCAAATAAAATCAACTGATATTTTTACAGTACAGCGTAAAACTAGGGCGCGGGAAGCACGTTTTTGCGCTGGGCGAACAAGCACAGCGGTCAGCAGCACGACTACGCATCTGCGAACGCTTTTCCGTCTACGAAATGCAATTGCTAGACGTGAGCTACTGTGGAAACTCGGGCGACGCTTACTGCACGATCGCAGTACAACAAATAGTCACCTAAGCGGCTTGAAATGCCAAAACTAAATAAAAGTGTAAACCGGTTGTACAATATATACCCCAGCAACAGGCTAGGCTGCAACGAAACACAACTCCCCCTTTTTCCTTTTTTACCCGTAAATGCGCTCTCTTTAGTGTATGAGTGTGATTTCTATTGAACGGCGTAACACGCGAGTCAGGAACGTAGCATCAACAATGTAACAAAGGCAGCAGCATGTATAGTAGTGTGTCTTGCCCAGTACATATTTGCCCTGTGTCTTGCCCTGTACATATTTATGATGTAAATAAACCTGGTTTTGTTAAGAAAAAAAAAAAAAACCGCTCCGTAGCCTAGCAGTCTGAGGCGCTGGGAATTCATTGCAAATGTTTTGCGAGTCACGAGTTCGAATCCCCGCGGGTACGTGCTTTTTTTTTTTTTTTTTTGTAAGTTAACTTTTTTGTTTTCCGCCGATGTTTTCTCTATTGAGTTCACCTTTTTTGGGGCCGCAACGTTCATGGCTACACGAACTAGTTCACAAAACGCGCGCAGGCTGGCACTGGCGCGCTAGCGAGTTCTCGTTGGCGTGCTGTTGCCATAAGCACCGACTGCTTGCAGGCAGTGGGCACAGGCCAGAATGAACAGACCCTTGGCCTGGTGCGAACACGCTTTTTACGATACAGGCATGAGGGAGGCAAGCTCCAAATATGGGGGAAAAGCGCATGACATTTGGGCGTCTGCGGGTACGCGGAGGGCGTTCATGCACTGCGTAGGTCTCGGCTAGTGAATGCTACGACTACAAGCCGTCCTGGGAGGCTCATCTTGTGCATTTTACAGCCGACAACATGGCAGAAGCGCGGTATGATGATTACTGAGATATTGAGAATGCCCATCCAACAAAGCCATTGGTTATGTTTTACAGAACCGAAACCGAAACCGAAACTTGTGTGATTGCTAACCTTGGGCATCGTCCAATCACGGCGCCCCTCCTCTCAACGTCACAGCCTTAGTTGGTGCGGCCGCCGCAAACCGCGCATGGTAGTTTTTCTTCTTTCGCGCTTTGTAAAATAATTACCGATTTGTCAACCGGATAAACGATGAAAAGTGTGCTAATTTGAGCCAGTCTACACAGTGCAAGCAAAAACGGGAGCTTGACAAATTCACTTCAGTGTCCCTTTAATACGAGTGCCGACCATTGCTGCAGCCTTGTTAGGGAGCAATCTCTCTAGTACGTCCCGCGCTCGCCGTCACGCATACTATCCAATTCTACGTGATTTAAGCACATTATCTTAAATTATGTGCACGCATATGCGTATATATGTATACAGTTAAACCTGGATGTAAAAAACCCCTATGTAACGAATTCCTGGATTTAACGGAAGTTTTTCATTTTTTCTTTTCCTCCTTCATTGAAGCCCATGTGTTTAGGACCTCTATGTAGCGAAGGAGTTGCGACGGTTAACCGGGATGTAACGAATTCGCTGCGCTGATGAGTGAACATTTTTTGCGGTTTTTCTAAAAAATGGGCTGGCGGAATGCACTATCTGAGCGAATTTCGCCCGCACCGCAATCTCACGTCGTGTGTTTCCACGTGTGAGTGCGGAGTCGACTGGGTGCTTGGTCTGCCGGCCGGCGTGTCGTCTCCAGTGATATCTGTGGTATTGGTTCGTGGGTGATTAGTTGTGCTGCCTGAAAACGAAAAGATTTGTCTTTTCAATACAAGCTCGCAATTTTAAATGCCGTCTCCGCCGGCGATAAAAAAGAGCGTCACCGCCCGGTAAAGTGTCTTAGCTATCATCACCTCCACAATTTTGACCGCACAAAAGAGCATGAAGTTCCCGAAAAGGCGTCTGCTTTCCGCTGCTGCTTGATGCGATCTTCTGCAGCACGCTGAGGTGAGCAGACGATCAGATGCTGTTTAAACTTTAAACTAAAGTGCTGTTCAAAGTTTAAACTTTGAAGAGGCCTATAAAAAGCATGGGAGCACGAAAATGTAAGGAAACAAATAAATAAATAAGAGTGAGCTATTAAAACAACAATTTATTTTCTACAAAATGTCTCACTGTGGTATGCACAAATTAGAGCACACGGCAGTACCTTCCATTCCGTAACACAACGAGTCGCCTGCAGCTTCGGTGGCGGACCGATGCATACAAACTGCGCCGGTGACATTCTGGGAAGCAGCCCGCGACGCCGCCGGCAACATCCGTACAGTCGTCTGAGTATCTTTTAATTATTTTCTACATCGCAACACATAGAGGCCGCGCCTTTTATCGTCGTGATTGCTCGATAGCTGGAATGTTTCAGCTGATTTATAAAATCAGATAAATGAGGCTGTATAATTAAGGATTTAACAACTGCTGTGGCCACTCCGACAAATGCAATGTAGGCGCTTGTAAAGTGGCTCTTGCACGACGGTTACAGAATGTAGTAACACACAGTTGGCAGGAGATCTGCCATCCGTCACGCCATTATCACTTCTCGTGTCCTAGAGCAAACTCGTCGCTTACGGATCAACTGTTGAGGCCGCGGACATTTATTTGGAACGTGTTTTTGAACTCGGGTTGGGATAACAGCGCCTGTCTCACAAATGTAACTATTTAGTGTCTGTAAATGGCCTGCGAATGAAGAGCAGACGATCTTTTATGGTTCAGAAACGCGGTATTGAATGCAGATTGAGTGTGTGTGTAATAGCAGACGATCAGAAAAAAAAATACACGAAAGTTTAGGTTGCGGGATTTCGCGATGAACGAGAGTTCAACTGGTACGAACGCGTGGCCATATTTCTTGATAGAGGCAAGGATACATAGCATGCCGTGATAAAAGAGATACAACTTTGGCGGGCGACAAAAACGCACATGATACAGCGGGTGGTTAACATTCACCCGCATTTGTCGCCAGCTTCCGAACTCACGTTCGGCTCTGCTTCGGACGAGTTTGCAGCTATTCTGTTCCATCAGTACGCATTGACGTTTTTAAACGTGATAGTCTTTCGTGGGCTACTTAAACGCAGAAATTTTGGTCTGTCTGTCTGTATGTATGTATGTAACTCGATTCAGCCACCCGGCCAAAGTGAAATAAAATCTGCGCAATATTCTTATATACTCACAGCCAAATCTAAACGTCGCAGTCCGCTTTTCATGTTCATACTTGTCAACATTGTTGAACGAGAACAAGATAGTACGCAAATATAGGACAGAAAATCAATACATGAGTGATATTTGCAGTATTCCTTATTAATAAATTCACGAATTCTTGCTTTTTCCGATAGCAAAAAAATACATCAACTGCAGAAAACCGTCGCCTGCTGTTGCTCGCGTTACCTGGTGTTGCATTTAAAAAGATCAAACGGCAACAGCAACGATAGCTTCCACTGGATAGATTCCACGTTCGGCTTGGAACGCTCGTGCAGTAGGGTATCGTGGTTCTATTAACGTTGTAGCAGGGTGCCTCAATTCACGCGCGTCCCCGCCGTACGCCAGCGCTGGCATCGAGACACCCGGCGTAAAGATGTGGAACGCAGGAAATTTACATTGACTTGAGCAAATTCCTAGCGTGTTATCTTGAGAGGAACCAGACGGGAGAGGAACAGCATGAGCGGTGAGCGGGAAAGAGAAGGGAGGCATTTACTTGCCAAGGACGCCAGTCGACTATCGTCTTTCGTCGACATTTGCAACGAAAGGAGCAGATACGCGACCATTTTTTTTCTCTTCGTTCCTTGTTTTATTCTTGTTTCTTTGCTCACGGAGAGCACGCGGGCGACTGCGTCGCATTCGTTTTCTTAGCTTCCACCTCCTATGCGCCCACCGATGCCAAGAAAATTCGTTACCACCGAGAGGCTAAGAGCTTCGCCGTAATAGCCCCGAGCGTTGTTTACAAGGCGGCGACGCAAGTGCATTTCAGCGAGATAGCGCAGCAGGAACCGCTATCCACTGCGACCGACTGTGGCGCCCCATGTGTCGCCACAGTGGGAAGTTGCGGCTTATCGCAGCTGGACGCGAAGAAACTTGTATTCGAGAATCCCTCGCTTCTTTTCGCTGAGTTCCCGCACTCCAAGAAGGGCCCGGAGGTCGTCCTCACCACAGCGCTCCAGAATGCCTAATCGAGGTGGCCTAGTGTGCAAATTCGGGGAATGACGTGGCTGACCATTCAATATGACTCAAAAAGTGGCTGACGATTGCTACACTCCCTAATGCGAAATTTTCGCGCACCGCCAACTGCAGCCTTCTCGGTAACGGGGCATAGCTGCTGCGCGTCAAGAAGTGACCGCGTGATCAGTGAACGCACGGCGGCGCGCTCTGCTCTACCGGTATCTCGCAGCGCGTCGCCGCCGCCGCCTGCGATGTTGTGTGTAAGCCGTGTTTGAATCTCCCGCGCAAATGTCACGTGGTTCGGATGAGCCGCGCAGAGAGGAGGAGAGGGAGAGTTGCTTAACTGAAAGACACAGGAGCAACGAGGACGCCGAAGGACCTATGTACAGTCATGGACAAATTAAACGCGGACACGAAAATATGAACCAGAACAAGCAAATTGCGCGATTTCTTTCCACGCAAGTCGAAATAACGCGTGGCCTAGTTACAAAAACAAAGTTGGGAAGTGTCGCTTTCCAGATATACCAACAGTGCGCCATTACTAAACCTCACTCCTCTCCACACTTTCCTGCCCCGTTTTCCTTCTGTCTGCGGTTGCGAGGCCGACGAAGCCGCCAGACCACATACCCCGCTCTCAATCCTGCTATGCCGCTTCTGCGAAGCCCCCGGGGCGCCCTTTCATATGGTAGGGGGCTGCGCCCACGCCCCACTGCATTCGCGAAATCCCAACGCCCCCCCCCCCCCCCCCTTTCTTCTTACGAGCTTTGAAAGAGGGCTCTGACCAGCCCCGGCCTAAATGACCAACGCCTGCTGGTGTTGAGGGCTGTTCAGGCTGGTAAAGCTCAAGGGGTCTTGGACTAAGGACTCCTCCCCATTGCTTTCCGCAATAAACGTGTTTACTCTCGCCCTCGCCCTCTCGCCCTCTCTCTCTCTCTCGCCTCTCTCTCTCTCTCTCTCTCTCTCTCTCTCTCTCTCTCTCTCTCTCTCTCTCTCTCTCTCTCCTGTCTCGTTCCTCCCGAGATAACACGCTAAAGGTTTGCTCAAGTCAGTTTAAATTTACCGCGTTCCACTGCTCCAAGTCGGGTGCCTCGATGCCAGGGCTGCCGTCCGGCGGGGACGCGCGTGAATCGAGGCACCCTACTTCAATGTTTATACAACCACGTTGCCCTACTCCACGAGCATTCCAAACGCAACGTGGAATCTGTCTTGGAAGCTTTCGTTGCTGTTGCCGTTTGATCTTTCTAAATGCCGCCAGGTGGCACGCGGAACCGCAGGTGAAAATTGGTCCTGGTCCAGGATTGGAACCCGGGACCACCGCTTAACCACAGCAGTCGCTCTACCGGAGCCGTCGCTCTTTGTAGATGCATGGCTGCATTGAGGTGGATGTCTAACTTTCCTGCGCAGAAACTTACTCCACCTTGGGGATTTCCTCTAAATCTGGTCGATTAACACCTGTCCTTCACCTCGAGTTGTCGATCAATTCACTCTCGCGCTACAAACGGCTAGCCTCCTGGTTAGCTCAGTTGGTATAGCGACTGCTCTGCTTAAGTGGTGGTCCTGGGTTCGAATCCTGGACCAGGACGAATTTTTCCTCAACTGCGAAGTTTCAGAGAGAAAGTTTTACAGCTTTCCTTTGTAGCCGTACGGCTGCATTTGGATGTCAAACTTTCCTTCGGGGAACTTACTCCACCTGGGCGATTTCTCCTAAATCTGGTCGTGTAAGCGCTGTGTCATTGGCCGTACTATCAAAACAAATATATCTGACTTCCTCGACTTGCAAATTTTGCAAGCTTTTTGTTTGTGTCACCCTCTTCTTAATGCCTTTGTAAGCCGTTCACAGAAATAAAGCATCATGGTTGTTAGTCAGCGCTTCGTCCTGTTCTTCCATGTCTGGTCCATTGCGCTGTTTCTGCTGTCCTTGAAAATGTACCAACCAGCCCAAAGTTTTATCTTGTTGAGGGATTTATGAGCTCTACATTGACAAACTGCCATATAAGCGACGTTAACAAACTTTCTAACTCCTTCCCGCGCACACTCTTTGCAGGTGACCACACGTCGGCGCCGCTCGGCTAACCAGGCCGAGCAACCGGAGCGAGCAAGATGGCGGTCGACCGGAGCAGCCAGAACACACGCAGCGGCGACGTCTTCGTGGAATTCTCGCAGCTGTCGTTGGAGGACGACGACAACTTGGCGTACGGAGACGCCGGCCGGCCGTTCGGAAAGGTCCCGCTGCAGGGGAACAACGCCAGCCCCACGAACAAGTGGCGGACGATCCGCGTGGCCAGGGCCGAGGCCCTGCAGGCGTCGGCCGTGTACGCCGCCAAACTGCGCGAGTGCCTCCTGGACGGCGCCGCGAGCGGGGAGGAAGAGGAGCGGCTCTCGGCGCTGCGCCTCAAGATCGCCGCGTGGCAGAGCACCTTCCCCGAGTACCTGCCGGCGCCCGTGGACCTCGGCGACGTGTGCCACCACTCGGTGAGCGAGCGGCCCCGGCCCCGCTCGTCCGACTACCTCGCTCCGCTGACGGAGGAAGAGCTGGCCGGCGTGCCCAAGCACGCCCGGGGCCGGCTCTCGCTGGAGGAGAACAACGCGCTGGTGGACGCGTTCAACGAGGCGCTCAGCTACAAGTACCGGCTGCTGGCCATGCCCAAGTCGCAGCTGCGCCGCGCGCTGTGGACCAAGGTGGCCGCCTACCGCCACCAGGAGACGAGTGAGACCAAGCACCGGCGCTTCCTCACCGAGGACGACCTGGCGGCTTCGGGCGGGGGCTTCGCCTCGCGCTCCGCCATCGTCTGCTTCGCTCTGCTCATGCGCCACTGCGGAAGGATCCGCGAGGTGCGGGGCCCCGGCCGCATGGTGCGCTACGCGCTCATCTGATCACCGGGAGACTCTGAAGAAGGCTTCTTCAGCACGCGTCGTGTACATAGCTTACTGTGTGTGGGTGTGTGTGTGCGTGTGTAAATAAGCGGGGTGTTTGTCTTGGGGCAATGAAACGCTGTTTGTAACTGCAGTGGTTGTGAAGAGTGTGCCTTTTTGAACGTAATAGCACCTTCGACACTTTACCAGGGGCGGAATCCACGGTTTTGTCCACTTCATGTCAGTTTCGAGCGAGCCCTTTATTGGCTGAATGCAGATGACCAGGTGCGACGCAGCGCAACCAAGGCGAGGCGTCGGTTTCTGCGCACCTCATTGGTCGGAGGCTTCGCAAGTGCAACTACGTCACGACTGAAAAGGGCGCGAAATGGGCATTTTTGAAACGGGAAAACTCAAAATTCTGCTGTTCTAATAAGGTCAGCGACGGTCGTATAGTAGTAACACACCTCCCTTTCCGCTTGTATTTGCTACCACGGGTGCTGTGATTTTCCCGCTATGGGATGTTTTACATTTCTCAGCACACTTCCTTCTTTTTTCCCGGTGGCTGTCCGGAGCACGCCTCTTCCCTGCATGAGCAGGCGGGAAATTCAATTAGTAGTTTAGAGATGCCACTGCTAACGTAGTAACCTGCGGCTGGCGGAACCAAACAGCGAAGGTACGTTTGCCCGGCTCGGCTCCCGCTCCGTTGTCAGCCGCGACTTGGCGAAGGTTGGTTAAGGACAGACGAAGAAATACTGCGTGAACGACGAGGACAAGGGTCGGGACGAGCGCAACTTCTAACTTTATTTTTGCATGAAACGACAACACGCACAATACTTCCCACCAATACCACCGGCGAGCCAATGGACAGCCGTGCCACCCTTATCGGCGTAACCAAAATCGCATGTTAAACCCGGCAAACAAGTCCTCAATGCAATAGGCATCAGATAAGATTCGTGCCTGCTGTTTTGTTGATCTCGTTTAATCGGCTGTTTTGTTTGTTGGGTTTCACACGTGGTTCTTGTTACGCCGAAAGTGATCTTGATTGGTTTGCGGGTGATACTCGATCGATCTCGTAGTGAATACAGCAAGCGACAGGGAGCGTGGTGCGTCGAGTGTAGTCCTGCTTCCGCTTGCACTCGGCTCCAATGACACGGTGCCTGTAGGCTCCAATGACAGTGCCTGTAGGCCATCCCGGATGGCTGTGAGCTCCGCCAGTAAAGAGGGCAGGGTGCGGATGGTTTTGTAGAGGCGAGTTTGAGAGGCGTCAGGATAGACAGGACACTATCACAGTAGATAAAACGCCATCCTAGGCACCAGCGTCCACGAAGGCCTCTATCGCCTCGTACTGGGTCGCAGCCGTCAGTAGTGATCCTCTCGCACATGCTTTTCCGGTAGTTCGAGTGTGCAGTCTAGTCAGTGGTCGGTTGTCGGTCACCTGGTGATACCGCCACGGCGGCCTGGTTACAGCGCGATCTGGCGAAGCAGGTAGGGAACAGCCCATATAACTAGCTAAGGCCGCTGCTTCTGCAACAAAAGTACGTTTGTGCATACGGGCTGAGCGACGCTGTTCGACCAGTTTGTCAAGCGTTTTCAGCTGAGCCTCAGCTTGGAGCGATGGTATCGGGGTCATTACAGGGAGGCAGGTGATGGTGCGCATTGCGGCCCCGTTAATAGCCTCAAGTCGGGTGCCCACTCCGTATGAGTCATGTACTGGAATTGGGCGTGATAAAGCAGTCGAGGCTGCAGTACTGCTCTCACCAGGAGGCGCGCCGTCTTGGAGCAGGAGCCACTAGACTTCTGCGAGATGCGTCGAATCAGGTGAAGCATCTGTCCTGCTTTTTGTCGGGCAGATCAAAGCCACATTGCAGCCGACCCAGACGCAAAAATTTCCAACCATAGCACGCGAAGAGATGTGGCAGTGCGTACGGGTTGGCCGGAAAGTTGAAGTAGGAGGGGAGAAATCGCTAGTTTGCGACGGGCCCAAGCACTGTCCACAGGCAGAGCGGCTGTTTTGTCCGCTGAAAGTTTCAGTCAAGCGGATTGACACTATGTCTGCGTGTCTGACAAGGCTTGTTGAAGGCACACGTTTTGGCGATGCAGGTCTCGGTGGACAGTCGATACCGTTAGGTTGTAGGAAAGGGAGCTGTGAACTCGGGAGCCGTGAACTCGGCTCTCCTACATTTATTCGGGTGTGCAAGCCCCGGCCGGAACTTCGAGAGCGACGTAGTCATGCGGCCGCCCAGGCGTTCGGTCGTGTTCGATAGGGTCACCAATTGTAGGGCGCTATGTCGGGCGAGAGGAAAGAGCCTCAGGCAGGACGACCGTTCGTCGCAAGGCAAAACCAGATTCTATTTTGTGAGCACCGGCGAGACCCCCGTGTCCTCGTGCGCACGCGCGGCCACGCAGCCTGTGACCATGTCGATCGGGCTGCTGCGCGAGGAGCGGCGCTCGATCCAGTGATGTCGCTGGAGCTGGTGCTACAAGGTCGTCCGCGTAGACGAGGAAATGCAGGTACGGTATGGAGCCCAGATGCCAGGCAAGCGGCAACATCATAATATTAAAGGGGAGGGGTGATATAGCTGACCCCTGAGGTACTCCGGCAACTAGTGTGAAGTGACCATAGCTTTGAGAACCAGTTGGGCTTGTTGGTACATAGTTAAAATGGTTTTTTGACCATTTTGACCATAGCTTGCCTCGCCAATATGTATAGAAAAAGATGTCTTAGTAACAAAGGTCTGGATGAAAGAGCACAGCTTGTCTAGGGAGACAAAGGCTTCGGAAAGTTTCCAGGATAGCCCCATGGCTGACGTTATCCTAGGCCTTGTGTATATCCATGGAAAGGATTGTCTGCACTTTGTGAGAGCGACCGCCCAGTAACACCATTGACGACAAATGGCCAAGGTCATCCTCTGTGCCCAGACGAGGTCTAAACCGAATCTGGGCCTCGTGGTACCATAGGAAGGTGTCCAGCCCCCATTGAAGGCGGGCTGCCAGCATGCGCTCAAAAACCTTGCAAAGCGTGGACGTCAAGGCGATTGGGCGCAAGTTGGGAAGATGGTCGGGTGGCTTCCCTGGCTTCGGTATAGGCCCAACATCTGCGTGAAGTCAAGACTTGTATTTGGGCAGAGCCAAACCTCGTTGATGTAGGTGAGGAGGTGGCTAAGCGCTGGTTCATCGAATTTCTTGTACACCTCATATGTAATGGCGTCCGGTCTCGGAGGCGTATTTCCAAATGCTTCGCTGCACAGAGCACCCACGTGACATGTCTGCTCGAGCGATGCAGAACGACAATTAACGTAAACATTGGCTGCGCTACAAACCGAAAGCGGCCCAAAACATACCAAATCATGATTATTCCCAAAAACAACGCACAGATTTTAGTTTAGAAAAAATAATTAGATTTAGAAAAAGTTAAGAAATGAAAAAAATATTAAGACACAGACCTGCTGGGGCTTGAACCCAAGCCGTCAGCGCTAGATCCCAGTACTCTACATCGAGGCCACAGAGAACAAACGGTGGGGTTCTTTTAGCAGGCGCTTAAAAGAATAGCACGCGCTGTGACATCACACAAGTCACGTGGGTGCCCTGTGCAGCGAAGCGTTTGGAAACACGCGTCCCCGGAGTTGTCCAAAGTTTTGTGTGTGCAATCGCAGCTAGAAACTCGGCCATGGTGAAAACTGATTGAATTCCATGAGCCGCGTCGTCAGAGGGCGGTGAACCAACCTGGTGTGATAAAGGAAACGGACACGCGCTACTGGCTTGAAGGATGTCGTAGGCAGGGTACAAGTCGCGGGCAACATCGGTGGCAAACTGTTCGGAGGTCTTGCCCAATGCCAGACTTGCACTGGCTGCCGCATCCGGAGAGCGGCCTCCACTTTGAATCGCCCGCATGGTGCGCCAGATTGATGATGCAGCCGCCGATGGGCCCACCGATTCACACCAGCTCAGCCATCGCTGCCTTGACCGACGCTTCTCATGACGCCGGGAAGCCGCAGTGTAAGGGTATTCGAGCCTCCACAGACGAGGGATCTAGTGAGGCAGCCACATCAGCTTGCTTGCGCTGGGCCCATAGGTGCAAACGTCGGAGGTCAGGTTTTGGCCGGAACTCCTCTAATCAAGTTTCCTGAGAGGCGTCATTCAGAGAATGCGATGGGATCCGGGAATGAACGGAGGTTTGTCCAATGAAATTCAAATTTCCCGCCTTCACAGTGCTCGCGCGCCCCCTGCCTGAACAGCGCGAGCGGGAGTCCTGTTCTTTTTTCGCTCGCTTTAAAGCCGCACGTGTTGGTACCTTACTGCGCAGTTTGGAACGCGCCGTTTCCTGCTGCAACTTTTAGCGCCTTTTGAATGGTGAGGAGGAGGGCGACACCGCTTCTTTGCGGTCATCTTTCTCATTGCTTCCCCCTCCCTCTTGTTTCATTCATCGCCGCCAAAAAGCGCCCTCCCCGTCCCTAGACGCTGAATCCAAACAACCGTCTGTCTCCTCATTCCACACGTCTGGGAGTAGCTTAATCGGGAAGACGACGGGCTCTCGCTCCACTTCTCTACGCTGGCCGAGGTTCGATCCCTGGTGGTGCCAGCAGTTTATTTGCGTAGCCAGGGTGTAGCCAGTAGCCAGTAGTAGCCTGGGAGTTTTCTGCTGACGCGGATACGAAAATTTCTTTGCCTGGTTAAAGGCATACTGCTTCGCAGTAAAAAGATCAGAATATTAACCTATTCCTACCAAGCATTTGCTGAACTTTGATGACCGTGTTTGACGCAGCCTTCAATAAGCGAAATTATCAGGCAAACAATAGCCCTACGATTCCATGGCACTCAAGCCCGAGTGACAGGCTGGGCGAGTACAGAGACCCTCTACTCACTTTTCATGAAATCATTTCCCACTATCAGCTATCCCGGAGGACACTCCCATTACCTCACCCCAAGCTCACACGACTACAATCCATAGCTTTCCGAATGCTACAGACGAATACGTTTCCGACTAGAAGCACGTTCAGCCTTATCCTGCCGTCCATCGAACCTAATTGCCTTAACTGCTCAGAGGCTTACTGCAATCTTAAACACATGCTCTGGCAATGTCCTGCGTTACGTACGGCCACGGACTGCAGCACCGAGCACGAATGGACGAGCGCTCTCTCCAGAAACGATCCGCACAAGCAACTCATGGCTGTCCAGAGGGCCTGCGAGAGGGCGGAAGACCAAGGTCTCTCACCTCCTCCGCGGGTGTGGCCAGCGACTACCTGATTAAGACCCCCTAGAGGCCATCCAGGACAGTCCTTCAGGACCTTTAATAAAGTTCTTTGTCTGTCTGTCTGTCTGTCCGTCTGTCTGTCTGTCTGTCTGTCTGTCTGTCTGTCTGTCTGTCTGTCTGTCTGTCTGTCTGTCTGTCTGTCAAGCCCGCATAGACTGGGCTTCCTGGCCGTGATTCGGCGGCACCCGGGAATCAGGCAGCCCGCGAAGCTGCGCAGGAAGATTGCTCTTTTCTCTCTTCCGCTGACCCCGCAGTCCCCCAGGCCTCAGACGTTCCTGAATACTCCGACACGACCCAATATACCACCATGCGACTAGCCAACCGCATACACAGGTACAACTACGCAAAGAAACTCCGACTCAAGCAACTTACGCTGAGGGATCACGTTTCGAGCCAACTTTCACTCACAAAAACCCGAGAAATATTTATTAACAAATTCTATGCATGTGCACCATTTCCACCAGAAATAATCCGCAAATGGTACTACCCCCACATTATCCCGATACGATCATGCTGTCAGCAAGCCGCCAAGGCTTATCTACACCACCTGGTATCGACATTCCCCAAAATCCCTCGATTCCGGAATTCAATTTTCCCACACCCAGATCCCTCAACCCATATCAACCCCTCCGCATTAGAAGAACACACCATCAACTTGATTATACAGTTCGCCACTAAGAGCAGTCCAGCGCGAGATATATGGCGATGGCCTACGCTAATGGATTGACCATTCAGTGCTGAGCAATCCCCCTGGGAAAGAACTTATGCCGCCTCTCCACAACCACCAACTCATGCCCTACGAGCTCCTTTGATCCATGGATCCTCCGTACCATGCTTCCGCCCCTGCCCCCCCCCCCCCCCCCCCCCTACGTGGCCTCCAGCTTTCCCGTTGGAATAAAAGATTTAGCACCAACCTGGCGCGCACTGCACCGCCCCTCTCACGACCCTCCTCCGAGCCTCTTTCCGCACTGTTGTTCCTTTTTCCTGGCGCGCGATATCCGGCTCACGCTCCATGGCTCGCGCAACCTTTTCTGAGCCACCTCAAATTCCGACACTCACAATTTGCATGCTTGAAACACAGATTTAAAGCTTTCACAGCTTTCACCTTATAAAGTTATATGTCAGGATCATTGACACAGTTAGTCGAAGGGCGGAATTCACAGTTTGACCATTTCACGTCCGTTTAAAAGTGCCAGTTTCGAGCGAGCCATGATTGGTGGAGAGCAGACGACCGATTGTTACGCAGCACTTCCGTTGGTCAGAGGCCTCGCCAGTGAAATTGCGTCACGACTGAAACGGACGCGAAACGTGCATTTTCGCAACGGACACAACTCAGAACACCGCTCCTGCTTTGTTCAGGAAGCACTCGCAACTCTGTGAGGCTTGCAGCTTATAAGTTTATTTCTTTAATTTCAGCTTGCAGCCACATCTAACTTAGAACATATGTGGCTAGAAAGCTAAAAAAAAAACAAAAAAAAAGAATGAAGGAGGAGGAGACGAAGAGAGGTACGCACTAGGTGGTATGAGGCAACTGACCACAGAACAGGGAGGAACTGACCTCATACCAAATCCCGAAGAGGAATCGCATCGCCATAGGGACCGGGCAGCTGGACGGGTGGCGCCACCACTCGGCGCTCCGCTCGTCAGTGGAATGAGCCGGTGCATTGGACTACACAGCCTCCCGTTGTTTTTGTCGTGTTTACTTCGGTGCTTTGTTTGTTTTGGTGGCGTTGTGAGCAGACATGTAAGATGAAAGGAAGTCTAGACAGGTGTGTTGGGTTCTTAGATGCAGTAATGACTACGTAAACTTGTCAGACGCGTCTAAAGTTGGGTATCGGCTGCAATGGCATGAGCGCTTTTTGCAGCGACCTGCGCTTGGCTCCACCCGTTCTGAGCTCGAATAAAACTACTATTATTAGTATTATTTTTTTCTTAAACGCACTAACGGCTACGCAAACTTATTGGATGCTTGTAAAGTTGGGGAAGGGCGACATTGACACGAGCGCTTTTTGCAGCGCTCTGCGCCTGGCTCCGCGCGATCTGAGTAGGAATAAAACCATTAGCAATATTAAAATCCCCTTCTACCACTTTAAATTATCTTCGCTGGTTTCAATGTCTACGGTTTCCACGCCAGCCTTAGCGCTGGGATACCTCGATACGTGTGCTTTAAATAGAAAGGCACCTGCATACGAGATGGATTACCTTGCACGTAGAAATGGTGCGATAGTTTGCACTTTCTGTAGCCGCAAGCTTTGTACGTTCGGTTTTGGCGAGCGACACTGTGACAGCATGGGAGCCTGAAAGCCGAAGTGGAAATCCCACGTTTGTGGTGGTCATTTTATCAAGAACCAAAGTTATTCACCAACTCAAAAGCCCAAGCTACAAACCATCCCTCCTCCCCTTCCCGTTTTACCACCTGCGTAGAATAAATGCTGGCACCGATAGTTAAAAAAATGTGGCAGTGTTAACGTCAGCCGGTGTTTTTTAATGCTAAAGTATTCTTTACAGAGTACCTAAAAAATCGTGTAATGCCTGGTGAAGACACCAAAAACGCGCGATTAGTTGCCTCAAATATGGGTGCATGAGCCCGAGTCCTCCACCACAGACATATTTCCGACACGCTGAAAAAGTTTAGATTTGGAGAGGGGGCATTGAAGTTCAAAATTAAACAGAAAAATCATCTCGCCCTCCATCTAATGATTATGATGGTTGAACACAAAGCTTTCTTCGTGCGAAATCGAATGGGAAATGGTCAAAATCAAAGACGCTGCGATTAAAATACCAAACTGCGTGCTTGTCAAATTCGACGCTTAATTAGTCAAAGTTCTAATCCAGAAGGCAACCAAGGAAACCCATACGATAGATCTTTGCGATAAACGATCATCGTCGTTAGCCGGAGGTGTGCATGATTTTTCAATCGTAGGTGGCAGCAATTGTAAACCGACCGCAGCATTCTGTTGTGAAGCTGAGTACAGGTTTCGGGCACCCTCCTGTCTTGCGTCCTTCAGCCACGCAGGAATTAGTTTCTGAAAAACCATTTACCAACTAGCCAGCAACCATTGCAATTCTTCTGAAGCAGTGCCACGACAAGCAATAACGTTCTACTATCATGCGGTATTAATATTTATTCTATCAACGATTCCCGATGACTGTAGTAAGAGCATTTCTGTGAAATTAAACACGTTTCAGCCGTCGGTAATGAAGTTACGGAAGCGTCGTCCATCACAATTTCTGTTTTGAGGTAAATCTTCGAAGACACCCCCAAACTTTGTCTTTCGCTTGTGCACGACGTCGACGCCGTTTCGTCATCAACTGCCAAAGGCCAGCGCCGCAGCATTCCTAGATCGGTTGCACACACCCCGGCTTTGTGGGAGCATTTAGCGGCAATATACTCCTCGATTCGCGAAACTGCATGCAGGCATGAAAAAAATTGCATGAAGCAACGAACTTTCACTTCCAGCTTGACTTCCAGCTTGGCGCATTGAGCGTCGTCTGCTATTTGTAAATTCCGAGTATGGGCGTAAATAACACACATGGCATCCCTCGTAAACGTCACATCCACGCTCAAGATTTACCGATTTGAAAAATGCCCTTGGGGTTACGTACGCTTTGCAAGCCGCACCGCAGAAAAACGACTGAAAGCCATGCACAACTACGCTGTGCTGACCGCCACCGGCATTCCACTGACGAGCGGTTCGCCACGGGCGGCGCTGTTCGCTGAAACGACGGTGGTGCCATACAGCGGCCGCCCGGTCCCTATAGAGTTCGCATCGCATGTAGCGATTGTGGCGCCGCCGCGCGGTGCCGAACAGTGACTGGCGCTCTACGAGCGGTTTCTATTATGCATTGTAGTATATAAAAATAAAACTGGTTATTATAGGCATTCTCTAGTTTACAACACTTAGATAGACTACCCGCTAATCAGTTTTAGCGGTACTTATTGTGGATATTTGCTAAACGAAAATGATATAACAATGGTGCAGACGATCGTTTGTAAGTGCTGTGCGGTAACACGTTGTGGTTGAGAAAAAGGTAAGAATGTTGGCTTCAAGTCGATGGGCTGAAATTTCACACCGGTAAGCCTGTAGCTTGCCCCCAGTACAGTTTACTTTCCTCTTTCACCTGCCGCGATTATGGCCGTGGCTTCACGCGATTGCTGCGCCCCCAGACGGCTTTAGTTGGTTATTGCTTTCGCGGTGTTGGTGGTGTTGGCACACTTATTATAGTTACAAGACACCATTGAGTGGCGCTCAAAATGGCAGTTCTGGCCTAGAAACACACGAGTCGGTGTGTTCCCCGGTGACTTTCTCATTGACATCTCATTTCTCATCAACACCCGTGCGCCCATTGCAAAAAATTCGTTTAAGATGGCGATAAAAAGACGAAGCTAAAGACGAACGGGTTCCTCCGCTGTCTACAGTCACAGCCCTTTTCCAAACGGTTGGACTGCTGCGTCTGGTGCGACGGTGAGTGCAGATGGAATCCGTTCGATCTGCGTCATTTTGCGATGACTAAACCGTTTGCGACGTGTGATGCTCGTCGTGCTCCTGCAACGGGGAACACCTAACGCATCAAAATCGTGAGGAATAGCGAATCAGACTTGGCGCTGCGTTCAAATCGGTCTTGTTTACCGCAACGTCGGGTTGCGATCGCGACGGGCTCGTCACGTCATCGGTGCGTCGCTAGCTCGTGCGTAGGCCCATCGACTCGACCGGCCGTAATGCACTGGTAATCTGCGTTTTGCCGTTGTAATGGACGTGTCACGGGCTGCGTTTTAAGACGCCGGTTTGTACTTCAATACGCGCACATTCTGACGTGACGGCCGCCTGTATTTATTTTAATTTCTAACCGAAAGAGCCGAATCGTGAATCGCTTAATAAGTGGGCGTAGCAACGGTAGACTTCAGCTAGGCCGGGAAAACGCTTACTCGACGACTGAAATGACGAAAGAGCGGAGGGTTTGACGTCGCCTCGATCTCGACGAGAGAGAACCAGATGCTTTTGCAGTAGTTGAACTAAATAATAAAACTACGGGGCATGCACGCGGGGGTTCTGCGTGGCCCGATGCGATGGACTCGTTGCTCGAAGTGCACCTTACTACGTAGGAAGTACAACGCGGTTGCGCGGCTGTATTGCCTACGCTACTGTAGTGGTACTAGTGGTACATCGGCTCATCGGCGGGTGGTTTTAGCAGCTCGAGTGATTCTCTCAATTCGCTGGTGTTTGAACACGGGTGAGCGTATCGTGACTGGTCACAGCCAGGCTGAGGTAAAGGCAGGGCGGGAAATAACGTGCGAATCAGATGCCCGACCGCCTTTTGTAAATATGTATGCTGGCTTCTTTTCGCTTCCATTCTTGCTACATTATGCTTCGTTACAGTCGATGGTGGCGCAAAAGGCATGGCTGGTCTTCCCACCGCATTAGCGGTCGCTTCATTTACCTCAAATTGTGTTTGTTTATCGGAGATGGCGCCAGTCAATGTTGGGGTTAAGGCGGGACTATAAATGCCCACCGCAACACTGTTCGCGTCTTGTTGCCCGTATTTCTTGCCTCACCCATACAGCAGTACGCGCTAGAAACTGCGACTGTGTTCCATGTTTATGCATGCCTTCTTGCCTAATGAGGCACAATCATTGAGGGAAAAAAGCGTTTCTATGTTGCCGGAAAGGCCGCATGAGGTGGTCTTTGTTGTTGTTTTCTGCGTACAATCGCCACTTGTTCCGGCTGCTCCATCGTCTCCTATCGTCTGCTCATGCCACTGTCGTCTGCTCCGTTTGCTCCTGTTAGGTCCGTCTGCTCCCGTCTGACACGACCTTTCCCCGGCCGATGCTACGACGCTGTTGCAAGTTGCGGCCTCCATAGGTGGGGAAGATCCGCAGCACTGCTCGCTTTGCGCCGGACGGCCCTGCATAAGCTTTTCGTGCAACATTGGCGCAATGCACCGTCGTGCTAGGGCCTCGCCTCCTGTATTGACAGGATGCGATGGCTAGGGGGTAGTGAGCGCTTTAAACGCGTCCGATTCTTGCGCGAGCCCTGAACTGCTGTGGGCGGGCAACGCTTATGGCCCGAAGGCCCAAACAGACGGAAGAACCACCGAGACAAAGACAAGTGACTAGCGAGATGAAAGATCCACCGAGACCGAAAGTCCAGTCGTGCCAGACGATCCGCCAATTCAGATAGTCCGGTACAGCCTGAATGTCCAACAACGTGGAAGATCCACCGACACAGAAGATCCACTGTTGGATCTTTCGTCTCGTTGGACCTTCAGGCACGTAATGGCGGACAACACGGACATCACGTAAAGCGAGCAAGGTGTTGCACGGACACAGGTCAGATGCCCTGTACCACGAATTATGTAATGATTTGAAACGAAGGAGGAGGAGGACGAGGAGGAGGAGGAGACGTCTGTATTTGTACACCGAATGAGAGAGTTTCTTTGGAACCCTGCGATTCAGTCTTTACTTGCGTTGGCTCCGTTGCATGTTGTGTTTGTTACCAGCGGTACCGCAGGAAATAGACCAAATGAGCGAGTTTCTTTGGAACCCTGCAACTCAGTCTTTACTTGCGTTGGCTCTGTTCCATGCTGTGTTTATTACCAGGGGTATCGCAGGAAATGCAAACTCTGATGACGTGTTGGCAAAGACTAAGTTGGCGCGTACCGGGTGGTGGTGGTGCTCCGGCGTCTCTTACGTAGTGCAGCAGCGCTGCCGAAGTCGCAAGTGCTTGTCCGGGTTCAGGTGCGGAGGCATTCACTGAGAGTTGTAGGAGGAGGTGGTAGTGCAGAAATTTGAAACTGGCATAACTCAGAATTCGGCCCTAGGGTAGGGCGCAGGTGGTGGCGGTGGTAGTGAAGCCGGTGGGTGCTAAATATCTTTGGGGCAGGCGCGCCCAAAACAGTTCGCCTGCAGGAAGTGCGAATGGGATACAAGAACTCGTAGTGGCAGCACAGTTAGAAGGTGTGGTAGAACACTCGTCGAGTTCTTTTTTAAATGCTATTACGAGTCATATGACGTAGTTCAGACCCGGCGGATCAACTCCGCCCTATGAACTTAGCCGACGACGCTGCTACATGCGGTTACAACTTAAGAACGGCAACGGAAGTTGACGCTGTGCCTCATCACCGCAGCCGGATGTTACTCCTTGCGGCGCAAGTAATGCGTTACTGGGAATATTTTGAAGATGCCACGAGCCGTCTCTCTGATTTTCTGGATTTAATATGCTTATAAACTACTGCAGTAACGACAAATAAACTACGTGAGAAAAGGCAGAAGATAGTAATCTTCTTTCAAAACGCGTGCGCCCGTTGACATCCGTGTCCGTCGCTTAGGTGGAGTGATACCGCACATGAGCTATTGCCGTTATTAACGTTCCCGAGTGTAGGACCAAAGCGACACTGGCCGACGTGAAGCCCTCCTCAACGAACTGTACAAGTAAAAGTTGTTTCTTCCGCTGTGCCCATGGATTCTTTTTTTTTTGTTACTGTGAGTTAAAACAATCTTCACTTCGTATGCATTACGTCCCATCGGCAGTTCGTGTACCACAAATACAATTGCCGCTTTTCATTTCCTTTGCAGTCTGCGGTGTCCGGTCAGCGCGCTCCAACCCAGCGCTCGCGTTTTAGCGAGAGATAAGGTATGAGCAGTAAGCGGATGGTCACCGAAGAAGAACCCAACAGTCCGCGCGTGTCCAAGCTTTGCGCCAAGACGTCCCAGCTTTCGCTTGGCCAAGGGAACAACATGGGCAAGTCGGCGGGCGTCGCACCCCCACACGCCGAAGCCAAACCGCGCCGCGTCGACGACCTAGGCCGGAAACGCGGGAAGCCAGATAAGCAGGAGTCGCCGCCCATGGTGGATGGCAAAGCTGGCGCGGACGGAGGAGACGCCACTTCAAGGCGCACTAAGAAGCCGCGCAACAGTGACGGCATTAGCGCCGGACCCTGCGGCACGCCGTGCTTTGAGGATTCGGACAGGGTCCTGCTGCAGCTTCGGATCGCCGCTTGGCAGAGAACCTTCCCGGACTACCTGCCGGCGCCGATGGAGCTGGCCAAATCTCCGGGCCTGCCCTCCACTGCCACGGGACGAGTTCCATCTCGGCGCTGGCACTCGTCCGACTACATCGCCCACCTGACGGAGGCGGAGCTCCAGAGCGCGCCCCGGCGTGCCAGGGGTCGCCACTCGGTGGCAGCGATGAACGCGCTCGTGGACCACTTCAACGAGACCCTGGCCAAGAAGTACCGGCTGCTCGACGCCCCCAGGGCTGCGGTCGCCAAAGACGAAGGCGGCCTTCTGAACACCTACCTCGCACAGCTGACGCCGGAAACGCGACACTGGCGGTTCTTGACGGAAGAGGACCTCAAGCGGCAGGGCAACTTCGACCCTCGCTGCTCCGCGCCCGGCTTTTTCGAGGTCATGCGACACTGCGGTCGTACCCGCGAGATCCGTGGCCCCGGCTATATCCGTCGCTTTGTGGTTCTCTAGGAAGAGGAAGCGAATAACGTGACCCTCTTTCTTTCAAGGCTTGCTTTGCTTCCCCGCTCGCTGTCTTGAAGGCATGAGTGCGGTCGTGTGTGTGTACAGGACGAACTCGGCGGCGTAACAGTAGTGCATTTATTTGGCTTTTTTTCTGTTGGCAATAAATATCTTCTTTGTGGTGGTACAACCTTCGTTAATGAGCTCCCATTGCGTAATCCGACGGCTATTGCAGCGACGAAATTTGGCCAATAACTGCCGCTACTGTAGCACGATGTCGAGCGGTGAAGCAGATTAGACGTTGAATAACGTTTAAGGTTACTAGTAACGTTGGTGACATTTAGCACATGCGAACTTTAAACAATACACTAAGAAAAACAGTCAAGAGAACAAGAGTACTTAACGGGACATGACTGAGCGGTGGAGGCCCGGGAAGGGCGGCAGCGTTTCTCGAATCAGACCCTGGTGGAGGCCGCCTCCCCCGTGAACCCGGCCCAGAGATTCGCTTCAAGCGGACTCGTGGGAAAAACGCATTCTGGCTTCACTTTCTGCAGCCGATCGGGGAGGAGGAGGAGGAGGAGGAATAAACTTTATTTATGCGAGCCTTAGGTGCTGCTGTCTGGGCACCCGCCTGGTGGGGGGTTTCCTCTAGTCCGGGATACCCTGGAGATGCTAAAACCAATCAGCCAAAGGGAAAAATGACCAGTTACACACGGACACAGTTTGAATTTGAAAACGCACGCTTCGAGAGTTATTGACATAAAAAAGTAGTTCATACAAAACACACCAAAGCAAACAGTGGAAAAGGCAGAAAGTTTGTTTGAACTACACTTGTTTGAACTACACTAAGGGCCCGGAGGCCCAACGGCCGTCGGAGACGCCACGGGGGTGTGGAACACCGAGCCGCGCTGAAACCAAAGCCAACGGTCGTGCCCAACCTCGGCTGCTGGTCCCGTAACAGCCGCGTCTTCCGGTCGGTCGGCGCGCAAACACGCAAGCCGCATGCATTTCTGAGAAAAAAGAAAAACTGGGCCTTTGCGGCCAAAGAAGTATGCTAGAAAATAGAAAAAGGACACTAAAAAAAAAAAAAAACAAGATGGCCGCGTATCTGCTCCTTCGGCTGCAAATGTCGCCGAAAGACTATACTGCCCCTGCCAAGTAAATGCCTCCCTTCTCTTTCCCGCTCACCTCTTATGCTGTTCCTCTCCCGTCTCGTTCCTCCCAAGATAACACGCTAGAGGTTTGCCCAAGTCAATTTAAATTTATCGCGTTCCACTGCTCCAAGTCGGGTGTCTCAATGCCAGCGCTGCTGTACGGCGGAGACGCGCAGGAACTGAGGCACCCCACTACAACATTTATAGAACCACGTTGCCCTACTGCACGAGCGTTCCAAGCGGAACGTGGAACATATCTAGTGGAACCTTTTGTTGCTGTTGCCGTTTGATTTCTTAAATGCCAGCAGGAGGTAGCGCTGGCAATAGCAGGCGACGGCTTTCTGCCGGTGAAGTAGTATTTCATTTGCCATCGCAAAAACCAAGCAACCTTAAATTTTTCAATAAAGGAACACTGCAAATATCACTTATGTATTGATTTTCTCCCTTATATTTGCGCAATCTTGTTCTTGTTCAACAATGTTAACAAGTATGTGAGTATACAAGACTACAGCTCAGATTCTGTTTCACTTTGGCAGGGTGGCTGAATCGAGTCACAGACAGACAGACAGACAGACAGACAGACAGACAGACAGACAGACAGACAGACAGACAGACAGACAGACAGACAGACAGACAGACAGACAGGCAGACAGACAGACAGACAGACAGGCCAAACTTTCTGCGTTTTAGTAGCCCAAGAAAGGTATCGTCTTTAAAAAACGCAGGATCCCTCTTTACGTAATAGGACGTGGCTGCTGCCTAGTAGCTTCATGTTTGACGAATTAATTTCACTAGGGTCCTCGGACTATATCTCCTGCGAGGCAATTCTCGAAGGCCTTAAATCTACTCGCTGCGTTCGACGTACGCATGAATAGGTTGACATTTTCCTAACCACACCGTTACTCTCGGCCTCGGCCCCAGTCGGCCTGCCTTCTTCCGCGTCCGCGCTTGCCCGACATGACCCCTCACGTCGCCCCTCCTCTTCAACCTCGTCATGTTATGGCTCTCCTCGTCCACCGTATCCCCGACATACAACACGCACTCTACGCCGACGACTTGACAACCCGCGGATCGCTTGGAGAACACGCCCTACACTCTGAGTCTTCGCCACAATGTTCCAGAATGACCAATAGGAGGAGCGCCGTGTGCAAGTGCGGCGAATCGCGTGGCCGAGCATTCTGTTTGACTGAACAGGGGCTTCTGCGCGGGGACATTGCGCAATGCAAAACGGCTTGCGGTTTGCCCCTGCGGAAATGCCCTTTTTAGGGCGTAGCCCTTTGGCGGCCGTCTCTGGGCTGAGCTGCGTCGTCGTCGTAACCGAGTGAACGATGGAAATGCCGAACAGTGAAAGAAAGCAAAAAACGAGAGTGTCGCGAAGACTGAATAAAGGCCTATAAACGGTACCTCCGGCGAGGTCGTTCCGTTCCGGCCAAAATCATTCCGGTGGCCGGAACGCCCGGCGGATGGCGGAAGGTTTTTAAACGGTCTCTCCGGCACACCGCGCACTCCGGCGCCGCTAGAGCCATCTTATTGGCCGGCGAGTCCAATGACGTGCGTGCAATGCTTTTAATTTTTTTTTATTAATGCGTGCTCGATTCGAAGACGTTTGTTGTGTACTGTCGGCGTTGAGAGGCCGCGATATGGATTTACGCGAACTTCAGTAGTGTGAGAGCAGTCTGGAAAAACTAACCTGACCTGGGCAATGGTCGTGCTTGCGCGAGAAACGCGCAGCGCCCCGCGTCGTATGTTGCACCTGGGCGTCAATATTTGTGTAAAGCACAAAGCTACATAACAAGCTGCCAGCCGGCGCCCGCGCGACTGCACAAAGGCAATCGTAGGTAAAAACTGTCGGCAGCTGATTTTAAGCAACGCACGTACATACCGCGGTTTTCTTGTGCATGTTTACGCCATTTGTTTAGATACCCTTATTTATCATCGCTAGGTAGCTACTCAGGATACTGATTATTAAAACCAAACAAGCCGCGGATCTCGTTTGGGGCGAACGGATCTGATAGTACAGTGAAGCTAGAAGTGTCTAGTTCATATCGTAGCATCGCCCGCGCTCCCCCGCCGACCTCCCGCTTGTCATATTCGACCCGTAGCCGTAGGACACCGCGGGACGCTGCCGCTTCCCATCATTTATTTAGCCTCCGCAGGAATTTAGATCAAGGGTCATAATATAGTTTTAAACCTACAATTTCATTACCCAACAGCGCTTGCGCAAGTTTATTCAGCTTAGATTTGAAGTGACCCCAGTTTGCGAACTGTAGTGAAGCAATATTCCGTCAACTGGGGCGGGTGGATCGCCATATCCCCCCCTTAACAACAAGTACCCATCTTCCAGCCTCTCCCTCACACAAACCCCTAACAACTCCACAATTCCGTAAATATTTTAAAATGACTGCAAACCAAGCAGCCTCATCAAGAAATAAGCATGACTAAGCCCTAGGAATACCCATGTACGCTCCAAACGAGAAATATGACGCGTTGGGTGCGCGCAACACTTTCGAAGAACAAATCAAGGTGCAAGCCGTGCAACACACTGCGCACCTAGAGCACCTCACCAAGATAGCCGCGAGCAGACACCTATTAGACAGCCTGCGCATTTTATATGAGAAGACCGTCGGCGACAACATCTCCACCCCTGCGGAGACAGCTGTGAGCCCAGGAACTTGAGGAAATCCGCACGTTGTTTGTATTGACACAGCCACGTGGAGCTATGGTTTCAGCCGCTACCGACTGCTCGAGCAAAGTTCTTGACCCCTGCTCCACCCAAACACCCGAAGGAGGACGAAGGACTGGCCTTTGCCCTAGCCCTATATAGCAGCTACCCAAGTGCGGAAAATGATTAGCGATTCCCATCAAGCGATCTGCAATAGGAAGAATTTCCAGCGGAAGGCGCAGGATCTTTACCCGCCACGAGACGAACCAAAACACCAGACCCCCACACATGTGGCACTACAAGGCAACGAACGGGCCAACGAGGCTGCTCGAGATCTCACCCACCGAAAGCGCCAGCGCACATTCCACAGACAACTCGAAGGATCGCGTCTGTACTTGCCGAGACGTGCTTGTTCACTACAAAGGGGAAAGACAAAGCCACCCGGCTGCTGACCCGTCACTCACCAAGAAGCAAGAAGTGGCGTGTAGACGTCTTTAGATGATCACTTATCCTAACCCAAGGCTCTACTGGCCCTTCCATTTGGAAATACACAACGCTGGATGTAAAAAACTGGCCTAAGCTTGCGACCTTGGCTCGCATGCTATGGGAACGCCCCAGTATACAGAGACATGGGTTCGAAAATTCGAAAGGAACATTTATTATCACTAGTAAGGAGCAATGGGAAACAGTGCTGCACAGCGAAAAGCCTGAAATCCAACAGTGGGCCATCCGAAGGAAGACATCGCCAGGAGCCAAGGCATCTTGGCTGTCGCCTAGAACGCCACAGGTCTGAATAGACTTCCCCTTTCGACCGAATAAAGTTATTTTCTCCTCCGCCAGACCGATCGGAGTTCTAAATTTTCTAAACTAGCCATAGGATTTACTTGAAGTGAATTTAATGCTGCAAAATATCATGAGCTAATTGCTAATTGGGCATATTTCAGAAAACTTCAGTGACAGAGAAGGATAATAGAACACTCGAAATAAATTCAGCAAAACCCAAATTTAATGTCCACATGTGCCCAAATGCCCAGCTGTCAGTTGTACCACTGATGACGGCCTTTGAAGGTTGGAATTCCAGAAATGCACCCAGCATTGTTTGCGAAACAGGGACTACAAGTTTATAGTGGTATGGGAGCACAAAGGGAAAGACATGTGAGCATGGGGGTGCAAAAAAAACATCTCTTAGTGCAACATCATTCACCCACCAGTTACGTATCCAGGATTTCATTTTGGGGGAGGATTGGGTCCAAAAAAGATAATGGAAGAGCATGAAAGGATGAAAGTGCACAAAAAAAAATACAAGCCAGAGCAAGGAATTCATTACAAAGAAAAACAGCTTTGTTATTTAACTCAACAGCCCGCACAAGCACTGTTTGAATTGCCTGCACAGTGGACGAGCAGATATCACCCTCATACCGAAGATCCACAAACCTCCAAGTACTACGCCTGTACCTCTTCTGTTGGCAAAACATTTGAACACTGGGTATGTACACAAATCACGCACCTTGAACAAGCGGACAGTATCCCTATGCCATATTTGGCTTTTGTACTGGACTGTTCGCCCAACGCGTGCTGTTACAGCCAAAAAAGGCGAAGAAAAAATTCTGGAGGCTCCGTTACATCACCTCTCTTTTGCAATGCTAATTACTCCACTCACCCATAAGACTTCACCAAATCGCAGACCTTCATTACACTCTCTATGCCGGCATCATACTGTGGACAATTCAATGTCAGTTGGAGGCCGACACGACACCCTACAGCAAGCTATAGATAGAATCAACACGTATCTCATACCAAAAGGGCTACGCTGCCAAGCCGAGAAGTCTGGACTACTGATGCTTCGCTTACGCATGCGAGAAAGACCTGCCGAAACCCCATCAAATTCTACTCTGGCGATTCAAGACACTCCTACCCCCCAAGTTTCTGTTCTGTGTAATCTTGGCGTTCCTTTGCATCATGATGGCCCGAGTGCTGCCCTTAGCCTCCAACTCACTAAAGCACGTTCGCAACTTACTTGTCTCACTCAACGTCTAAGACACCAACACGCAGTACTCAGAGAGGATGAATCTTGCAAGCAAGCTCAAACAGGCCCTGCTGCTTAGTCGTATCACATACAGGATGACTTATACTCCAGTCGAACTGCCTGAATTAAGAAAATTTGATGTTAAGGGGGCACATGGGTCTTTGGGACCAAAAAATTCCCCAAAAAAGAATTTTTTTTAGGTATCACTTCTCTTGAATTTCAGTTTTTCCTCCAAGAATTCCATATGTGGAACAGTGCCACCGGCTTATAAAAGCCATAGAGGCTGGATTTTAATAAAGAAGTAATTATTTTCTCATATTTCCACACTTTTTTGCCTCGATTGGTATCGCAGATACAAAATTCTCGAGAGGTACTATCGGCGTCAAATGAAATGCGAACAAATATGAACCTGAACACACAAATAGCGCGATTTCTTTCCATGCAAGTTAAAATGACGCGTCGCTTAGTTACAAAAACAAAGTTGGAAAAAGTGGATTTCAAAACATACCAATAGCAAGCCATTAATTGAACTCTACGAACAGTACTTTTCAATTTTGCACGTTCTGGTTCATATTTTCATGTTCGAGTTTCATTTGACGCCAATAGTACATCCCAGCATGTAGTGCAGCTAGAAATGATAATTTCTTTCGCACTGTGAAGCTGAATGTGTAAACCATGCGATATGGGAAGCAGATTTTGCATTTTGTGTTTCAGTAGTTGTTTAATTAGCATTATTTTTAATTGGTTAGCAGTAGTAGTTCAAACCTAGACGTTAGAATTGGTGTAAACTTGTATGTGATTGCAAAACAAAAAAACTGCTTCCCATGTTTCATTCTCTACAACTTCTGGTATCTATTCATGTCTTGCTGGCAATCTTTTGTTGAATAGTTTTTTTTTCTACTGTTCTCAAAAACAATCAAGGAATTTTTTTAATTAACACAGAAACTAGTTGCCTCACATCAAAACTAATTAGATATTTGAAATCAGCTAAAAAAACTGAACAAGCCTGTGAAGTTTTATCATAATTGGTTGGAAAGCAAAAAAAAAAAGATGTTTTTGGAACCAATGTGTTTCCTTAAAATGGAAAGCCTACAAAACGGCCCTTCACCTGCCCACCTTTACACCCTCACAAAAACTCTTGGGCACCCACAACACAAACTCACACACATTCACCTTCAACTTGCCACCTAGCATAATCAGAAGTTCCAAGCAGAAAAATTGACCCAGAATGCAATACTGCACCGGCTAAGGAAATGATTACACACATGGTGAAGGGGCGTGTTGTGTTGGCTATTGAAATGAACTTCACATGAAGTTTTGTTCACCACGCATAAAATTAGAGGTAGAAACTAGCAGGAGGAGCAAAAACACTTTTCAAGACAACAATTAGTGTAAGTTCTACTCCTTTTCATTCAACTTAACAATTTGAGGCTTTCATATTTCCCAAAATTTTAACAACTGAAGGTTGCAGGCTGACAAAGGTTGTTTTTCCTTGTACTTAAACTCAACATTAAATGCACATCTGTAGGTCTGTACATGCTTTATGCCAGATTAACTTCTATCTATCACCCGAGACAAACTATGTCACTGCGATCGCTAATCAGCTATAGTGTCAGCTCTCAGATTTTTTTTATTAAAATCCGGTATTGGATGGGAATAATACACACGTCTAAAATGCGATCCCAGTACGCATCCCCGTCGCCAGTGTGTTTTATGGTTCCAGGTGAAGGTGGGCCTTGTGAATGCGTTGTGGCTTTCTACTTAGAAAACACGGACAACTGGTACATGAGCTCAATGTACAGTGATTTCGACATTGCTTGGTACGTAAAGAGGGTCGACATTACGGTAGTAACGACAGGGTAAAATGAATATTGGCATGACGACATACCAACTCAGGTGGATTAGCCAGCAACGACTACAGCTGTCATCAGAACCAATTGGCTGTTTCACCAAATCGCATTTGGCTGCAACTTCACATACCCACCCATAATTCTCACAAACCCATTGGCAGATGCAGAAGCCCAGCAGACACACCACAATGGAACTCTCTTGGCTATACCCACCACACGGCAAGATGCTAACACGATACTCTACCGAGCACGTAAACAAGCTACAGCCTTGCATTCGTTTGGCCTGCAGAATCGACATGAACGGCTTCACAGGCTCGATCCAGAGCAAAAGTTCTAGCTCACTCGCGCTCCTCGGCTTCGCAGAAGTCAAGAGACATTGCTACACCGGCTGAGTCTTGGAGTAGCATTGACCTAAAAGTCTCCACACAATCGGACGCGACGACTGCCCGGACTGCCTTCTGTGTGGTTGTCCTGAAACTATCGAACATTTGCTTAGCGCTTGTCCAAAGTACTCTAGTGAGCGAAAGATCCTTGAGGCAGCGGACACTCGCCTTCTGTCCGAACAAAAGATTTTGGGCACGTGCGCTGGGAACAGGAAACAAAGCCTAGCCGTTAAAGCCCTGCTTATATTTCTTAGCGACTCCTCTGTGGATTCTCGGCTTAAGGTTGCTACAAAATTTGACTGCAGAATAACGTTTCATTTTTTTTATGGAGGATAATTTTATGGTGAAAAGTGGACCGTAATAATCTGATTCAGCGTCCCATTGTACATGAGGCGTTTATTGGTTGTACTGCTTGTACACAGTTCATTTGTCGATTTCACTGTCATTCCTCATACCTTCTATATTCATTCCGTTCTCTTTTTGTCCCCAGTTCCATTCCCCCAATGGGAAATAGCAGGCCCAAGTACAGTTCCTCAGGCCGGCCTCTTCTCCCTTTCAATAAACATTTACTCTCTCTCTCTCTCTCAAAAGGTGACAATGACAATGACCGCTGTTAGAAGCCCATGGCCAATTCCCTTACTCTCATAACAAACCAAATTCTCACATACCGACAGAGTGGGACTGGCGACTGATGATGAAAGGTGCTGTTAAAATTTACAGTGAATTCACCAGTTTCTATTGGCTGTGATGTGAACATACCCACTTGAAGGAACACTCTGTGGCATTCTTCTTATTTATTTATTGCACAATTTTGCCAAAGGGCATCAAAGTAACATAGGGATAAAAAAAGGAAAGTGGGGGGATGCAAGCGGCTTCATGACCTACAGAATAGTGTATAGGCCAGTCTCGGCAAGAAGTTCCAACAGCTGCTTGTGGAGAAAACCATGCGTGCAATGGGACACTAGTGCTTTTGCATTCCAAACCCATAAGAAATGCTTCAGTGTCCTCGAACTTCTTCCCCTGTCACTTACACAACATATAGGTGTGCACACTTTAACACATTTAAGCGAAACAAAATTTTTGTCCATTGACATACACTTACAGGGCAAAGTGGAGGTAACCTGTGGCATCACTACTAGTAACAGTGCTATGTGCACATACAAGTTTACCCCAGGGTACTATTTTTGGGGAAAATCACAGGCCTATATGTTGTGGTGTACAGCTAACAATCAAACCATTCAAACTGATGGCCTAGTTTCATCACTTTCGGGGCAAATAATTTCAATGCAGAAGCAAGCTGTTTTAGCTTATCACTGGACATAACTGTAGCTCTTTTCAAATAGGTACTTCTCTGACAGAATCTCTTGTGATGAAAACACTTGATAATTAGCTCAGTTGTGGAAGTTGAAGCTATTTGAATGACATCTGAATTCAGTATGGGGAGGCAGCTTCGTGTTTATATCTGTCGCACAGTGATGCCAACAGTAGAAGCTTGCTTTCTACATGTTTTGCCCACAGGAAAGCCGGAATGGGATGTGCAGTATACACTGCAGGCAAACCGGGGATATTTTCCTGCTAGTGCTACCTTCTTTGTATACCTTATTTTCCTCACAAGATATAACCAATTCTCAGGACTGATCTAGGCAAGCTAAAAAAGTACGTAGTGGAACAGCAGATAACCTGTTACATTCTTTACCACAGATCAACAACAAAAACTTAAGCAATGGGGAAAAAATATACTGCACTTGTTTAGGAGAAGCAAATGTGTGTATGGCTATTCAAGACTTCATCCGGCTTCATGTTTAAGTGACACACAAGAACTAAGACCACAAATGTGACAATTAGCGACCATAGATAGCGGGCTTGTAGTGTTGTGATTGGTCTGCGGGGGAAAAGTGCATGGGTGATTGCCAGATTGAGGGCACCGAATGACATTTACTGCGGATTACCAACAACAAATGTTCTGACTCCTTTGTCGTGAGCCAGTAAATGCTATTCTCTTTTTTGTTTAGTTACAGTTCAGGTTCGACATGCTGGAAAACGTTTGGGTTGGGTTCAGTAAAAGCAGTGTTTACTGCTGTATGGTCAGACCCAATCCTCCTGTGTTCACAATGGCCTGCAACACAAGAAGAGCTACTCGCTGACGGGATCCTTGCACCTCCTAGTGGTGCGAGAAAAATTGTTCTTCTGTAATTCATGCTATGCACGACTACGCCATAGCTGGGCATCGGTACTGTGCATGCACTCTTCACCGCACACAACAGCATTATTTTTGCCCGAAAATGTGACAGTCGACCGAGCTGTACGTGGCGAGTTGCCCCCAGTGTCAACGCAACAAATGCCCCACGACTGCTCAGCCGGGAAGACTCCACCCTGCGAATTTCCCTCCCCCTTTACCAGTTTAAAAAGTGGGCATAGATTTGATGGTCCCTTTACCTCGGTCAAAGAATGGGAACCATTGGATGATCGTGTGCATCGACTACCTTTCAAGCCATAATGAGACAGCTGCATTGTCATCTACAACAGCTGCCAAAGTGACGAACTTCATTCTCAGTCGCCGTATACTCATACCTGCCAGGTTCTCCGAGATGGCATTAGGGAGCTCTGACAGGGGAAGGGGAGGAGGCTAAGGGATTAGTAGCAGCAGAGTGCAATTATTTACACTGCTTCGTCCAAACAACTAATGAGGTATGCACCACTGGTCAGATGCTAAATCTTTGGTGGGGCTGACGCCACCTTTTTCAGGAAGTCCTGGTAATACTGTAGAGCGTAACAATGTTCGTACCTGTGACTCCTCGCCAAAAGAACGTGGCTGAGGGTTGTGTTAGACATGATGATGATGAAAAAACGTTCATTGCGCAGAGTGGAACGTGTTACGGCCGCTCGCCGGTAGGATGGGTGCTCGGAACTGGGTGCAATTTTTCTTTACCATACTGAACTGCCTCTCACATTTCGCGTTTCTGTGTTAACTAAGCAGCTTGACTACGCTTTTTAACCTCCTCACTTATCACGATGTCAATCGCTGTAGGATTGTATTAGACTGTCGGGTAGCTCCGGTGCAATGTGTCCAAACTGGGAGAAAGGTTTGGCCTGACACGGGTGTGTATTCGGGAGATTTTCGTTTTGGCCGTACAATCGTACAAAACCACCAAAATTCAGGAGTCTCCCGGACAATTCGGGAAACCTCGCAGGTATGGTATACTTCAACATGGCCCACCTCATGTCCTCATCAGTGACTGTGGGCGCCAGTTCACTGCTGACGTCGTTAAAGAGCTACTTCATCTGTGATTCTCAATTCTGCCATTTAGTGCCATATCACAAACAAACAAACGGTCTCACTGAGCGGACCATCCGGACACTCACTAGCATGAATGTCATGCCTGTTGCTTCTGACCGCAACTGGGACTACATCTTGCCGTTTATTACCCTTGCTTACCACAGTGCCAAGCATGAGACAATGGGTTATAGCCCATTCTACCCAGTTGACGCACGTGTTCCCCCAACTACCTCACCACCATCTTCCCCTTTTTTCACGATGAGGCCAGCCTATCAAACACCCTCTGCGTTGCTGAAGAAGCTCGGAAACTCACTAGTCTCCACATACTGCCGTCACAAGACCGCTCGAAACTCCGCTACAACAGCTGACATCAGGAAATTCATACTCGTGGGGAGACCTGGTTTGGCTCTGGACACCTCAGCGACAGCATCGACTGTGCAAAAAGCTGCTGTCACATTAAGTCAGCCCATTCGTGGTCCTTGACTGACTTAGTTGTCCGAACTATGTCATGTTCAGCTTACTGCTTGAGGACAGCGTAGTCGCAGAATTCAAGTGGCTCGCATACCTTGCTTGAAACACTTTGAACCACGTGACACTCACTGACTTGCAGAGAGGGCTGCATCTTCGATGGGGGAAATGTTATGGCCTCCAGGGCCTTGCGATATTGGCTGCCTTAAATTTTGACACTAGCGAGAAAGATGTCACTTTACAATACTGAGGAGGAAGACGATGAAGCTGGCTGGTAGCCCAGTCCGCCATCTTGGCTCGCCATCCCTTTGTAAATAAATGAGTTTTTCACTGTAATGATATCGTGGTGGCTAAGCAGGCTTTGACAAGTGGTCTTGGGCAAGCAAGAATGATCCAGCTTCGCACCAAGCACTAGCCGAGACAGCATTCCACTCTTAACAGTTATGCTGAAAACGATAATTGTTTCACCTCAAACAGCTGGGTACAACAGTGGGTGTGAGGGCCATCCTCAACATACCACTCACCGAGTTTAAACAATAAATACGGCATAAAGCTGCATTATCGCAATTGACCATGCAACTGCCAAGTGCAATCAGCAGTGTTTGATTGACAAACCAAACCAGAGCTTTATATTTATGAGCGACGGTATAGCTGTTGCTGTTACATCAGCATAGCTATTGCTGTTACATCTGTCAGAAGTGCATTGTGCCACCACCACTCACATTACATGGAAAGTTTACAACTCAAAATTCAAGTCTGCTTTTATCAGGTTGTCGGCACTGCTTACACACTTGTAACGCTCATTAATGTCCAGGTGGCAACCGAGGAGGAAACCACTTTTGCCGAAAAATGTTTCTCAGTAGGAGTGTGTTAAGACATGACGGCCAGAAGGCAGCCGAGCAATCACGATCCTAGTGAAAGGAGTCATGAGGACAAAACACAAGTTCGATTCATTCGAGAGATTTGCCTCGTTAGAATCGTAACGCCACCACTGTTAACGCACACTTCACTTAAATACGCTACATAATTAGGAAAAAACGGAATGGCCATGCGACCCACTAGCTCATTTCCCGCAACAGAACCTATGATGTCATATGAGCCCAGCTGTGCGATTGGCCGAGGACGGAAAAAGCAAACGCAAATTAGGCACGGCTTATAGGCTTTAGGAACGAACTATTTGCGCTTAAGTGTAATGCATATTCATTTTACACCAGTAAGAATGGTGCAATAAACAATGGAAGTTACGAAAACACACGTAAGCATAGAAGTACCGATGCGCACTGCTGTTGATACTGGGCGCACTATGCTTGTTTTAGGTGCACAGCACTCCGCCGCTTTGAAGTGGTCTTACAGGACACTGGCCGATTGGCGTAAGCGGCGTTGTCTTACGTGACCCTGTTTGTCGAGGATACCCCAGGTTTCACGAGACGATCACTTTTTACAGTAACGAAAACAAGCCAGGTGCAAATACGCTCAAAAACAAAGCAACGGCGGACAACGGTTCGTGGATGACTATAGTAGTACCACCTGGGAGGGCTGACGGACAGCAAGGCCGCAAACCCGAATGACGCAATGGAATTTCGCTTGAATACACGCGCTCATGACATCATTGCTGAAATTACGAAAACCTACGATTTGGCGAGAGAATCAAAATTTTAACCTAAATTGATCTATTTTTCAGTGAATACGGCATCATTTGATGCCGGACAAGCGCTGGGGGCACTATAAAACGTGAAATCTTTCGAATAAAACAAACTTGTATTCTGTCTTCATGGCTCCTTTGTGTATACAACGGCCGTTCCCTTAATTTGAAGTCACAGAAAGAAGCCAAAGTGCCCACTCCTTCAATTAAGCACAGCAATTCCAAGGCAGACACAAAGCTGGAACACTGAAGACTACACGAGGTTGCAGCTGTGCTATGACGATTCCTAAATGGCAACAAGCCAACTTTTTCCATTTCATTAATGTCGGGAGCAAAAGTATGGAGTCCACACAAGTGGCGGCCAAAATGTATTGCAGGGCCATCATACGAAAGAGCTTCTGGTGTCGACACACTGGTTGTGCGTCCCATTTTAACTGCATGCACCTTCGTTGGATCGCCTGAGTTGATACGCTTTTAGTACGAAAAAGGACTGAGCTGTTTCGCTTCGGTTGCCCATGTGTCACACCTTCCCTAAGTGTTCTCGCTGAGCAATGATGAATGATGTAATTAGCGTGGAATGATATGCTGAACCAGTGGGCCGCTCTTGTTACTCCGTATCATGAACTCAAGCACACGACATGCTTCATTCAAACAAGGCCAGAGTATGCATTATTTTACTCTGGAGTCCCAGATTGTATAGGAAGTCCAACAATGACTGAAGAAGACGGAGTAACAATAAAGAACAAAAACACAGATGACAATTAATGTGCACACATATAGCAACTGCAAATTCAGCCACTCACTGGGGCCACCTTTGAAAAAAGGCACAACATGTGCAGCTGAAGCAACACCGTTCAGTCACTCTGCTTACCAACACTGCATCAACGCAAAGGTGCAAACTATGATGTGTGCAGTTAAAATAAGCGACACAGCCTTTATCTCGGCAGCAGTCGCCCTTCCCCAAGGTGGCACTGCAGTGTGTTTTGGTTGGTGCTTGCGTGGAATCCAGACTTTAGCTCCCGACAGTACACATTCGGCCATGTGGAATGGTTACCGATTGATTTAAAAGAATGAGTCAGTTTCACACAAACACAAGTATACTCAGCAGGTGACGAGGGTGTACCCCAGAAGCAACACAGAACAGTATATCTGCTTTACCCCAACGAGCGTGCACTCTGACTGCTTGAACACTCCTGACACAAACAAGAGCACACTCAATCAGCCTAGCACACACCCAACCCAGACAAATGAGTAGACTGGGTCACTCACTAATGTTTCAATACACAGCTCTTGAAACTCCTATTGTCAGCTGTTAAGAGAGGTTTTGCGTATACTTAAACAACTGCATGGTGTTGCTACAAAGCATATCCCTGCCTATGAAAAGCACTGTCCGTAGGATTACACCACCAGCACCCGCACGCAAAACAAACTTCGGCGCAAGCGTGCTGTTAGCACTGTTGCGCAGTGTACATGACGCTGTCGGCGTAAATAAATGCTGCCGGCTGCTGTCTGCAACAATCTTCGTGGATGTCTAGCTTACTGCAGTAAAATTTAAAATCGTGCGCGCGCTTACACGAATTGTCGCGGTCAATGCGGTGAACAGCATCACGGCAGCACTTCACATACAACGTCCCACCGCAATGATTTCTTTGGCTCGCTTCACGGTGTATCACGGTCGGAACTTTTAGAAACCAGTGGCACACAACAGTCGCCCGTACACAGCGCATCGGCGCGAGACCCTGGCTGTAGTCGTTGCCGCACCGCGAACTCCCACGGACGCACACAGAACTGACCGCTTGCTGGTTTGTCACTCCTTTGTCCATTTTGGACGATGGCGAGTACAAATGACGCTGTCAACTTCTTCAAACACACACACGCACACCCAAAAACAAGGACAGGCCAGCCGTCACCAACATACACATCGGGGTATGCTTGCTGCCATAATATCGCGGCACTGCGGATCTCAAACTAAGCGCCGTGCAGGTATGCTTCCGCCGGCACGAACAAATGCTTCGTGGATTTATACCTCGATTCAAGCAGTCACAAAATAGTCGCGACGTACTTTAATACGGTGCGACTATTTTTCTCCGCATCGCTTCGCTTGAGCCATGGCTTGAGCAACGCCGCCATGTTGTTTAGCCTGAAACCTTCTGATAGCCCTGATTGGCCAGTAGGAGGTCGGTAGGAACCAATCAGGGCGTCGGATGATGGCTGGCGAAACGCGTCATCATCGCGGTCCGGCGAAAAGTTGAAGTTGGCCAACTTCTGGCGGAGAGCGATTTTCGGCCGGAAGGCACCGCGTTCCGGCCGCCGGAATGATTTTGGACGGGACGGAACGACCTCGCCGGAGGTACCGTTTATGGGCCTTAAGCGAAAGGAACCAAAAGAGGAGAGTGTCGCGAAATTGTGAGGGGAAGACCGTTCGCCGTGGCGGCGCGAGCGCTCTCCGAAAGTGTGCGGTGCCCCCGTGGAATACGAAGGGGGGGGGGAGGGGGGGCAGTATGCTGCGCTCGCACGAGACGCTCATTTGCGCGACGCTGGCGAAAACGTGAGAGGGGCGTGCGCGTGACGAGGGTGTGCGTTCCATGCGTAAGACGCGGGTCGCGGTCCCTTCCTGAGACGCACTACGCGCCGCCGACTCAAAGGCTCATCATCGCTCCCGTCGAGAGAACCCACGAGTGAGTGCTGCCTCAGCGCGCTGTTGCGGCGACCAAATGTCGCATTAGGGAGCATCGCAATCACCACCCAATTTTTAAAGACGATAGTCTTTCTTGGGCTACTTAAACCCAGAAATTTTGGTCTGTCTGTATGTCTGTTTCTCTGCCCGTCTGTCTGTCTGTGACTAGATTCAGCCACCCGGCCAAAGTAAAATTTATACTGCGCAATAGCCTTATATACTCACAACCAAATGTGAGCGTCTAAGCCAGGTTTATATGTTCATACTTGTCAACTTTGCTGAACATGAACAAGACATTACGCAAATATGAGGCCGAAAATCAATACACAAGGAATATTTACAGGGTTCATTTATTAAAAAATTTATGGATGCATGGTTTTTCGACAGCAAATGATATTCTACTACATCTACTGCAGAAAACAGCTGCCTGCTGTTGCCCGCGCCACCTCCAGGCGGCATATGAGAAATCACGCGGCAACAGCAACGAAAGGTTCCACTAGCTAAGTTCCACGTTCTGCTTGGAACGCACGTGGAGCACGGCAACGCCGTTCTATAAACCTTGAAGTCGGCCACCTCGAATCACGCGCGTCTCCGCCGTACTGTAGCGCTGGCATCGAGGAACCCGGCCTGCAGCATTGGAACGCGGTAAATTCAAATCGCCTTGAGCAAACCTTTAGTGTGTTTACCTTGGGATGAGCGCGGCGGAATAGGAACAGCATGAGAGCTGAGCGGGAAAGCAAAGGGGGGCATTTCCTTGGCTAATGTCTACAAAGACTATCGTCATTTGACGACATTTGCAACGAAAGGAGCAGATACGCGGCCAATTTTTTTGTCTAGTCATGTGTTTGGCTTCGTCATTCGTCGAATTTACATACGAGGCCCCCTGTATTGGTCATTCTGGAGCATTGTGGCGAAGACGCCCTACGGGGACTTATTAGAGTGTGCAAAAAACCGTAGACAAAGCCTACACCCAACTTAGTGCTCGTGATTTTAGCGGTGCGCCCTTTTAATACTTGTGAAACGCACACTAGGCTGCAAACGTGATCCCATCCCCGTCCCTGAAGTCACCCTTCACGGCATTGCTATCCCCAATATCCCCACCATCTGCGTCCTGGGTTTGACGGTACAAGCAGACGTCGCAGGCGCATCCGCGATTCATCACCACGTGGTACCCCGAAAAACACACACCTCATCGACGCGTTGCCAACCACCTTCAAGGGCTCGAAAAATTTTCGCAGCTTGAAATAGTGGTGCAAGGCTGGAGATGCAGCAGAGCTAGCGCCCCTCTCCCTTCGTCAAAGACCCGCCTGTTGCATCATCATCATCAGCAGCAGCAGCCCATTAGGTCCACCGCGGGACGAAGGCCTCTCCGATCGACCTCCAGCCGCTCCTCTGTCGCGCCGCTCGAGTCAATTCTTCGCCTCCGAAATTCCTTATTTCGTCCCTCCGTCGAGTAGTGAGACTTGCTCTTTTTCGAGACCCGTCCCCCTGTCACCCTGATATTCCACCGACAGTTATTTCGCCTAATTACCCGCCGCGGTGGTTCAGTGGCTAAGGCGTTGCGCTGCTGAGCACGAGGTCGCGGGTTCGATTCCCGGCCGCGGCGGCCGCTTTTCTGATGGAGGCGAAAAGCAAAAACGCCCGTGTGTGCGAGATTTCGGCGCACGTTAAAGATCCCCAGGTGGTCAAAATTAATCCGGAGCCCTCCACTACGGCGCGCCTCATCGCCTGCGTTGCGTCGGCGCGTTAAACCCCACAATCAATCAATCATTTCGCCTAATTACAAGGTCAGCCCAATTACATTTCTTTTTCTTTATTTTAACTATGATATCGTGCTGTAGTTTCTCTCGGTACGCGGCTTCTTCCTTGGCAGTGCGAACCTTCTTCCTTCTACCCACGTGTTCGTCTGGTGCCCCACTGCCGTACACGCGCTGGCTTTTTACGGAACGGAGGAGAGCGTATGTGCAGTGGCTTTCACATCACTTCCAAGGTAGACCGCTTTAGCACGCGCTAGAACCGGCGGCCAAGTCTAAAGCTAACGCTGCGAAGAACTCAAAGGAAGTGCTGTGCGCCCGGAATGCGATGACAGCTCAATCGTATAGACGCTGGCTTCATAGCGCGAGAAACCCACGTTCGAATACCACTAAGGGAAGCACATTTTTCGTTCCTACTCGAGGTCTTCTGTTCGCGTTGGACAACTTACGGCCGGGTCGAACGGCTCCGCCGTTAAGAAATTAGCAGTGGCTAGCTCGGCTATGCCAGGATATACGTAGCGTGAGCTAAGGTTCAGCTGTTTATTCTTAGGTTTTCTGGTTGTCTAGGATTAGCTGATTATCATGCTTACTGCTGCTAAAACGATTTCCAATCCGATCTAATCCAATCCAGTCGTGGCGGCGGCGGCTCCGGCGCGCCAGCTGTGCGCCGTGACACGTCACTGCTCCTCGCGCATGCGCAGCACGTCTCTCCAGGAGCCACGCGATACTGCTCAACCTCGGCCAGTGTAGCTCACGCTACAAAATTTGATCGTGTGCGACTTATTCAGTGCCTGCTTATTAGCCGGATCTTATTTGCGCGCATCCAGCGCCCACAAAAGTGGTGGCTGTTGTCTCTTGGCAACATACCTCGGCAAAGTTGGCGCGGCTCATTCAAACTCACTCACAATTTTTTTTTCGAATCACCACTCACTCAAACTCAGACTCAATGCTGAGCAGCACATCTGCGCTCACTCAAACTTAAACTCACATTGAGCGCAAAACTCAGAACTCACTCGGACTCAACACTCAAAATGTACTCAGAACTCAAAATGTACTCAAACTCAAAATGGACTCAAAACTTATATGTACTCAGAACTCAAAATGTACTCAGACCTCAAATGTACTCAAACTCAAAATGTACTCAGAACTCAAAATGTACTGAGAACTCAAAATGGACTCAAACTCAAAATTAGCTCAGAACTCAAAATGGACTCAAACTCAAAATGTACTCAGAACTCAAAATGGACTCACATTCAAAATGTACTCAAACTCAAAATGAACTAAGAACTCAAAATGGACTCAAACTCAAAATGTACTCAGAACTCAAAATGGACTCAAACTTATAATGGACTCAGAAATCAAAATGGACTCAGAATTCACTAGGTCTCAGGCGTACTCAAACTCAATCGGATTCAAACTCAGTCAGGCTCACTCGGCTCAAACTTACCATGCCACACTAGCCTCGCGCTCACTCAAACTCAAACTCGCGCGTGAGTTTGAGTCCAAATGAGTCTGAGTGAGTGGACTCATGAGTGAGTTCGCCGACCTCTGCTTGACAATCATGCTTGATTGACCAACATTAGGTTCCACCGCACTCGGCCTCCTCAGCTTGCCCAAGTATGAACGACGCCCAGGTATTTTCTGAGCTCAGTGCGATAAACAGGAAAGAGAGAGCGCGTTACAACGACAAAATTCGGCTCCCTTCCACTCTGTGAGGATGAACAACGATTCTGGGCGCAGTGCAAAAAGTGAACGAAACAAAGCAAGTTAGGTGGTAATTTGCGAATGAGCATACTTCCTTGCCAATTAGCTGAGTGAAACTTGGAAAGGCTACAGTTTTACTCCATGGCACACACATGGGGCTGCCAATTCCCCCCCCCCCCCCCGCGTCGTAGGGGGGGGGGGGAATTGGCAGCCCCATGTGTGTGCAACAACAATACAAACTACTCGACTATGGAGGACAGCAGTCAGGTCGCATACGTCCACGCTGAGAGAGAGAGAGAGAGAGAGAGAGAGAGAGAGAGAGAGAGAGAGAGAACTTTATTACGCAACAACGCGAGAGTGGTTCCTCAGTCCAGGAGCCCATATGCGCTGTCCTGTCTGTCGTAGCCCTGGTCACAAGCAGGAGCTGGTCCTCAGGTCGACAGCTGGACGGCAGTGTCTCCCACTGCTCAGGGGAAGGGGACGGGTTCAGGGGCGGAAGGTCTGAGTTTTTTGTGCAGTAGAATAATATGTGTGTTAGAGTTACTGGTTCCTGGCAGAATTTACACTTATCAGAGTACTCTGTAGGAAAGATTAAATGCATACGGACGGGGTGGGGAAAAGTGCCTCCTTGAATTTGTCCGAGCGTGATTTCTTGGCTTTTGGCCAAAGATGTGTGAGGACTGGGAAATGTCTGTCTCATGGTTCGGTAGTATTGGGTGATTTCTTGGTAGGTGAGGAGAGGTGCTGAAACAGCCCCGGTCTCAGCGGCTCGGTGAGTGAGGTCTCGAGCCTGTCGGTAAGAAAAATTGTTTCCCGTCAATGCAGAGTGGGCGGAAGTCCACTCTGTGTCCACCCGATGGGGCTCCCATCAGCAAAAGGGACATACCATCGGAGATCGCATAAGGCCTGGCTGCGGGTGCGTGCTCTCCCCCCTCCACCCTCCACCCGTGCCCGGATAGAGAGGCATTCAGTGATGTGCGCGTGCTAAGACGTGAAAGACACCGGCTAAAATGTCGCTCCGGAAGGCCTTCAAGCGGTGCGACGCAAACAACGGCCATATCGTCACACAAGGAGACAGTACACTGTCTCTTGGGCTGGAAAAATTTTCGGTTTACGCCGATTTATACCCACACGATATATGTGGAAACATAGAGCTTCACTGTATAAAAAATACACGTATGTGTATTATAATCGACGTCAGTGATCTTGGCCTGTAGCTGTGTGTACTCAGCTCACGCACTGGTATTGGCCTCTGCATGCTTCTTTCTTATGTATAAGCATGTAGTTGAGTTGTAAATGATATTTGTATTTATCGCCAGTTATGTAATTATGTAAGGACATCGTTTGGGCCGCAAAATAAGGAAAGCGGACTAAGGGCTCCTCCCTCTGGTCCGCCTCCAGACACGGAGTCAAATTGGGCTGGAATAAAAGTTTATTAAAATCAAATTGGTCGCAATTAATACTTGGTTCCAGCGAGTCCAACCAGCGAGCGTTTGTATGTTTATATTTTGCCAGACGCCACAGCACTAAAATATTTTGCGCAGCACTGACATGCCATCTAGTAACATACGAGGAAATTCTCGTTCGCGCACGCACGCAGAGAGAGAGAGAGAGAGAAAGAGAGAGAGAGAGAGCATGTGACTGCGCATATTTCCGAGTGCGTGTTTCAGAACGCCTGCGTACTTCCCGTGAGCCGTTGAAAACAATCTCAGCAATAATGTGTAGATCTCATCCCATCAGCTCAATCGAGTGTAGTTCGCTGTCTGGCCGCTATAGTGATACTTTCCCTATTTTAGGCCTTGCTAACCCTACTCACGAAGTAGAGCCCAAACCCTGGATCTAGGCACCTTTTCAGTGGGTTCCCACTTTTCAGCCACCTTTTCGTAGGCTTGTTTTGTGTGTTAAACACACATAATGTGGAAGGAAATATTTAGGGGCTCCTAATTGATTATTTTGTTGAATTGAAAGTTTGTTGAAAAGAAAATGCACATAAAAGATGGAAAACTAAGCGTGATACACGTGTGCATCCCAGAGTAAGAACTGTCGAGGGCAACCTCCTCGGACATCGTGGATTAATCTACATGAGCTCCTGAACTACAAGAGCGATTGCAGAGACTTCATATCTTCGGTATATACAGTGGTCAAAAACTTCTTTCCCAGTCAGTGGTAGGTTTGTTTTCGTTGCGAGGACACAATATTGTGCTTTGTTCGATATTTTGGCTTAACTAAATGGGGGAGCTGCAGCTTATGCAGTAGGAGTCGCTAGCTTATGCGCGTTCACAGCTGCAGAGGTGATCTTTATCATCGAAGTGTTTAGGCGGAGTGGGAATCATTAGGCGGAAGAGAAGCACTTTCCCCACTACGCACCAGGGTTTAAATGCCATCGAAGCCGGAATGCCGAGGCAAATGCAAAGAAACGCACCATCGCAAAGGTCGGAGTGGCCAAAATGTTCCCCAAATCCTTTCAAGAAACATGCTCAAAGTGCGGAGATATAGCCACGCAATCACACGCAACCTGGGGGTGCCCTGGAATTTGGCCCCAGGAAAGCACCCACACCCACAGTAATCCCATCGGGACATTAGAGGCAGCCCTGAACAGCTCATCTCTCGAAGGTCAGCTATGCCTGATCCAGAGAACATGCGTATTTGAAGCCCTGGATATCGCTCCCTTCCGCCGATGATGATGATTGATGATTGCTATTGGCTTCCCCTGTGTAGCGGGGTGATGACGTGTCATCTTACCAAAAAGGACTAATATACCTATGCTTTATACTCTTGGTTTAATACTAGCGCGGCTTAGGGCAGGCACGATAAACTTATGAGGCACAAAATACTTTTTTTCCGTTAAAGGTGGTTACTGTCCTAGGCCATATTCCCCACTCTGCCTTTCGTCCACCAGCATTCTAATCTTCTTTTCATCGCCTCGACAGCCTTGAAGTTAACTTCCTCTGTGCTACCCTTGAATCAAATAGCTTCTGGAAGCCGAATATTTCCATCATCTGGATTTGGATGGATACCCTCGCATTCTAGCACTATGCGCCGCATAGTTTCTGTTTCTTTTCCGCAGACCACGCATACCCCATTATTTCGCGTATACTTCACCACAAAGCTCCTAGTTCTCAAGCAACCTGCTCTAGCCTCAAAAAGCAAAGCACTGCCCTGGGAAGTATCATAGAAATTTTCCTTTCTGATGTCCAATTTCTCCTCCCCGTTCATCTCTAACGACGTTTTAGCTTCACTTTTTCTCTCCCTTTCTCCGTTTCAATCTGCGTTCCCTCTTTTTTGGTTACCTTGGCTGTTTTGGATTCTCCACTGTTCTTTCCGTATTTCATCGTTAGCCTTCTAGACTTCCTTAACCACTGCGTGTCCACGCTTTTCAAGTATAGGTACCTAAACACCTTAGCCTTTTCGCGTCCCTACCCCCATTTTCTCGATAAATGTTCTAGTATACTACTAATACTGCTTCTCACAACAGATAGAAGAGATATCGAGGACTGCACGGAGATTGCAATAGATGCGGAAGGAAGAGAGAGACCGTCAAATTTACGTTGTTGAGGCCAGCAGTTTCCCAGATTTCAAAAAAAAAAAAAAAAAAAAAACGACGAGAGAAAAAAAAAACATTTATTCTGATTAGGTTTCTTCACCCACATGTGTAGGTAAGCCTTTTCCCAACGGGATAAAGTAACCTGATCTCTCGGCGTAAAAAAAAATCTCCCGTCGAAAAATAAGACAAAGAAAAAAAGAGAACGAACGGGCACATCGGGCATTTATGATAGATGATGATTGCTTGCTCGAGAGACGCACTGCACCCGAATTCTTATGGAAACAACAGAAGAAAGGCAGGAAAAAGTTGAGCGGGCTCGCCGTCATTGCTTTGGAACCGAAGCACCGCGAACGAGGGAGGAAGAGATTGCAAGGTTGAAGATTGGGTACATCGGCTTGTTGGTACTATAGCATTTAACAAGGAACGAACATTACCCGTTTTGCGGGTAGTTATTTCGGAACCTGGAATAGAGTCCAAAGGTAACTGATGTGGTCGATGGAAAACGTACATTTTTATTATGCTTTGTTGTTTAGTTATCACAAGGTACGCTTTTGTTATTTTATTTATTGCCTTATTACTGTTATTATTTGCGTAAACAAATCAACAAGAAGGCTTCGCCATTTTGGAGGGGCGGAGATAAAAAGGGTGGAGGTAGGGATGAGAGAGATTGCCGTAGAAGAAAAAAAAAAACGCGTGTGAAAGAAAAACAAAAAATTAGCAGTGGCCAGCTTGGCTATGCCAGGAAATACGTAGCGTGAGATAAGGTTCAGCTGGTTATTCTTTGGTTTCCTGGTTGTCTAGGATTAGCTGATTATCATGCTTACTTCTTCTAAAACGATTTCCAATAAAATGCAATACAATTTAATGCAATCCAATCCAATCTGATCCGACCCGATCTGATCCAATCCCATCCAAAGTATTCCGATCGAATCCAATCCAGTCGCAGCAGCGGCGGCTCCGGCGTGCCAGCTCTGCGCCTTGAGATGTCACTGCTCCTCGCGCATGCGCAGCACGGCTGTCCAGGAGCCACACGAAACTGCTCAACCTCAGCCAGTGTAGCTCACGCTACAAAAAAATGTCTCTGCAGACGGAGAAACCGGCTAGATATTGAACATGCAAAAACGCTAGCCCGTGTGGGGCTCAGGTGAATATTTGGCGTGGAAAAGGGGGAGACAGGAAAAGTTTTCACGAAATGCCCACAACGGAAAGGAACTAAAATGCGAGATCATGCGAAAAGGCAGGCATGTCAAGACCAAAACGCACGCCGGACATACAACACGGAAGCACGTAAAAGAAGGGTTTCGCGGCAGTTCTAGCGAAACAGCAAAACAGCATAATACGTTTCCAAGCTCGCCTTAACCAGACGTACGCGCAGCTTATTAAAAAAATAAAACTTTTTCTGTTGGCCGACTTTTTGTGTACGTTTACCTTTCGAGGCGACCAATGCACGCACCTGTTATCTCTTTCCTTTTGCCGACGCAATACTCCCAGTGTGACAGAAACAGGGTTGGCGAATGTTCCCAGTCTTTTTTTTTTTTTTTCAAATGCTTCGCGGCAGAAAGGACTGTTGCAGTTACATGCGGAGACGAATCTAATTTCGCGAGCGACGTGCAAATACTAAGCCCGTGGCTGATTTTTCTTTAATCTATTTTGTTAAAGCCTAAATAAACACTGCACGATTCTCGCCTTTGTAAGTAACTTTGGACTTACGCGCCAGACGTTCATAACGGATGACGGTCGTGATTTATCGTCGGTGCGACAGAAAGCAAGAGGGAGGTTTAACGAGTATTCGAGAAAAGCGGCAAGCTGCATTTTTTCGGAAGTACGCCGGGGGACAGGCCAGTCGTGCCCGTTTCTAATATGAAGATTGCACGGTCTGTAAACAACGGGGCATTTTTAGCGTCCTGAATCATTTTCCTTTTGCGCGTGGCGTGAGCTAATGAAGTCGGAACGTGAAAAACGCGCGACAGATGTGCCGTGATTGAAAAGAGAGCGAGAAAGTGAGATAAACTAGTATCCCTGCCGAGGGACATGTTACTTCTGCTGAAGGCGCTGACGCAAAGCAGGCGTGCTAAAGTTACTATTAGAGCTTGCTATCCTGGCACAGGCAGGTGACGTATTTTCTATTTTGTTCTTTATTACATGGGAGAATAGGGTGAGACATGCCAGTACGAGGACTACATAGTCCAGCGAACAAAAGAATACACTGAAGTTATAAGAGAAGCCAAATAAATCAAAATTCAGGCAAACACACGCAAGCGTTCAAAAGAGGGAACCGTCAGGTGGATGGTCAAGCGAATTATACACACTCTGTACAAATGCCGCAGCTTATCGGAAATATGACTTTGTTGATCTAGGTGGCTCGGCATGCCTATCACATAAGCGACGTCACCTCAGACTGTGTAATCCAATTAAAACAAACGTGTTATAGGGCGGCTCACCAGGATAGTCGATTTGCAAAAATCGGAATGCGAAAGGCGTAATGTCCATCTCTTTTCTAAGTGTTCGCTGCAAAATGTCCCAGAAAAAAGAGCATCTCTGAAATCTACAAAACAGTGATCAATTGTCTTTGCTCGAGAACAGAGCCGTCAGTCTGTCGACCAAGCTATAAACAGGCCCCCGGCCTTTAATCCAAGTTTTAACAGGGAGCGTGCCAGTGTGTAATTTAAAGGAAAATGTTTTAACACCTGGCGGAACACACATTTTACACACTCTATTGAGGACAACCTGGTACGGACACTGTAGATACAGAACACGATATAAAGGTACGGGAAAAGCCCAGAAACCACGGCATCGGAAATAGACTCGCGCGAAGCTATAAATATGCACTCAAGGCTAAACCGAGCCTGTAAGAAGCGAAACGTGTCAATAACTACTTTGAGGAAACCCTGCGGGTTTCGGACTGCTTCCACAGACAGCAAAGACACCACAATATCAGGGAGAAAATATGCAAGACGTGTTTGTAGTACAGCTTTCAAAAAAGGGTGCTGAACAGAATGAACTAGAAAGAACCTGCTGAACAAAAAGATGAACAAACCCAAGTACCCCTCGCACAACCAGAAGAAAAAGGTTATCGCGACGCAGTGGCTCACTACGCGACCACCAAATGAAGGTTGCAAAAATCCGGTGAAAGAATGTATCCTGAGTCGAGAACACTGTAACACCTGTAGGACATAAAGAAGTCGGGTCACAAGAAACGTGTTACACTCCCGAGCACGAGAAAAGATGGCCAGCTGCCATCCCCGCCAGTCATTCACTTGACGCTGTACCTTCACCGCCTGCTCCGAGCAATGCGAGTCAGTATTACGAAACTGTGAGAGTGGTACTCCTAAATACGTTAGGTCATTATTCCACTTGATTCCGGCGAAGTAGTTGGGTGTCGTTCCCCGTTCTCCCAAGCAAAATCCACATCTTTTCCCGAAATTCACGGCCGCACCTGAAACCTTACAAAATTCTTGTGTAATGGCAAGAGCATTCCTCACGCTTGCCTTGTGAGCAGAAAATAAAGTGACATCATCGGCATAGGCTAAGATTTTCACTTCGAAGGATGATAGCGTAAACCCCCTCACGCTAATGTCCTGTATTATGAGCATACATAATGGTTCCAGGCGTTCCAGGTATATGCAAAACAGGAGTGGTGATAACGGCACTCTTGACGAACCTTGCCGAACCCTGACGTATTTTTCATTGTGCTCCGAATTCACGTTTTCTCACTTATCTAACTACAACCGCCTAAAACTAGAGAGAGAGAGAGAGTGAGAGAGAGAGAGAGAGAGAGGGGAGGGAGGGGGAGGGAGAGGGAGAGGGAGAGAGAGAGGAGAGAGAGAGAATGAGGGAGAGGGAGGGGAGAGAAAAAATCTCGGGCATTTCCACTAACGTGAAACATGGAGAGGGGCGAAGCATGCAGTATATAAGTGTATTCTGGGATCCGTGACGTTTTTGCCCACGGAGATGAAACCGTGTAAGCGGGTAATTCGAATGTATCCCTCATCACTCAGGAATTAATGGATTCCTGGGTGATGGGTGATACCAGTTACGTGCGCCGTCGAACAGAGGAATTACGGCCAGGAGTGAGTGTGCCAAATACAAAGCAATGCTGTATTTCACGGCCAATTAAACAATTGACATATCATATTATTACCGTGACGCTGTTCCACAATCCAGTTCAGTTCCATTCGAGAAAATTACGCGCTTTTTTCCCGGCATGCATGTCGTCCTAGCAACCGCCGCTTCCACGGCAACGCGGGAACGTTCCAGAAGTGACGACGGACGGACGGACGGACGGACCAAAATTTTCACGCTAAGGAAGCCCAAGAAAGAGTATCGTCTTAAAAAAATTCGGTGCAAGGTGAAAAGTGCGAAGCACTGGCCGTTGACGGAGAGCCAGCAAAATCTGGTGAACCGGGCGAAGACGGCAACCATCGCCAAAAGGTTTCCTGTACAGAGGAGACCTACCACTTCGGACCGGCAAGGACCAAGTCCTAGGACATCAGCGTTCATTTCATTCATTCGGTGCTAGATGCGAGGCGCGCGGTAAGGATCCCCCGGACTGTCAAAATTAATTTGCAGCCATCCATACGGCGCGCAGCAGTAATGCAGGTGTTCGGTGCGCCGCGTTAGCCTTTCTAGACAACCATCCAGACAGGATCTAACGAAAGTTCCTAACGAATTGAACCACTTCCAGAGGAGACAGGTCGCGGTTGCGAGCGTGTATATGAATTCCCTGCATTAATTTCTGCGGTGCTTCCCTCCTATCCTCTCTCGTTCAATTTCTTAAACGCCCCGGGGAAGCTGTCACTACGAATAAATTAATACCCCCGAGGCCAAGGTTCTCATCGCCTTCCCCGAGACGGTCAGGCATGCCATTGAAGCCGCGTCGAGTTTATTTCGCGTTCTTTTTTGAGCCAAACAACTTACCTTCGATCGTCGCGGAGTTAAAGGACGCTCATCGCAGTCAGTGCGGGCGGGAGGAGGAGGAGGAAGAGGAGGAGGAAGGAAGAAAAAGACAACCCTTATAGGAGCCGATATTAAAGAAAAGAAAAACGAAAAGGAAACGACGTCAGGAAAAGGAGAATGAGAGACAACTCGCTGTACAGGCGCCTAAGGCGGCGGAAAAGTAATAACAATAACAGCGCGATCTGCCCGCAAGCCATAACGGGAATGGAGGAGGATAGCCTCAGCGGTATAGCCGTACCTTCTGAAATTTCAGGTGAGAAGAGTTGTGGAGGACAAAAAAGACTAAAGAGGTGCCAGTCAGCAATTCTATAGGCGAGAAGGATGAAGAATTTGCTTTCTTTCTCGCACTTTTTGTCTTGCTTTGAAATTGCCTGTCAAAGAAGGCTAGGAAGTTTAATCCTTTGAAGAACGGCGGCACGTATTCCCGACAGCCGGCGTAGAGGTATTCTGGTTTGCTGGCTGGGTAGGCGCCCGTGCCGGATGTCTTGGGAGTGATGCAATGTGGTGTCTGTTAAAAATGGTATCTTCATTTTTGCAGCCACTTTTAAAGCGCAGCTTCATATAGTTGGGCGAAGCGAAAATCCGGTGTTGCTGTGTACGCAAAAAAAAAAAAAGAATCATCTGGCAAAATCCAGTACGTATGTGCGAAGAAACCAAAGGTTGAAGAGGATTTCAAAAATTAAGGGAAGGTCTCACCCACGCGCAAGACTTGAATGGTGAAGCTGTTGTGGGTGAGCATTGCGGGACACGTAGTCAAGTTTCAGTACCATTGTTTATTTGCAGTTGCGGTGCCAGTAATCGCCGCGATATGCATCGAAGAGCTCAAGGCCTGATTACTTTTCTAGCCACGGCCCCGTACCGAAGCAATTGGAACGTAAGGAAAAAAAAAAAGAATACACAAAACTGGCGAAGCTTGGACTAGGACGCGCAAAACTTGAAACATAGCAAAGCTGCAGGATTTTTTTATACGTGAGCACTGAAGGACACATAACCACGCATTTGTGCAAGTTTGAAATTGTTTATTTACATGTTCCGTCGTCGCTTTGCACTGCTCTAGTAGCAGTAATCGTAATATGCATTGATATCGTCGTGGTCCTCATGGAAAGCATTACATACGCGGTAGCGCTTGACGACAGCTGGGGCGCAGCGGCGGCGCGAACGTCCACGACGCATGCGCGGCGCTCCTTTAGTCTCGTCGAGGTTCAGTGGAGAAAGTGTTGCGCCAACTGTGGCGTTGTTGGTTGCTAGGCAACGCGAGGCGTTCCTGGGCGCCATACGGGGACAGGCGACACCCGATAACGGAATTAAAATTGTAAAAAGAAACATCATCTATTGACCAAATTTGATAAAACAAATATAAATATAAAGATAAATAGTTTTTTTAAGTATTACCTCTCTATTAACTCATCGAGGGTCCCTGTATACACTGACTGACTTTGGGAACCTTGTCTGCACTTTTACGCACTTTTTACTTATGTACTTTTTTTACGCACTTCAATAAACTTCTTCTTGTTTTTCTTCTTCTGAAGGCAAGAGACCCCCCCCCCCACTCCCCCCCAAAAGAAAAAGAGAAAACACGGTAAAGATTCATCTAAAACGTTCCAGTCTGGCTAGCACTTGCTGTAGGGACGCCTCCTCCGCCTACGCTTTCCTATAGCGCAGAGTATTCCGCGGCATAAAAGCCAGCAAAACGTTCATCGGGCGAGGCTTGCGCTTGAGTATCTGAACACCCTGAATTCGCAATCGGTCGCGTAAAATGGAAGCACCGAGAGCGTGCGTCGAGTCGAAGAGCCGGAAAAGCTCGGAAAGTGCATCCGTCAATATTGAATGAGAGGAGAGATGCCGACCGGCTCTGACGACACGACGATGGCTCAAGAACGATGCAACGAGGCGGACTGTGACGAGATAAAAAGCGTCGGAATGCGTCAGCCACAGAACGAACAAGACAAAAAGGACGCCTGTACTGTCTCTTTCTCGGCGGAGCGGTGTACTGCTGTACTTGGGTACAACCCAGAGGGGCCAGGAAGACGAAATGCAAGTTCGGCTGATTAAAGGGACCCTGCAACACTTTTTTTAGCTTTTTTTGAAATATTCAATGCTTGCAGAAAGTGGGCACTCAACACATCCAGTACTTAGATTATGGGGTCGAAAAGTACCTCAGGCAAAAATTACTGCTCTGTGCCGAGCAGAAAAATTTTACACTCGCTCAAAAGATCGAATTGGAACTCCCTCTGCGACGACCTCAAAGGACAGCTCTCAACCAGAAAGGCATGGCAGATCCTTCGTAGCCTCATAGACCCAAATAATATCAAACAACAATCACAACACAGCACAACCCAATTAATCCATCCGCTCAAACACCCCCGAAGAAACCATAAAAACACTGAAGGACTTGTACATCCCCCAAACGCTACCCGTAAATCCCACTTCAACTTGCTACATGGGAGCACCAAATGCAGCCCTCGATTCCACTATAACTATAGAGGAAGTGAAATCGGCCATATCAACCCTACGCCGGCACACAGCCCCGGGCCACGATAAAGTAACAAATACGATACTTAGACATCTCAATGACGATGTCATCACGCAGCTTACCGATTTCTATAACCAACACTGGACGTCAGGCACCCTTCCAGCAGCCTGGAAACAATCGGACATCACGCTAATACCTAAGCCGGGTAAACCATCCTCTATACACAACCTCCGCCCCATATCTTTGACCTCCTGGATCGGAAAATTGCTAGAGCACGTCATCTACAACCGTATTTCCCACTATCTAGAATCTAACAACCTATATCCTCCCAATATGTTAGGCTTCCGCCTCGCCCTCTCCACACAGGATGCCCTTTTACAATTCCACCACGACTTAAAGGAGCCATGAAGAGAAAACAAAAGTTTGTTTTATTCGAAAGATTAGGTGTTTCATAGTACCCCAAGCGCTTTCCCGGATGCAAATGATGCTTTATTCACTGAGAAATAAGGCAATTTAAGCCAAAATTTTAAATCTCCCGCTAAAATTGCACATTTGGTGACGTGAGCAATGGTGTCACACGGGCCGGTCCATGAAACAGATACTTAGTATGTCGACTCCATATAGCACCCACACGCGGGAGTCGACCGAGACGGCGGCCATTTTAAAAATGCTAGTAAAACCTAGTGCACCCGCAGCCCTAGTCATGGAATCGCCTGATCCGGAGAACAAAACTCTCGCCGAGGAGCTCGGGCTTGCATTTAACAACCTCACACCACTTGAACGCTCAACGCTTCTAAGTGCACGAGCGGCAAGAGTTGTGGGATACGCGGTGGACGGGAAAGCGACCATTCCGCGATAGCCACAACAGACGAACGCCCTGCCCTGCCGTCGGCACCGCTGCCTCGTCAGCGCCGTCGCCACGGACGAATACAGACTGGTACGTATGTGCCGTATTTTCAACTTCAGTAGCAGTATCGCTTATGCCAGTTGGCCGGTGTCGTGTATGGAAAGCCGTTCGCGCGAGCTCTCTGCTTCGACCAGAAAGATACGAGCGTCAATGCGCGGTGTTTACGGCATTTTTCCTCCAAGGTCAGAGCGCCTCGAACCCGAAAATTCGTCTGCGCGACGGCGAGATGTCGAGCTCGGCCAGGCGGTTGTTTCGTACGCATTGGCGCACACGCTTGCGTGTTCGTTCGGAACTTCAACCGTTTACTCCACCGTTCTTTGTCATAAAAAGAATGTGCAGTATGTTTCACGGGCATTTAGCTCGCTATGCAAACTGTAAGCCCTGCCTAACATGCGTTTGCTTTTGCCGGCCTCCGCCAATCGCAGAGCTTAGCCCATGTGACGGCATAGGTTCTGTTGCGGGAAATGAGCTGGTGGGTCGCATGACCATTCCCGTTTTTCCTAATTATGTAGCTTATTTGAGCGAAGTTTGCGTTATAAGTGGTGTCGTTATGGTTCTAACGAGGCAATCTTTCGAATGAACCAAACTTGTGTTTTCTCTTCATGGCTCCTTTAATAAAACATCCACCTGCCAAAGATAACTCTGCGGTACTCTCACTTGACCTGCAAAAGGCTTTTGACCATTTATCACATGAGGCAATCCTCGCAGCCATCAGCAACCTCGGACTGGGAACCCGATTTTATATCTACATCCACAACTTCCTTTGCCAACGCACAGCCACTGTCAAACTCGGCCCCATACAATCCATGCCTTTCCAAATGCCTAATCGCGGGTTTCCCCAAGGGGCAGTTCTCTCACCACTACTTTTTAATATTACTCTCATTCCACTCGCTCACCAACTCCTCAACATACCCGCACTTCGCAGCACCTTTTACGCAGATGATATCACCCTATGGGTGACACGTGGCAGTGATAACCAGATAGAAGACACCTAACAAGCTGGGCTTGACCACGTCCACACACACATCACCCCTCTTGGCCTAACATGCTCGCCCACCAAATCTGCCCTACTTATCATGACACCTCCCAAAACCCGCCCTTCCCCCCAACCGCCAATACGACTATTTGCGAATGAAAACCCCATCCCCCACACTCACGAGCTAAGAAACTTGGGGCTTACTATCACACACAACAGATCTACACTCCCCACACTCAAGTACATTAAGAAATACGCAGCCCAAACTATCCACCTCATTAGACGGGTCGCCAACCGCCATCATGGCTTAACAAAACTGGACCGACTACGTTTATTACACAGCTTTATGATCAGCCGCATACTCTACCACCTCCCCTACATGCATATCACAAACACTCAAACAAACGCCCTGGATGCCATGCTCCGCAAAGCATATCGCGCGACCTTGCTCCTTCCTCCCGGGTCTCCTACCAATCGCCTTATGTCACTAGGCATCCATAACACCATCCCTGAAATCCTTGAGGCCCACCGGGCAGCCCAACTCGCCAGACTCTCACCATACCCACGGGCCATTACATACTCCAAATCACAGGTCATACACCCCTCACAACATCCACTACCCCCCAACCTATTCCACGCAGCATCCGAGCTCTCATCCGCATCAAACCGCTTCCCCGTCACATGCACCCCATATTCCATGCCAACCGCCCAGCAGCTCGTGCAAGTCATCATGCAAAACTCCACTCCCCTGACAAACACACCCTGTTCGTAGATGCAGCCAAATACCCACATAAACCGGCCTATGCCCTAGCGGTTACCGGACCTGACATCAATGTCCCGACACACACTGCCACCCTCTCCACCTCATGTGCAACTACGGCGGAGGAAGCGGCCATTGCCCTTGCGCTCTCCCAGAGCCTCACCCCAATCACCGTCCTATCAGACTCGCAGCAGGCCATCTGGCACTTCTCCAAAGGCTTTATATCCCCCGTAGCCCTCAAAATTCTTCTCCAAAGCCCCCCGACCGACCCCGTGCAACTGGTGTGGACCCCGGCCCACACCGGCATAGGTGCTAACGAGGCAGCGAATGCACACGCTCGAGCTCTTACTTCCTGGGCCACTGTTTCTCGTACACGGGCCTCCCGAGACCGAGACCTCTGAGTCTCTCCTCAGTTTCAGGGAAATTACCCTTCATTACCGCCTCCTCCGCCGTACTCCGCCGCCCCCCCATCCACACCTATCCCCCGAGGCTGCCCACATGGGGCGGATACTCGAAACGCACACGTTCCCTCATCGTACTCAACTAATACATACTCATCCACATCAATTCCACACACCCCACTGCCCCAAGTGCGGTGAGCTGGATACTCCGTATCACTCTCTTTGCGAATGTCCGGCTGACCCATATTCCCGGCTCCCCTCCTCATCCCACTGGGAGCAGGCCCTGGGCAGCTCCGAGGAGTCCAGCCAAGTGCTGGTCACCTGCCGAGCTCTGGCGGTCGCGGCGTACCTCTGGTCCTCCGCCACCCCCCCCCCCCCCCCCCCCTCGCTCACCCGGTTCTCTTTTTTTAAATAAAGTTTTGTTCATCCCTCTCGATTCACGCGCGTCTCCGCCGTATGGTAGCGCTGGCATCGAGGCATCCGACTGGGAGGAGTGGAACGCAGTAAATTTAAATTGAGTAGCGCGTTATCTTGGAAGGAACGTGACGGGAGAGGAACAGCATGAGATGTGAGCGGGAAAGAGAAGGGATATGGATTTGCTTGCCAGGGGCGCCAGTCGACTATCGTCTTACGTCGACATTTGCAACGAAAAAAGCAGATACGCGGCCAATTTTTTACATTTATTTTTACTGCATATGTTTTCTTTGGCAAGGTGAGCTCTGCCAAAGCACACAAAGCACAGGCGTACCTAGGGTGGTGTAGGGGGAGAGGTATGAGAAGGAAACGAACGAGGCTATTAACTCTGTCTATCATCAATAAATGAATACCGATAGTAGATTTATGTCGCAAGCAACACGCACAAACCATCAACAGTGTGCGGCTTCGATGTGTGCTTTCACCAGGGTTATCACCTATTTTGGAGTTTCAGGGAAGAAAGAAACGAACAAAACAGTTGTAAAGTCAAGTCGAGTAGAGCGCCATCTCGACGTTTTTAACTTTGGATTCGCATGCCTCCCTTTTTTTGGCTTTAATTTTTTTCTTGTTTCGCTATTCTTCACTTTTAGCTCCGTTCACGTTTTCTATTTTTCTTCTTTGCACTTCCCCACAACCCCAAAATACAGTCCTACCTACGCCACTGTCACAAACATATGAGGCGTTTTTTTTTTCTTCAAAATGAGCCAGATCCAGAAACCGAAACGGAGTCGCATAAAACTGCACTGACCAGAAAAACTCGGCAACTTTCCCCTAAAAATTTAGTGGCAAGAATATAGTTCAGATAACGCCCTGAAAACGTGTACGGAGATCGTAGTTCGTATCGAAAATGTGCCATATCCTGAGGTTTCACGGATCGAAATGAGCCAAATCCGTTTACCCAATGGGGGTTGGCTTTTGGCTTGACTGTGCAGACTCTTTCGTGGGGGCTTTCGGAAGTTCTTTTTTTTTTATTCTCGGAGCTGGCTTATTATGAATTCAGACGGCTATCAGGAGATCGTCGAAATATCTGACCCCAGATGTCAATGACAAAGTGAACGGAAGAAATAGTGAACTAAATGAAATTGAGAGATGTGAAGCAATATGATTGCCTTTCGTCTCAGCCACCCCTGCGGAATAACTCTAGTTATAATTCTTTTATTGCTCCCATATTTACGAAATCTCTCCCCCCTCCCACTGACAGCACGAACCAATTCATTAAGTGAAGAAGAAGACACGAGCTGCCTTCTTGTGAAGCGTTTTGGAAATTCATGGCAACGAAATGAAGAGCTTGCTTACTTCGCGAGTGTCTTAAGGGCGGGACCAAGAAAATTATCCCAGGGAAAAATTCGAAAAGAACTCCTAATGGTGCCAAGATGACTCACCCGCTCTCCTGGTGTTCTTGAAGCCCTGTTCTTGAAGCTATAGGGTTCTTGAAGCCCTGTTGCATATTCAAAGTGCTTTTTTCCAGCAAAATTCAACCGCACCTTGATTGATAGTCAAGTTAAATAAAATTTCCCTAAGAATGCCGCATCAATTGAGTACTTCAATTGAATATTTCAATATGAGCCAAATTCAAACTTATCACCCCGATATTGCTCAAATTTACGGCGTAATTTTCAATTACTTGTGGCCATAAACTTCTCCTAGCTGACATGTAAAATATATCAAATAATAGCTTTGACGGCGTTGCATTTAGGGTTCGTAACAAACTTTCGCTTGTTTCTCAAATTCGCGTTAGGTGGATCTGGCTCATTTGGAAAAAAAAACAACGCCTCATATTACAATGATGTTTTTTGGTATTCTAGCGGAACAAGTGCAAAACCAACAGGAACAACAGCGATATACGAATGAGATTAATGAGGACAAAGGCGCTGAAAAAACTCTAATGAAGGCTGCAATACTTGGTCATTACGTTGGTTAATTCTACTAGGCCACTGTGTGCGGGGAAAAGTGTTTAAATCAGTTTTTTTCGTGACGGAAAAGATGTTATTGTCAGTTGACGCTTTTGACGGGTTGTATATACAGATGGAAATGAAATTTGACCAGAATTATAGACTTTTAATTGTCCTTCAGAGAAATTTTATTCTTTAACTTTGTCTTTAGCCTCCGTGTGCTAACGAGTGCTATTGTGGGGGCTAATCGTGTGAAACGCTCGCTTTTTTAAGTGCGGAGCACTTTATGGGCTCGCGCCTTGTCGTCTTAGCTCGCTAACGGTCGATGCGACTGCCGGAACCAGGCGGTGCAGCGAGATAACGGACCCAAATAGAGCCTTCTGTAGTGGCGCCAGGAAGTAACGGTGAGGCTTCGAAAACCACGCGGTTTAAATAGTCATCACCGTTCGAACCTCGTGAACCGCTGGCACTCGTCATACACCTCCCCGTTGTTTGGCGCAAAGAAAACTGCAGGTACATTTCAGGCGAAATCTATGCATTTAACCGGCAGCTTCCGCGTTCATTCACTTACGAACGCTTGTTTGGTTGGTTTTTACGACAGTAAGCGAAAAAAGCGGCCGCGCAAGAAAAACGGGGCGCGTTCGAAATGCCGCAGAAAACCTCCAGCCACGCGAGAAAAAAAAAAAAAAAAAAATACGCGTTCGAAATGATGCAAAACAGCTCCAGCATACGAAATTAAAGCAAGCAAAAGAAGAAAGGAAATCCCGTTGGCGCAGTTTCAGGCAGGGAGAGCGCGAGCACTGAAAAAGCGGGAAATTTGAAATGCACCAGTGAGGGGATAACGGCGCTGCATTCCATTACGGCGAATCCATGCTCTGCACTTCCGACAGCTTTCACATTGAGTGGAACGGTTTTAATTTTTTACAGCTCTCTCGAATCCCGTGATGGCCATTCATCGTAACAATCACATTCCACACATTGTCCATGCCTCCTTTGATGGCGACCGTCGCTCCACCAAAACGCACTGCAGGAAAGCCAACGGGTTTCACAAAACGACGGCAATGATAGTAAGCGAAGGCGCATTAAGAGTGTCAAGAAGAAAACGCTTCCCGTGGTCGGAAGCGAACCTGGGTCCCTGTGATAGCCCCAGCTTGTCTTTCCTGCTCCGCGGCTGCGCGTGACTGACGTCGTTCCGAAGGCGAATGAGAGATAACGCGCTTCGAAGCATTCAGCTGCAGAAGTGTTTCCGAAGATGCCCTGTCGCTGCCTCTTCGGCAGTGTTGTTTACAAATGACGTCGTCAAAGTTGGCTGCAAGGCCGCAGAACCAGCAGTCTGGCAACACTGATCAGCACCAAAATGGCCGCCCTTGCTCACTTGCGTGCCTCAGTGACGGTACTCTGTATCATATATCTGGTGACGCAAGGTCGCAGCAGTCTGTATTTAAAGCGATCTTTCTTGGTCTCACTGATAGACGGGCGAGATCCACGGATTGAATGACACAACGACGCAAAGTAAAGTAGTTAGTGATCAAATTCCGCAACCCCAAGGACAGCGAACGAATCCTTTATGAGGCAGCTGAGCGTTCGACCCATCCTTGTCGTAAGATGCAGGGACGTTTACTTTGGCGCAAAGCAACAGCGGAGGTACGGTGTTAGTAAGTATAGTGGAAGCGAAGGCGGTATTCATTTCAGCAGCGCCCATGTATCATTCGGCGAGAACAACCTAAACCCCGACTGCAAATTTCATCTTCTTGAACAATAAACCATGTGCGGTAGAAAGGGAACACGGACACAAACAGAAACGCAAGCGGACACAGACAGCATTGTGTCCGTGTTTTCTACGTAGCAGTGTACTATATATAAATACGTGGGTGCATTTTTTATGCGAATTCGCACGCATACGCTTGTATATAATGCTTCTTAATGCAGCCTTGTTCACCATTTCTATAAACTTTCAACCGTTTGTATTGATTTTTTTTTCTGCTGCTCTTTTTATTGTCAAAGGAAAAAAAAGAACGGGAAGAAAGCTCGTCAAGCTTCTTCTCAGCACCTTTTTGTTTCCGTGCCAGCATTTAATTCTTTTGAACAAGTTAGAAATGCCAGATAAAAGAACTTTGAACTTTAAACCACGCTTGGTTTCTCGTCCGAGCTGAAATTGCAGTCAGTATGAACCCGTTCGCTTAATGCCACAGAATTCCAGCAAGCCCATTCGCTGTAGAAATGCACGCGCTGAGGCTGCTTCCAAGCCGAGCGCGCTCTTTTCTTTCGGCGATCTTGGAAAGGCTTCACAGGGCCAGTTCCGGCGCCGTCATCACGCGCGCCATTTCGTCTAGACGCGAGCCGTTAGCGTCCCTGCAGGTCGACCAACTCCGAATGGTCCCGAGGGAACAAGATGGCGGGGGTCAAAGCCCCGAAATGGACGGCATGCAGTGCTGCTGCTGTCAGCGAGATCCAGTCAGCGAGGCCCTGGTAGTAGCGCTAATCCCCCCGTGCGGCACAATCGGTTAAGCCGTTAGGTCGCTGACCTCCGCAGGGCGCTGCTCAGCGCCGACGTCGCAATGTTACCATGTCCGCGTTTTTAGCTTACCTCGTCAACAGAACTTAAGCTTTATCGACCCTGAACCCCTTCCCCTATTTCCCCCAACAGGCGTGCCATCCCTTCTATAATAAATTTATTCATTCATTCATCCCTCGTCCCCTCGTATGCCTTTATTCACCGCTCAGTGCACTGAACTGCTTACGGGGTTGCGTTACTTGGCTATCTCTTTCTTACTTCCTCTGTCACATCAACCAATGTCGACGTTGCTTGTACGATAACAGAGGGTTGTTGGTGCCGTTAGGGACGTCCCCTAGTCGACTGGAATTCTCGTGCAGCAGCTAAGCAGGCGTCCTGAATCTACATGCTAGAACAGTGGTTCTCAAATGGGGCTCGGCGAGGGCATTTCAGCGGTACGCAAACCTTTCCCCCCAACCCTCTCTATCGACCCCCACTTCATTCATTTTCCCTTTTTGCCAAGCCTTTCTGCCAATGCAAAAATCCCGGGCCATCTCCACTAACGTGAAACCTGGGGAGGGGCGAAGCATGCAGTGTATAAGTGTTTTCTTGGCTCCTTAGCGTTTTGGCCAATGGAGATGAAACCGTTGGAGGGTAGAGGTGTCGTGCCTTTGAAGCACGAAGCTTTCTAGGGCGAGGCGTAAACGAATGTATTGGTGTTATTTTAGTACACGTTACGCAGCATTCCACCGCGACGCGTAAATGAGTGTCCCGGCGTTTCATTACGACGACTACATGAGACGATGGTTACGACGACGACATGAGACGCCGACAGCCCGGGCCCCTAATGTGCTTCGCCCCTAAAATATGGCTTCGCTGCATGACATGTACGCCTATTTTTTGTCTCCGCGTAGCATGCCTGTGAACGTCGGCGTTTTTGCACGACTCCTCAGCTATGCAAAGAAGCCAAACACTAAAATCAGCATGTAAGTTGGGGTCACTGTTAGCTGCAAGAGCCAACTATGACATGCATAAAAGTCGGCCTCAAAAGGCGGACTGTGAATATGTGTGGTTGGCTGTAGCTGCTTATGCAAATTGCTTGACATTATTGCACGAATCAACATAGTTCATTATTGGGTCCCCAATCACTTTCGCAAGCCCAAAATGGGTCTCCGGCACATTCACGGTCAAGAACCACTCTACTAGAACATGAATCACTATACATCTACTACTGTAGTAGCATGCTAGCATACTAGTAGTGTACAGGTGCTATACTAGGTAGGAGCCTTGCCTGTGGACTACGAAACACTCCTCCTGGAAAATTGCTCTTAAATGAACCCGATTCTGGCAGCAACGCGACTTGTTTTTAAGTGCGGAGCACTTTAGGCGCTCGCCTTGTTGTCGTAGCTCGCTCGCTGTACCCATGTAGAGCAACAGGGCGTTCCGTGTTTACGCTGTCATTTGTGGCGTACCCCAGAGACTTCGAAAGCCAAGCAGTTTATATAATAATAAGCGTTCAAAACTCGTGACCACTGGCGCTTGTCCTACATCTATCGCCCCGTTGTTTAGCGCAAAGAAAACTGTAGGTACGTTGGAGGCAAAATATACGTAATTAACCGGAAGCGCCTGCGTTTGTTTAGTTAGGAACGCTCGTTGGGTTGGTTTTTACGATAGGAAGCGAAAAAAGAGGCCGCACAAGAAAAAATGGCGTGTTCAAAATGACGCGAAAGGCTTCACGCGCGAGAAGAAAATGGCGTGTTCGAAATGACGCAGAAAGGCTCCAGCCGCGCAAGAAAAAAAATGGCGTGTTCGAAATGACGCAAAACAGCTCCAGCATACGAAATTAAAGCAAGCCCAGAAACAACAGAACTCCCGCTGGCGCAGTTTCAGACATGGGGCGCGCGAGCACTGCGGAGGCGGGAAATTTGAATTGCATGGGGTGGTAGCAGTGAGCGGATAACGGCGGTACAGCCCATTGGGGTGAATCACTGCTCTGCACTTCCGACAGCTTTCACATTGAGTGGAATGACTTTAATTTTTTTCTGCAGCGTTCAAAAGACGCCACATCCGTCTTCGCCGTTTATCAACGCTAACACGGCGAGATTGCACGGTTGTTCCCCAACTTGCTCCTCTGTTATTTTTGAAGGAACAAAGCCGATCGAGCAGAAATATCGATACACAATTCTAAACGCTGACAGGAACCAGCGCCTTCCGAAGGCACCTTGTTGGTTGAAACCGGAAACACATAAAATGACTGTAAACGTGAGCTCATTCAGAGCGGATACCTTCGCGGCACGTCCGGCTTGCTGTCTTCAACCACCACAAAACCCCACTCCCGCCCCCATGGCTATAGGCCTTGTTCCAATAAAGGTATTCCTCCTCCTCCACATCTATTCCCTTTCGCCAGACAGCGTATTTCGGAAGACAGCCAATACTGGTGCGTGCAATGCTTGCACATCATACAAGCTATTCGGGCAGTATACTCCTGTGCAGGTAATCCTCTCGTACTATAGTTTTATAGGGGAAATATTTTCGCCTCTGGAGTGCAATTTAATAAAATACGACAAATATAAGAAAATCGGAGCTTTATTTTATTATTACTAGTATAGGCACCCAGATGAAAACAAGTGGAAAAAATTTGGTACCTTTAACAGAGCTTGGGAAACCATTAAAAATAGTATACCTGTTTTCTCTATCTTCCAATTAACAACGACGGGCCTATAGACTGAAGAGCACTCAGTGAAGTCGCAGGATGCACCCAGACCCGCAAACCAATGGTTCACGCGAGCAGAGAAATTCGCTTTCGACATAATGCGTCGCAGCAGCAGCGCCGCTACTCACCGATCCTGACGAAGCTTCGTATCTGCTCGTCGTACTCCGACAAGAGCGACGGCGACTCCCGGCTGCTCTCCCGGGACAAGCGACGGGAGTCGCGCTTAAGGTATCTCATCAGCGTGGCCGCAGACATGGTGTCCCAGCCTCCCCTCTACTTCCAGCGGGAGCAAAAAGCGTCGCACGGTAGCGGGAGAGGCACGTCAGATAGCGAGAACAATTTTGAGTATGGAGTTTCACCGATTCGTTCACTTCACGGTTACACTCGCACTGGCGCCATCGGTGCCCTATACCGGGAGGACTTCAGACTGCTGCGCAACTGCCTGCCAGACAGGGTGTCGCCGACGTCGCAGCAGCCGCCATCATGGAGGTCGCACGCCGTGCGTTCCGACCGTAGTCTTGTGGGCCCCCAGACGCCGAAGGTTAGAAAGACCCGATACGCTGTTTGCACTTGGAGGGGGCCCTCGCGACGTTCGAGCAGACGTCTGTCTGTTGCTCGGCGTTCGCAGACGACACCGTCCAGAATTCCGAGACCTCGTGCACGTGCAGGTCTTGCAGACGGCTCTGTTCACAGTTTGAGAGAGGTATGCCGTTGTCTAGCGTGGGCGGACGGTGACACCGGTCGCCCCTTCTGCAGACGTTCCGGAAGAGAGTCCACGGGACAACACAGCACGCTGTATGAACGAACGTCCACGATCACAGGCCGAAGTGAACACTAGCGACGTCGTTGCGTCGCGAAACCCGTTTATGAAAGCCTCTCAGCTTTCGAACTTACGAATAAACCAGCGCTCCATGCGGGGACATGGTATCCGCGGGGTAAGGAAGCGCCCACGTCGTCGTGAGCGCCACGTAACACGTAATCCTTGGGCCAAACACCGACGTATGGCGACTTCTTCGGATCCACCATGCAGGGAAGTCGCATCAACATCGTTGCGAAACTTGGCGTCGGCTACTCTGACGTAACGGGTGCCGTGTGCACCGCTCCGCCAGATAGCTGTTCGCGGGCAACCACCTATCCCCGTCAAAAGCAGGTGACAGGAGAAGCGAACGTTCCCATCAGACGCGGAGATCGAGCACGACCAGGCGGAGATCGCCGTCTACAGGCCACCTGATGACACCGACCTTCGCATGTCGGGAAATAAACAACTTCTTCGCCCGCCGCCCTCGAAAGATCTGGCACCGGAACACGCTTCCCCTCACGAGCGCGGGACTCACTCGCAATCAACGGGGAACACTAAACTGAGAACCGCCCCAGCCCGGAGCCGACATTCCCCTGCCGTTTCTCCTCTCCCGGACACGGAGAGGAGGGATTGAGACCTGCCTTTGACCGACATTCGCGAGGTGGCGGGCGAAAAGGAGGCAAAGCGGAAGGCGCCACGTTTTTGGCAGCCATGGTCTCCCGCAGGGGGTCCCGCGCCGGGTCGCCTCTGCCCGTGGCTGGAGTAAAGCCGACCATGGGTGGTGGCCCGCCCGCTTACCTCCGCCGCTTTATTTGTTTTCTTTCATCACCGGCGGCGGCGTCCGATGGCACCTCTTCGTTTTTCCCGCCTTCGGGGCCTTATTTGTTTTGTTTAGCCGCTGAAAAACCCCGCGTCCTCCGTTTCTTCGCGGGCCTGTTGCGTCTGGCGAGAATCTCCAGGACTAACACGCGCCTGGATTTGGAAGCGAAAACCGTTATAAACTATGTCCGGGGTCGTCGGCGGCTCTAGCTTGCTCTAAAGCGGGCCGATGTGGCCCGAGGCCGAATAAATAACCTCGGTCGAGCTTGAGGCAATAAGACGAATGTTCGCTAATGACGACGATGATGTTCATTCATCTGTTCATCATGGTATAAACGAAGGATTATGTAAGGAAACATGGGGGCGAGACCCCATTTCCGCGACGGCGAACGCCATAAACAACTCGTAAAGGCGTAAAAGAAAATAACCGGACACGTGGCTGCCGAAGGGGGATCGCGGCAGCAGGGGTTCGAAAATAAACGAAACGGGAAAGTGTCGGCGAAAGCGCGACCCAGATTCTTCAGGCAGGCTCTGGAAGGCTGCTTCGCGAAAAACAGCGAACACGAGGATAGAACGTTCGAAGCCACGCCGCAATACGCTCTCGAACGGACGGGTTTGAAGGATTATACTTACAACCGTTCAGGACCGATGTTTAACGGGCGGGAAATTTGACGGAGTGCGTATGGCGAGGTTGCGTGGTTAGATGTATTTTGCGGGACGACGTACACCGAGTTGAAGATCAGTTTTGAAATATGCCGCCTAAAAGCGCGGATAACAGAAGGAAGAAAACAGAAACAGCCTGAAAGGGATATTCAAATAATATTAAAAGATCGACAAGTGAGAGAGAGAGAGAGAGAGAGAGAGAGAGAGAGAGAGAGAGAGAGAGAGAGAGAGAGAGAAAATGACAGACTCAGGCGTTGCGATTTGCAGCGGCACCAAAATGATCTCGCGAATGATTTAGGGTTACTAATTGACACTTTCACAAGTGTTGCGTTGGCTGCAATGTGCAGGCAGTGACGTTCGATAGTCTGTTGGTAGAATTACCCATTTATTTCACGGCAACAAAAACTCACCCTCTTCCAAACACCCTTCCGGACGCCCTCCTGGATATTATTGAAATATCCTCCTGGAAATTCTAGCGGACTCGCTTCAAATCAGTGGCGTGGCCAGAAATGTTTTTTCGGGAGGTGTTATACGCCCCCAGTAAAAAAAACACAGAGATCCGTAGCGATTTTTGGAGTTAATAAACCGACACCCTCCTTATTTTTATTTTACATTATTGTATATGGACTCAGTGTGTAAATAGCATAGGCGAAGAAATTGTGCGAAAAAAAGGCGGGGAAGGGATGCGGCGCTCAGAAAATTTCGGCGGGTGTTCTGACACCGAACCACCCCCCTGGCTACGCCGCAGCTTCAAATGTACCCTTCTGGATATCCTTCAAATACCCTTCCAAGTACTCCAATACTAAGTACCCTGAACCACAAGAATGAACCATATGGAGTAACACACGAGTAAACGCCGGCATCCCGTTACAGCTCCTCTGGTTTACCATCTTTACGGAGTGCATGGACACATTTTTAACTTTTTACCTATATCCCCCAATGGTGCTCTCGCGACCTTTGGTGTCAACAGAAAACTCCCACGAACAAATAAAAGAAGTTACTGGCACTACCAGGAATGCAACTCGCAGCAAATAGTGGAACGGAAGGAGAGCCCGTTGTCTTACCAATTGCGCTACGAGCCCATGCGGAGACGGGGGAGACAGACGGTGCACTCACCAAGCACATTTGTGGGTTTATCTCCTGCCTTCTCGCTGTATGCCGCATGATAGCATAACGTGAGCGGCCGTGTGCGCGCCTTGCGGGTGCATTAGGAGTTATAAAAATTAAGGAAGCTAACACAAACGCATGGCATCTCACTTCTCTTCCGTCTCTGCCGCTGATCACGCCGCTTCCGTCGGCGGCAGCAGGGACGGAAAAGTGAGATCGCCTATCACCTGGTTTGAGCTTTTTTTTTTTTTAATTTTTATAAAAATGGAGTTTCCACTTACGTGATTGACAATACAAATCAACCAACAATTGTTCATGAATCAGGCATTGATTTATTCTGAGCAAAAGATATCCGTTGAAGTAAAAAAGGGTGTGGTTAAGTGCATTTCACTTGACTCTGGTTTCACTCTTTGTAGAGCCACGTGTGTGAATTCAAGTGACGTCGCATGGGTAATCGTTGCGTGTGTCGTTTACAGCTTCGCTTTCCAACCACATTCACAGGGTGGATTGGCCTGCTTTTTTTTAAACAGCGAAGCCGTTTAACGCAACATTGAATCCGGCGTTTCCCAAAACTCCGCATAGCAGTATAACGAAGAGGGATCACCGACACTGGCAGGGTTCAAGCTTGGGTCTGTTAGATCAACGGATTTAGAGTCAGTCGTCTTATCCACTCGGCTACGACCGTGAGTTAGCACCCGAGAGTCAAACTCACTCTGCTTTGACTGCGGGGAAAGGAGTCACGCGGCTTGCTCGATACAGAACACGTGATAGGGTACACGTAGCACCTGCGGGCGCCTAGTTGAAGTGTGCGCGTTCCGTTCGTTCGTTCTGCTGCCTCTTCGCCGCTGTAACAACAAAGCTGGAGTAACGGTCGTTGCGGCAGCGAAGAAGGAGCAAATCGGCTGCAATCGTGGACTTAAACCGTCGTGATGGTAGTGAAGGTTGCGTACAGCTTCGCTACCTTCAAGTCTTATGCGTCAGTGTGAGCTTCCTTCACAGTTTTATAGTGAAATAAAGCTTTATTCTCTCTGTTCTCTCTCTCTCTCTCTCTCTCTCTCTCTCTCTTTCTCTCTCGTTCACTCTCTCTCTCTTTGCAGTGGCGGGCATTTTCTCAACCGGACAGCAACAGCGATTGAGACGGCTTGTCGCAGAAAGGGCCCTGAAGGCGTTCGCCTTAATAGCTTGGATTCACTGGCGAGGCACGCACGCTGTCAACCATGTGAGTGCGCCGTTCCTGGTTACGTCAGGCTCCGCGGGATGGCGGTACTTGTCCTTGCTGAGCTAATGATTTGTGTTGGACGTTCGAAACTCTACCCCAGCGAAAGCAAAGTAATGCCTCGACTCCAATGTGAGCGCGATTCATAACATCTCTGTTGACGGCACCGTTGAGAATCGGGATGACACAGAGCAGACGACGCACGCCAGTGTTTTTTTAGGTGCGAATGCACTTCTTAAGCGAGCCTGAATCGTCCGCCGCCGTCGTCCGCATAGCAACAGCTGCGGGTGCGCGCGCTCCTCGTCTTCCTCCTCGTCTTCCCTAGCAACGGGGGGAGATGGGTGCGCGCTACTCTCCTCCTCCTCTCTCCGCTCAGTGACTGCGGGTGTTGGGCGCCTCCTCTCCACTTCGGGCGGGAGAGCTCTCGCTCGCGTAGCGGGCGCTCCGCATTCCGACTCGTGAGGGCGCTCGTGTAGCCCTCGCCGTAACGGCGGGCGCTACTCTCCTCCTCCTCTCTCCGCTCAGTGACTGCGGGTGTTGGGCGCCTCCTCTCCACTTCGGGCGGGAGAGCTCTCGCTCGCGTAGCGGGCGCTCCGCATTCCGACTCGTGAGGGCGCTCGTGTAGCCCTCGCCGTAACGGCGGGCGCTACTCTCCTCCTCCTCTCTCCGCTCAGTGACTGCGGGTGTTGGGCGCCTCCTCTCCACTCCAAGATCAGGATATCCACCGTAATCGCGCAATCAACAACCGTGCATGCGCACTTACACACTCTCCCCCTCGGGGAAGTGTGAGGTAATTTTTTTTTCTTCGGTGTGTGGGAGCAGTGGCACAAGCCGCGCCATGTCCGTGGCCTTTGAAGTGTTGCCAAGCGAATAAATTGATAGGTAAACTTTTCAATGAATACCGCCTATAAGGCTATCGTTAAAGCGGGGGGGGGGGGGGAGCCTGGCGCTTCATGAGTGAAAAAGGCAGCCACAATGTTGGGCATAAAATAACTTGCCACGGCCATTCTAAGGTTCGCTGAAATGGTAAGGAACCACGTCTCGCTTCGCGGGAATCGTGTGCGTCGGAATTCACTAAGCAGGCAATACCGCGAAGAACAAAAAGCATTGCGATTGCGTAGTTTTGTAGTTAGGCAAGCCGTAGTTATATGTGCTCAGGAATTGTGCACCTATGTGGGTGCGTTTTGTATTTCGGATGAAAAAATTTTTTTCAACGCGCATTTTTATTTTCTATAGCAAAAACCAAGAAGTCATGCACTTTTAGTTGAAGGAACATTGCAGATACCAGCACGCATTGGTGCTTTTCCTCAGACATGCCTAAAGCTTTCTTTTTTCTTTTTTTCTGGACAGTTTTGGCAATTATGAAGTGTGCTTTCGAGATTTAGTGGTTTGAGAAATGTTTTGCCCCTGTATGATATTTTCGTGCAAGGTTTCTGTTAAATTTTGGCCGGTTGACTGAACCTAGGGACAGACAGACAGACAGACAGTCAGACAGACAGACAGACAGACAGACAGACAGACAGACAGACAGACAGACAGACAGACAGACAGACAGACAGACAGACAGACAGACAGACAGACAGACAGACATAAAGCTAAAGGGCTATAATATAAAATAAAAGCCCAACCCGTACCACATACGTATCACGGGTGACGCCAATTAAAAATAAACAAACTGGACCGAAGTCAACTAGAGTTTTGAAGAGAAGGAAAACCCACCGAAGTGGAAAATAAAAGACAGACAGACAGACAGACAGACAGACAGACAGACAGACAGACAGACAGACAGACAGACAGACAGACAGACAGACAGGCAGGCAGGCAGACAGACAGACAGACAGACAGACAGACAGACAGACAGGCAGACAGACAGACAGACAGACAGGCAGGCAGGCAGGCAGACAGACAGACAGACAGACAGACAGGCAGGCAGGCAGACCAAAATGTTCGGCTTCAAGTGGCCCAAGAAAGACTATCGTCTTCAAAAACCTCAATCCCGTCTTTGAATAACTGCAGCGAAACGAATCGGGCGGTACCGTCGGCGTTCGTAGAGGTACGCTATGCCACCAGCACGGCCTGATTCGACGTAGTATCAAAGCCACTCTGAAGGGCCCCATTACGACGGACGAAGGGAATCAAGTGCGTCCGTGAACGCCGCTGCAGCAGAAAACGAAAGAGACACTTGCCTTAATGGAGAGGCCTAGAGAACGGCACTCTCCTTCAGCTCCGGACGCCTCGGTAAACTGAGAGCCAATGCCGTCGGCGTCATTCCAAGGAGACAATGATAGAAACGGAATGACGGCGGCCGTACACAAAGAGGCGCGTTCGACTTCATTCCGCGGGATCCCAATGTGTTCGTTCCCGCGGGGAGCTATTGTCAGAGCGTCGTACTTTTGACATGTTCTCGCAAACAGCTCGGAGAATTCGGCGTTTGTCTTCTTCGGATAATTGCGTGCAGCAGTGTGCTGTGTTGGTTGGCTACGGAGAACTTGTATACACATTGTACGGTTCTCGCAAAACGCCAATGAAGCACTTTTCCGAGCGGTCCACGATTACACGCGACGTTTGTCGATCAGCGCGAAAGCTGAGACCGTGCCCCGGGCAAAGCTTTCGTGCCTCAGATAGTAAACGATTTTTAATTCCACAGAGAGCAACATGCAAGTTGTATTTCTTCGGACTGTAGCAGCGTCTGAAGGACGCAATCACTGGAAGCGAGGAGTTGAGATGTTTGGTTCTGCCATTGTATGGGGTGGTGTCGAATGATCGCCATAGAAAAGCAGGAGGGAATAACGATAACATAACGTAGCCAAAAGAACCAAGCGTACACGTCATCCGAGAAAAAGTCGGCGTGAGAGAAATATTTATCTCCTCCTGAGCATTGATAACGCAACTTTTAGGACCTTTGACACAGCCTGCAGGAATTTTGACACAGCTATTGTACCTTCTTTCCTTACCGGCAAGTAGGGACAATTACACCTAATTTTTTAAATCCCTGGCAAAGTCGTCTTGCGCATTTACTATTGCAGATAAAGAACTGCTTCGTGTTTAATACGAAGCTCAAGTGGCAATTCCACGATGCTATGCAGGCAAGACTTCCAAGATAGCTCCCTCGTAGGCTATCATAGCCTACGACTGAACTCGGCTTGCACCAACAGTTACCTCTTTCGCCTCGGACTGGCGATCAACCCGTACTGCGATAACTGTTCTTCTGTAGAAACCATTGAACATATTTTATTAGAATGTGTGGCCTACTTGGCACCGGCCATTAGGCAATTAGGCAATTCCTTCGGCTAATCGAAATTAGTATGAAGAATTAGCGCGGGGAATCTAAGAGGCAATGTAAATTTACGATGACCAGATTTTAAGTCAAGCCCGTTTGGTCAATTTTTGTCCCCGGTTCCCAACACTGATATTGCTGAAATAAAAAGATTGATTGATTGATTGATTGATTGATTGATTGATTGATTGATTGATTGATTGATTGATTGATTGATTGATTGATTGATTGATTGATTGATTGATTGATTGATTGATTGATTGATACTCGACAGTTATGTTTCCACCCTTATCCTCCCCATCACGATGTTCAAAACGTGATGGAATCCTGTGAGCTTATAGAAATCGTAATTACAAGTAAACGGAGCCAAATCATAGAATCCCTGTGTTCAATTTGCTGATACGCGCTCACTGGGCTGATGACGAAACTACATACTCGAAGGGAGAGCGCTTTTAGCGTGCACGCATGAAATACAGAACGGATTCAACGTACCGAACGAGTGAAGCGCGATCCCCTGCACGTTAAATGCTCTCTCCCTACAATGCCACCCTCTAAAGTCCCACATGTCCACAGTGCAATGTGATCTGTACCCACTACCACATGGTGTGGGTCTGCTTAAAGAAACCCGAAGTTCGCCCAGCATCCGGCCCTTCCAATGGGAGATGGGAGCAGTGGGAGATAACTGGACAGTTTCATCAGCGGAACTCCGCTTCGGCTGGAACGTGCGGAAAAGGCAGCAAGCTCCAACGGGATCCTGAAATGGGAATCCCACCACGCGCCTCTTTTTGTAGCGTGAGCTACACTGGCCGAGGTTGAGCAGTTTCGCGTGGCTCCTGGAGAGCCGTGCTGCGCATGCGCGAGGAGCAGTGCCGTCACACGGCGCACAGCTGGCGAGCCGGAGCCGCCATCACCGCGAATCGCGACTAGATTGGATTGGATTAAATTAACTGGGTTGGATTGGATTGGAAATCGTTTTAGCAGCAGTAAGCATGATAATCAACTAATCCTAGACAACCACGAAACCTAAGAATAACCATCTGAACATTAGCTCACGCTACGTATATCCTGGCATAGCCGAGCTAAGCCACTGCTAATTTAGAATAAAGTTTACTTTCTCTTTCTCTCTCGTCGAGTATGTACCGGTGCCAACTAGCCCAACATCAAGCCTGACTGGGCGAAAATAAGCCGACTGACGGAAGCCGGTTGCCGATATACCGTACCGAATTTTACTTTCGCGTGCAAACGGCGGCCGAACGAAATGAGTTTCCAAAGTTCACCCGGAGTTGTGAGTCCCTCGACGGTTTCGAGAACGTAAAAGCGACCGTAATGAGCGGCGCGATATAAGAGAGCGCTTCGAGGAGAGGTCAGCCTCCTGGGCTCCTCAGGCGCACTGGCTGTGGTGCCGCCGGGCAAGATCAATGTTGACGTAGGCAGGAAACACGGGCTCAGAACGGAAGCGCGCGAAGTTTGAAAAGGAGTTGTTTGTCTACGCGCATCCTGCGAAAGCCGGACGAGCGGCGTTCGAGCGGGCCAATGTGCGGGGACCAAGTTACGGCATCCTTTCGGTAAGCGGAGATTAAAGTGGGGAAGATATTGTTCCAACGCGCCGGAGCGGAAATTGGAATTTCTCGTATGAGACGCGAAAGAGGTTCGTCTCAAGTTTACAACGCTACAGTAAGGGCGTCGATATTGGGGGCTGGCATCCGCAGTTAGGTGTCCACGTATTCTGACCTTTGATTTGTGTCGTTCACTTCTTGGGGCCGTTCTCTTAGTAGCGCTTTGTTTATATAAAAAAACAACAACCAAAACTGTGAACGAACGACGGCGGTTAACTTGAGTTAAGATCAATGAGTCAATGAATCATTCAACTGATTGATCTTCGAAGTTGAATAGTGCAGCCAAGAAGCCGTTTCTCTCAGCCCGTCTGCCATACAGAGATCAACAAATGAATGAATCGTTAAACTTTGCATGTGCAGCTTTCCCGCTCATGACAGTCCTTTGAACAGTGATTACTCTGTCGTTATTTAGCGAACCACCAACCTTTTTTGCACAGCTAATATTGGGGGTGAAAACTTTATTTGTGCACAGTTTCAAGCCTTGCACGTTGCGGGACTAAGTTCCAGAGTCATGGAAACTATCCCATACAAATGCAGGGGGAATAAGATTTGACAGCGAATTACACACAAAAAAAAAAATTCAGAATCCCGGAAAGTTCTTTCAGAGGTTCCATCTACATGTCGACTTCTTGCTTTATACCAAATATCACTTTCCCGTGGTGGGCTTGCTAGGTTCCTGAGAGGTAGGAAGTTTGAGCGAGAAAGCTGCGTATGAAAAGGCTCCAGCCGCGCAAGAAAAAAATTGCGTATTCGAAATGACGCAAAAGAGCTCCAGCATACGAAATTAAAGCAAGCGCAAAAAGAACAAGCGCGGTATTCTCGTGTTTTGTCCCTTTTGTGTCCTTTTCAAAAGTGTCCCTTTTGAGCGATCCCTGATTGGCTAAAAGCAAACAACCGGATGTGACGTAACGCAAGCGTGGCGGACCTACTGCGTTTGACCGCGGCTTGGACTCAAGAATATCCCCAGTGCACTTCCTTTGCCCTTTTCACCCGAACCACCTAAGAAGAAGAAGCTTCTTCGAACAGGCGATTTGAATTTCAAACAGACGGTTTTTGGAAGCAGTCTGTTGGAAATAGTAGCGCGGAGGAAGAAGTGGCTCCAGCAACATACCTCTCGAATCATCATCATTGTGCATAGTGTTCCATCCTGTCCCATTAAAGCGGCGGCTCCCGTTGGTGTCCCGGCTCGGTCCTTTCCGCGACATGGTGCCGAAACGACAGGAAAAGCGTATTTCACAGACGTGAGACACCCTAACGAGCGCAGGCCCCATCGACCTTCGAGAAGAAGTTTCCGCCGGTGCATTTGTGTCCTCGTATGGAGCCGCGCCAAGGGAACTCATGTGCAGCTTTCCCGCTCATGGCAGTCCTTTCAACAGTGATTACTCTGCAATTTTTTATCGAAATGAAAACTTCTTTTGCACAGCTAATATTTGGGGTGAATGCTTGCTTTGTGCCCAGTTTCAAGTCGCTCACGTTGCGCGACTAGGTTCCTGAGCCATGGAAACTATCCCATAGAAATGCATGGGGAGTAAGATTTGACAGCGAATTACACAAAAAATATTCCGAAACCTGGAAAGTTATTCTAGTGTTTTCATCTTCACGTTGACTTCTGGCTTTATGCCAAATATCACTTTCCTAAAGTGGTTTTGCTAGGTTTCTGAAAGGTTGGAATTTTGAGCGAGAAAGCTGGGTATGCAACGGTGGAAGGTCCGAGCGGGCTACCAACCAACGACAATGTGAGCCGTGGTGCGAGCTTCAAGCACATGAACAAAAGGCAATCATGATCAAGGCATCACATTCCTGCCTTGTAACGACGCGTGCTTGATCGTAGCCACCACAAGGAACGCCTAGCGGCTTTTCCTGTACTTGCTCCCAACGATCTTTAGGACTTACCAACGCCGAGGAAAACGATGGAGAATCTTCTTTATCAGCGACTAAAGGTAGGTGAAGAAGTATCGGCGATTATAAAACGAGTTCAGCTGCATCTTTCATATGGACCACCCTCGCTAGTGCAGCTCTCTAGCTGGAACCAGTCTTTGATAAAGAAAGAGCAAGCTCTCAAGGAAATGGACGGCAAAAGCGAAGACCTCGTTGCCATTGACGAGATTTCCGAGGAAATGGACAGGGCCAAAACATGGGCAAACCCCATCGTAACGGCAAAATGGAAGTTAGGAGGAGTCTTTAAGGATTTGCGAGCGTCTCTAAAACGCACGATTCGCGAACGAATGAGACGCAACCTGAACCATGGAGGCCTACCTTCGTTTCCAGATTACGGCTCAAAGAGTGAGAGCACGTCTGTCGGCGGGTCACCGGCATTTCTGACGGGCGTAACGGACGAAGCATGCAACGACAATCCCAGCTTAAGCTTGATAGGCGAACCGGAGCAGGACCTTAAACGAGAATCGGACCCCGGTAATTTTTTTACAAATAACGCTTTATTGCCTTCAGCACTGCCAGAAACTTGGAAGTGCCACAACCCGAAAAGTGAATTACCCGAATTCGACACAGGAAACGACCGCGCCACCCAAAATAGGCTACCCCCACTGTATCTCCTGTCGTCGCGAACAGAAAGGCTTCAACGAATGCTAACGTTACTGCTTGTAGGGGGCGTGCGAAAACTACTACCAAAGATAAATACAGGACGCAACGAAAGCGCAAACAGGAAGAAAAAGGGATAAGCGCCAAACACTGAGAAGAAAGGCAGAAGAGGGGCATCCTCTGGATTTTCCGGCAAACAAGCTCGTCGCCGATGCCCTCAACCCGGAAGCATCCCAGCGAGCAGCTCACCCGGCCGCCGGCGCGCAAACAGAACTGCTCCTGGCGTGTCGGCGGCCCCCCTCCGCGCCCATTCAGGAAACTTTCAGTGGCGTGTCGCGAGTGTGTGTGGCTGCAAGCATGTGTCCCAACCCCACCCTGTGCCACCATCCCGCCCCGGATACGTGTCTGTGAGCCCTAGCCTGCTACTGCACCTCCATCCCGCCTAACCTCAACCTGTGTCCCCATCCCGCAACGCCCATGAACCAGCGGTGCGTGTGTGTGTGTGACTGCGTGCCTCAGCCAGCAACCCCACCCTGCCTCGGTCATGAACTGAATGGCAAAAAAACTTCCCCAAAACCGAGCACCTGTGCACCCAGTCACCTGTGCAAACGACAAAACTCTTTGCACCTCGGCCCACGGGTCCACCCACCTCTATAACCAACTAACGTAACCAGTATAACCAATGTGTACTCCCATTTATTCCCTCGTAACCTTTACCATATAATCCTCCTGATTCTATCTAGCAGGCTCATGTACTCCCAGTTATCCTTTTACCTGCGTCATTATCTCACTGTCTATCCCCATGTATCCGCGCTTGTCTAGTTCTTGTTGCCATCTGGTTTTTTTTTCCTTTGTAATGTTTACTTGTTCAACTCTCATCTACTTTGCTTAGCTCAACCCTTATATATCTTGTTCAGCTGTTTAACATTTATCCACTACCTTTTATCAACTTAAACTGTTTCCTTATTGTTGTTATTAGAATTTAGCTACTACTTAGCATCTAGTGTACTCCTTTTTTTTTCTCGTTTCCTTTTTTTCTCATTATCTTTTTTTTTATTTTTTTTTATCCAACACCGCACCGTTCGTTCCTAATCCGGTCCTGTTTTGCGGCTCAGCTGCTTAACCTCTTTTGTTATTAATTTTCTTTTGATGTACTGTTTTTTTCTTTTTTTTTCATTATTTAATTTGTTATTATTATTATTACTTTTTTCCCTCCCACCTCTCCCCCCGACAGCCCCAACCTTGTGATCCACTCCTGCATAACCCGCTGACCAATGTATAATGCATACCTAGCACAACCGCCAACCAGCGTGTAACCCCTTCTCCAGTAGCTACAGTTCAGACCTAGCGACTGTCGCGGCGGCGGCGGCGGCACAGGCGTAGTTACCCCCTCGGCTACCATCTGGTCTTGCGCTCGCGTCACTCGAGGCCCTCACAAACCGTCTGCTCACCTTCACAGTGACCTAATCTCGTGATTCACTTACCGGGGTTCTGATCTCTTCCTGGCGCACCCCTGGGTTCGTGGTGATGTTCCCTGGGCGGGTTGCTGTGTGCCGCGCGTTTCCCCTGTCTGCAGGGACGGGTGCGTGCTACAAAAAAGAGTCGCGTGCCGAATTATTATTCTCCCTCTCTTCCTCCATCCCTCCTTCTCTACTCTTTTTACTGTCCCCCCTCTCGCTTCCGTTCGGCCGGTTGAGGTGTCGGCGAAACGCCAGCCAGTTACCGGCCTCTATCTCCCCTTCCCCCACCCCCAACAACCACTTCCTCCTTCCTCCTCTCACAACGGCAGCGGGGAAGGTGCCCAGACGAAGAACGGGGAAACTTTCCAAATAAAAATATGCAGGCCAGATCCTACACCGCCTGAAGGCGTCACAACGACTTCAGGCGTACTCTTTGCGCGATGAGCTTCCTATGCACTGTTGCGCTGACTGAGCGAGCTACCTCGCGTGGCTCTCCTCTACACTCCGTCGTTTGGGCAGACGATACCAGCACCGGTGGCGGAGAAAGTGCGCTCGCCGCTGCCCCGGACTGACACAGGACTGCCCCAATTCGGCTTTGTGTTAACCCCGAACATTGAAACGATAACGCTGTGCTTGATATTATAGTTTGCCTCCTTTCTTTGAGGCCGGGAGGATGTTGGAAATAGTAGCGCGGAGGAAGAAGTGGCCCCAGCAGCATACCTCGCGAATCATCATCATTGCACATAGTGTTCCATACTGTCCCATTAAAGCGGCGGCTCCCGTTCGTGTCCCGGCTCGGTCCTTTCCGAGACAGTCATGAATGCGCCGATTATCGCCTTCTTGTTGGCTCGCCGGCGGAACAAGTGGTCGAGAGGCAATGTAGACGCGTTAGATATGCCCCGAGAAGCATTCCGCCAGCATTTCCGCCTCTCAAAGAGGACCGTGCGGTGGCTGTGCGACGAGCTCCGGGAGGAGGAGGAGGAGGAGGAGGAGGAGGAAAAACTTATTAATGTACAAGAAGAGGCGGTTAAGCCTCTCTAGCGTGGGTGGTATTCCTCAGTCCGGGATGCCATTGGTCGAGGCCGCCGCCCGTGCCCGCTGGACGAAAGCCCGCTGAGACGCAAGGTCAGAGAGCCAGACAGGGCCGCCTCCCAGCCCTCCATTGTTAGCTTCACTTTGGCTATTATCCCTGGATTATATTGGCCCACTGACCGCAGAAGCTACACGAACCCGAGAAGAACGGGTTGATGTGTTTGAGCATTGCGGGGTTGTAGAACGAGCCCGTCTGCAGCCGGCGAAGATGACGCTCCTCGGTTTTATCCAGGCCCTTGGCGGGCACCGGGAACACCTGCCTACCTAGGCGCAGGTATGTTGTGACCTCGGAGAATGTGGTTGGCGGGTAAGGTACGAGTGTACGGTTAGAGCCTGGGAAGTCAGAGGAACTCTGGGGGAGAGACGCCCGGGCGGCTGTGTGCGCAGCCTCGTTTTCCTCCACTCCCTGGTGGCCAGGTACCCATACAAGTTGTTTTATGGTGTCGGATATTTCTGTGAGCATTTGTGAGAATTTTTCTAGCTAGGAGTGCTACCCGACCCCTGATGAAATTTCGGCAAGCTTGTTGTGTGTCAGACATTAAGCGCGTTGCGTCAGAGTGAGTGGCGGCCGGGGCTATAGCCGTCTCTTCAGCAAACTCAATTTTACTCGTTTTCACCGATAGTCCACCCGCCTGTGTTCCCTCGTGCAGGACCGCAACCGCACATATGCCCTCCGGTGTGGGTTCCGCTGCGTCTACATAATACACGCCTTTACGGGTGCCATATTGTTTTGTTATGGCTGTTGCCTGGGCTTGCCTTCTTCCTAAGTTTCGTCACGGTGCATATTACGGGGCAGAGGTTTAACAATTAGTTTCCGGCGCCAAGTGGGAGGGATGTCCGCTCTGTCTTCAGGGGTAGGGGTAGAGCGATGCGGAGATCCTCAAGGACCTGCCTGTCAGTAGTTGTCTTTGACAGTCGCATGATTTGTCTCATGTACTGAGCCTCTATGAGCTCAGTGATCGTATTGTGCATCCTGAGCTTTGTTAAACGTTCGGTGGACGTTTTAGAAGGGAGTCTCAGGGCTGTCTTAACAACTGTCCTGATCATAATGTCAAGTTTCTTAAGATCGCATGGTCCTAGCTTGAGATAGGGCACTGCATATACTAGGCGGAGCGTCTCGCATTCCTGGAGACCCCCCCCGTTTGCCTGATACTCGACCGATCATGCGGCTGATTTGTTCACACGCGGATTTAAGTTTGTTAAGGGCAACGGGGTTATTGCCTTTGTTATTAATTTGCAGGACCAGCACGCGGATGGTCTCCACTTCGGATATCTGAGTGCCTGCCCAAAGTAATGTGAATTTTAGGTGCTTCTACTTTGTCCCGGGTGATGTGAAGCAGCTCGGATTTCACCGGCGCACACTTGAGGCCGCATTCTTCATCGTATACGTGTGCACTAAGGTAGCCGCTGCCTGAAGGGTTTCCTCGATTTTTCGACGCTTCCGCTTGTCGCCCACAAAGTAATATCGCCCGCATATATAGCGTGGCGGACCCCGTCTACCATTTTGAGTCTCTCAGGAAGTTTCATCATGGCCACGTTGAACAGAAGGGGGGAAGAACCGCCCCTTGAGGTGTGCCACGAGTTCCAATCCGTACGGGCCCATAATTTGTTCATCTATTTTTATGTATGCATTCCTTCCCTGAACAAAACGATCTTGGTCGGCGGACGCGCGGGCTCAGCGTCGAGGAGACAGTGTTATGCACCGCTAGTTTCTTCGCTACCGGTGGCTTTCAATCAGCGGCCGGTAACGAAGAAACGATATCGCTGTCGCAGCACCCCGTGAGCCTGTGTATCATACGCGTCCACCACACAGTGAAATAAATGATCGTCTGCGAGCTAGCTAACGGTCAGCAGGTGTAATGGAATAAGCGATCGTCTGCGAGCTTGATAGCTATCGAGCAGATGACCAAAATTACACAAGCACTCCGCATGACATTTATAGCCTTTTATTAGTACTTCACGCATACACATACCAACTTAACGTTCGTAGACTTCTGGCGCAACAGGTACGGCGTTAAGAAGCTAAAATCTCCCCCCCCCCCCTCTTACACATTTTTTCACTCGTAGAGCACCACAAAAATGTCAACGACGTAAAGCACCATTCCAGGTCTTTGGAAAATGCCCGCGTCGGCATGCAACAAGTGCGCCGATGCCAAAATACGTAACTGGACGGTTATCTTGATGCACGGACAGTGTCACCGACTTCAAAACGGAGTCCAACCGCGAAAAAATGCGCCGCAGCATTGTTTACACTTCACTGGCACAAGGAAACAGCTGACTGCAGCTGTCATCTTTGGACGTTCTTCCCCTTGCGGTGAAAACTTTCAACGTCGTAAAAAAAATTTCATTACGTTTAGTTTTTCTAATTACGTTCAAATAAACACATAAAAGATACTCTGATACGGTTTTAGCTCTTTAAAATGCGTTTGCAAGAACAATTACAGTATTTGAATCAGAGGCTCACTGCTTAACCGGAAGTAAGTCACGATGAAAGGGACGCAAAAAGGACCCTTTAAAAAGGGACAGTTACGAGAATACCGCCCCAGAACTACCGCTGGCACAGTTTCAGGGAGGGGGCGCGTGAGCACTGCGAAGGCGGGAAATCTGAAATGCAGCAATGAGCGGATCACGGCGCTGCAGTGCATTATGGCGAATCACTGCTTTGCACTACCGACAGCTTTCACATTGAGTGGAACGGCTTTACTTTTTTACAGCTCTCTGGAATCCTGTGATGGCCATTCATCGCAGCAATCACATTTTACACATTGTCCATGCCTCCGTTGATGGCGACCGTCGCTGGAGAATTAGCAACCATTTTTGAGCACTCCCGTTTTCCAAAATGAACTTGCCTACACGCCCAGGCGGGGACACAATAAATCTGTGCCCGAAATTGCTTGATTCCGATTTGTGGGTGTAGTGCGGAGAAGCTACATCCGTGGTACGAGGTGTGCTGTAGTGTAGAGCACCGGATTAATTTCGCCACCTGGGGACCCTTACCATGCGCCGAAATCTCGACACACTGGCGTTCTCGCTTTTCGCCTACGCGGACATCGTGTGTGTACGCGAGAGCAAGAAAGCAGACTTGGCAGTAATGATATTACAGTAATTAAAGTACAGTAATTAAAATACTTTCTGATTTAATGAGTAATGTAATGAATTACTTTTGAGTGTTGGTAATTTTGTAATGTAATAAAGTACTTCAGGCCAGCAATTTCATGGAAGTTAATCATTACTTTCCCAATTACTTTTGACTACGATATGTGCTGTCCGCTTCTCTTACGGCATAAAAAGTTGATCAACAAAATTTGACCCAGTAGAATTTCCAATGCCCAGAGTATCTCTGGGCATTTCAACTTTACGAACACGAAGGAAACAACGCTTCGATGAGAGCTCCGCCTGCTTTCTCGTGCCTCTTCGTTCCCTTTTCATACGTTTCAAAGTAATTTTATTACTTTTGAAAAGTAACAGTAATCTAATGTCATTACTTTCAGCCAGCTGTAAGTAATGATGTAATTTATTTAAATTTTAGAAAATTCTAGGGAAGTAATGATTATGTAATTTAATTACTTTTTAGAAGTAATTTTGCCATCTCTGGAAGGAAGTAAGAAAATGGACCTCAACTGCCATTACATCCTCAAAGAGAGGAAGCGGCTGCAGCAGCCTCAAGCAGATCACATTAGAAATAAAGACCCCGGTGTATTTAAGGGACGGTTCAATGGTTCAATGGTTACAAGAAAATAAGTACGTCCGTACTAGAAGTCAGTTCTTACAGCTTTTCGCCGTTGTTTTGTTGCAGGTTTCTTGTGCGCGGACAAGCTACGGTAAAAAGGACGCCCAGGCAAAATGGCCGCGTATCTGCTCCTTTCGTTGGAAATGTCGACGAAAAACGATAGTCGACTGGCGCCCCTGCCAAGTAAATACCTTCCTCCTCTTTCCGGCTCACCTCTCATGCTGTTCCGTACTCGCCACTAGGTGGCCGAGCGAAGCCGACGCATCCTACCCAAGCTCCGTCGACTACGGTAAATATAATCGGACTTGTGGGCCCCGGGCCCGCATACCCGGTCTCCGTCGAACCTCCTACAACCATGGATTCCGCCGAAGTTGTATCCAACGCCCCAACCTCGGAGGACATTGATCTGCAGCTTCCCAGTACCTCGACCGACGAAGACGCCATGATAGGCTTACCGACAAGTACGGCACTGGCCGCGGTCGTTCCAGCGGCAGATTCAGTCGCTGTCATGCGCGCACCACTGCGCATGCACGAGAACCCTTTCGCTCCTCTCTCCGCTACTGAGCCCCCGCAAGACAGCGAAGGCAAGTGCGATGTTTCACTCACTTCTAACGTAAGCATTGTGCCAACTGCAGCGCACGGCCAGAAACGCTCCCGGGGGACGCTTTCCTCACTGAACGCGGGGTCCGCGTTTAGGCCTAAACCTTTCGATCGGCACGGCGGCGCCCGAATTGGGCGTGGACAACAACCTAACGTGGTCCGCCGCGGCCCTAATTGTCATGACAAGACAGCTGACTACAACTCATACGATTCGGATTCAGATCCAGCAAATCCACTAGACCAAAACGAAGAAGGGTGGCAGACAGTCACTTACCAATGCCGTAAACCGGCGCGCAGTCAACCTGGCCTAGTCGAAGAACGCCGCACGACCGGCGGGTGTACTGTTATTCTAAAACCTCAAGAGCCGTGCAGAATTATGGATGAGAAGTTCATTCTACTCGACGCGGCAATTTCGAATCACGTGAAGATTTCCTCGACGCCAGAAAGGACAAGCGATCCGCGCATTCTGATCCGGTATCTCGACAGAAGCAACCAAATAGCCGTGGATACGGACGACTGCGGAGTGCGAGATGCCCTTCTAACCATAACGCAACTTCCTATCAATGGAAAACCCACACCGTTTCAAGCTTACGAAGCCATAACGAGAAACCAGATACGGGGCATCATCCACAACGCGGGCGGAATGACAGCTACTGAGCTTAAGGCGAACTTACACTGTCGAAAGTGCGAAATCATCAGCGCTCGCCCTATTGGCGAAAAAGGCACGGCGCTGGTAACCTTTCAGGGAAGGGGCCTTCCTTTCAAGATCGGACTCAAATCGTTTACGATTTGAGTTTTCCCTTTCAAGCCAACAGTCTATGCTTGTCAGACCTGTCACAAGTTGGGACATGGGAAACAACAATGTCCCAATGCAGACAAACCACGTTGTCCAATGTGCGGCGGCAAACAGCATGACAGCAGTGGAGAATGTCCCAACAACACACCGAAATGCAGGAACTGTGGTGGGAGCCATCTAGCTACGGCCCGAAACTGTCCCAAGCGCGCAGAGATCAACAAAAAACTAACCACGCGGAAATCGCCAGCCGACGCTAAGCGAAACCAACGCTCAGGACCGAAAACAGACCAAGGCCCACTTTCGCCATCGCTTGAGGGACGTTCAAAAATGGTGGCCGTCAGGCGCAGTGGCGATAAAGCTCCAAGCAGCGCGCATTCAACACCCCCCGGAAAATCTCTAGGGAAGCTTGTAGATCGCGAAGAGGGCACGCTTAGTTTTGCGGACGCAGTCAAGAGCACTAACCGGCAAAAGCGCGGCCAAGAAAGATCTTTAAGTCACGCACCCCCGGAACAATCGCCCCCGCTTGCGCCCACTACATCAGCAACAACTCAGCCCACTGCCCACTCTCACAAGGAAGCCCCTCAATCCCCACGCAGTGCAACATCCAGTGAAAGTACTAACCACGTCCTGCAAACTTCTCAGCAGCCACAACCCCAGCCTGATTATGAGGTGGTATTCTCAGCACGCCTATCACAACTAGAGAGCAACATCATGACACGGGTTCAGACTATGATTGAACGCGCAGTTGAAACATGTGTTCGCACTGTCATGGAGCGTCTCATGTTCACTGGAACGCTCCCTTTTGGGGGCTCCATGGCCACCCCACCGACGAACGGAAACTCCCTTTCTCCTGCGAATGCCAATTCTCCCACGGTCAACCCTTCAACGTGAACCATGGCTCGCTTTCAGTCTCAAAGTAGCGCCTCAGGTCGTGGTCGGGATGCAGGGGGAGACATCCCGACCGTGATTCAGTGGAACTGCCGTTCCCTAAAAAAAAAGGAAGCGGACATGATATTACGATGGGGACTGTCACACAACGGGCGCAAACCTGCTGTGCTGTGTTTACAAGAGGTAAACGGACCCATTCCACGTCTTCCAGGCTACGAAGGCTATGGTTTTCCAGAAGATCCGGGCACACCAACACGTACGGCCATGTATGTAGATAGAACCCTGACACACACTAGGCTGGATACTTATCCTTGGTGCTCAAGCAGCGCCAGCGTCACTGGATGTAGACTTCAACTCGCGTCAAAAAGAACAATGGTCGTTTTCTCGGTATACCTCAATCCAGAAAATACCAGAAACAAGTCTAAGCGCAGTCCGGCAGACCTCAGCTTCATACCACACTTCCAGAAGGTCTACCGTAGTGACGAAGTGCTTGTTTGCGGCGATTTTAATGCCCAGCACATAGCCTGGAACTACACCAAGTGTAGCCCACGTGGAAGGCGCATTCTAGGCGATCTCGACCACTACGGACTCACGCTTCTGAATTTACCACAAGCTCATACTAGACTTGGACAGGACCGACGCCAAGCTGACACTACTCCGGACCTGACGTGGGCCTCGCGACCAAGTCAGTTTCGATGGAGCCTTCTTGAGGATCCGCTGGGTAGTGATCGTCTCCCCATAGCAATAACTGTAAAGAAAGATACCACGTCCACGCGAGGGTCTAACAGACTTAAAAGGGAATGCAAGGGACAAATATAGAGCATTCCTGAGGGAATGTGACTCCATACAGAGCATAGATGCGCTTAAAGAAGCCATGGCTAATGCCAAACGCCAATCCACCAAAACACTTCGCGTCTCTTTTGACGATCCCGATCCCGATCGACACCTTCTTCATTTATGGAACAGAAGACTACGAATACAGTCGACCTTCCGAGCCAGGGGGCGTCCTAAAACACTAAAAGCAAAACTGAAAGCAGTCCAAAGAGAAATCGAGCAGTATACCGCTGAACTGGCGTCTATACAGTGGACTCGAATGTGCCAAAAATCAACGGTTCAATAAGCTCTCGTCGAGCTTGGGGCATACTTAGGTCCCTTCTGGGGCAACGTAGGACTGCAGATGGGGCAGCCCGCGTGGCTCTCAAAGAAGGCATTGGCTCTGAAGCGTTCGCAGAGAAACCGGCTGAGGTCTTATTTCCACAAGCATCGAGTCCCAACTCCCTAACCTACGAGAAGGAAGACACTCCAGCTGGGGAGGACGAACTTAATCGACCTTTCACAATGGCAGAGCTCGAAGATGCCCTACGCAGAATTAACACGCATGGCGCGCCAGGCGCAGACGGTATCACTGGATCGCACATCAAGAACCTCCCAGAAGAATGCAAGGTGACTCTCCTTGCGGAATTTAATCGCGTCTGGCAAGAAGGCTCCATTCCCGACGACTGGCGGCACTTAATTGTAAAACCAATACCGAAGCCAGGCAAAGAACCTAACTGCCTGGGGAACTTGCGACCGGTATCCCTTACGTCATGCTTGTTTAAGCTTTTGGAGAGCATGGTTAACGCTCGCCTTGTATGGTGGCTGGAGGAGCGTAGCCTTCTTGGTTCCGCTCCGGTCTGACGACGCAAGATATCATGTTACGCCTCAAGGAGGACGTTCTTGACCCGTTGAGCTACATGTCCCCGTATGGTCGTAGGTGTTGACATTAGGAAGGCCTTTGATGGCCTTCCTCACACCTCGATCATGCAAGCCGTAAGACATCTTGGCATCAAGGGATACATGCACAATTTCATTGCCGCCTTCCTTCGGGATCGAACTTTCCAGGTCAAAGTTGAAAGTTCCCTCAGTCGCCTTCATTACAACCGGGTAGGAGTCCCTCAAGGCTCTGTCATCGCTCCTACGTTATTCAACGTAGCACTGGCGGCGCTTCCTGGAAGACTGGCCAACATCGAAAACGTCGAACATGCAATTTACGCAGACGATGTGACGCTCTGGACCAAACAAGGTTCTTTAGGTGCACAAGAGCAGGCACTACAAGCGGCCCTGGATACTGTCGAAAGCTACACACAGCAGATAGGGCTAACGCTGGCACCCGAGAAGACAGAGTTTGTGGTCATCCACGGTGGCAGGAAAACCCCATCCAAGGATGAGGAGAAGGCTAGCGTCTACCTCACAATTGGGGAAAGGCCTATCCTTAGAAAACGCTCCATACGTATACTCGGGATGTTTATCGACGAGCAGTGCATAGCATCCACCTGGTTTGGCCGGACAGTTCGTGTCACTAAAGAAGTCATCCAAGTCCTACGCAGGATCGCCAGCCGCACGAGAGGAGTCAAAGAGAACGAACTGCGACATTTTGTACGTGCATTTGTACACTCCCGTATCATATACGGAGCACCGTTCCATCCGATCACGCGCACGCAGCTAAGCCTTCTTGAGCGCCTAAATAATGAAGCCAGAAGGGTGATAACAGGGCTTCCGAAATATACGCCCCTTCCGGCTCTCAAAAGCTGCAGCGCGTTGAGCGATATAGCGGACCTAATGTCTACTCATGAACTCACGCATATTGCGCGATTAAAGTCCACCAAAGCAGGCAGATTCACTCTGAAAAAAGTTGGTTTTGAAATCTCGACATTACCGCCACTCCCAGAAATATCTCCCCCCTGGGAGCACATCGACATCGTAGACTCCACGCCGCTACCCCAGAACATGGGACAAGAACAAACAGCAAGGATACACGCTTTCGCAAGAAGACACGACACCCAAGCAAGGCAACTCATCGATGGCAACGACCTTACTCGCAAGACCCATGTCATCTATGTAGATGCAGCAATCGGTGAGCAGGAGCAGCAGCCAATGTTCACCACGGCATGGACAAGCCATGATGCAACAACGCTAGGAAACAAACTCCACCTCACCCGTGAAGCCGTCAGCAGCTCCCTTGCAGAACTGTGCGCCATTCTAGATTTTGCCGAGCACGTCAGTTTGGCTCAATACAAAATGGGGGAAGATTGCTCCCATCACTACCGAGTCTACACGGACTCGCAGGAAGCCTATCGTGCCTGCCAAAACACTCGCACTACTACCGTCGTTGTCAAGAAACTTCGTCTCCACGTTAGCTACCTCCGTGCTCTGGGACACGACTTTCACGTACACTGGATCCCAGGACACTCCGGAATACCAGGAAACGACCGGGCCCACCGACTAGCGCGCGCTTTACTTCTATCCGCGCAGTCGAAACCACTCGAGCGATTTTCCAGCCGGTTAGCCGACTACGTGGAGACACACAATCAGTGGCTAGATCCCGCCATAACGGTTTCTTTTGCCAAGCAGAACCGACGCAGCTTTCTACGCAGCGCGTGCAATCCACTTAATATCCCTCCACTTCCTCGCAAGGCTGCTACCCGCTGGCAGCAAGTTACGCTCCGGCGGGTACAGACTGGCACCCTCCTTACCCCCTACCTTTTGCAGCGCTTCCGAAGCAAGGAAAGCAGCCGTTCCCTCGACCAACCCAACACTGGAATGTGCAGCCCATGTGGAACCCGGGCTGACCTGGAACACCTCCTGTGGTTCTGCCCGCTGTACTCGGCTCCCAGAGCTCGGGCCCTGGCCTCACTCCCGAGTGAGATAAGGCCGAACTCCCTTCAGAGCTGGGCTGCACCACCCCCGTGTACAACTGCAGCGGTCGCCAACGAACTTTGGCGGTCGCTAAACCAGTTTATGGATGATGCAGAAGCTCCTGCCACCGGTTCCCGGCTCGGACACACTGCCAGAACCACAGCCCGTCACGACCGAAGCCAGTGATCAAATGACGAAACGTTTACCTCTTTTTTTTTCTCTTTTTTTTTCTTTCACAGCAGCCTTAAATTGGCTTCAAAATGTGAAATAAACGTGTTCAACAACAACAACATGCTGTTCCTCTCCCGCATCGTTCCTCCCAAGTTAATACGCTAGCGGTTTGTTCAAGTAAATTTAAATTTACCGCGTTTCACTGCTCCAGGTCGGGGACCTCGATGCCAGCGCTGCCTAGGGCGGAGACGCGCGTGAACCGAGGCACCTGACTACAATGTTTAAGAACCACGTTGCTCTACTTTACGAGCGTTCCGAGTGGAACGTGGAACCAATCTAGTGGGACCTTTGGTTGCTGTTGCCGTTTGATTTCTTATGCCGCCAGGAGCTATAGTAGCGTGGGTAACAGCAGGCAACGGTTTTTTGCAGTTGATGTAGTATTTCATTTGCTATCGCAAAAACCAAGCATCTATGAATTTTCTGATAAAGGAGCACTGCAAATGTTACTCATATATTGATTTTCCGCTTCATATTTGCGTAATGTCTAGTTCTTGTTCGACAATGATGACAAGTATAAACGTTGACGCCGGACTTGGACGTTTAGATTTGGCTGTGGGTATATACGACCGGGGTAATTGGAGATTAATGGGAGAGCCCCTTGCCCTGCAGTGGGCGTAGATAGGCTGGTGATGATGATGATGACGACGATGATGATGATATAAGACTATTGCGCAGCTTCTGTTTCACTTTGGCCGGATGGCTGAATCGAGTCAGACGGACAGATTGACATAGAGACAGATCAAAACTTCTGCGTTTAAGCCATCCAGGAATGACTATCCTATTTTAAAAAAAAAAAAAACAAAGGAAGAAGGTCATCAAGTTTTCCAGGCCCATTTTAAAGCAGGTCCTACCGAACGCACCAACAGGTAACAAGCACTGCGTTTGCAACGATCATGCCGCGATCATATAGAAACAGCTTGGCTGACCCAGATATAGTTTTGTGTTTCACTTCTTGCTTTCTTTCTTTGCGGGAACCCGCGGAGACCCAACCAAAAGCTCCCCAAAGGCATTTCTGCGAATCCCCCGAGGAAGGCCAGAGAAAAATTAATAAGCACTTCCCGAAGAGGGTTAGCCTCTAGGGCGGCGCCAGTCGATATAAACGGGGTCGGAGGCGCGGAGGGAATTGGGTAAACAAATAAGAGAGGGACGGAACGTTTAGGCAAGTAAGGAAGAGAAGGTCAAGGGTCTTCAGGTCAAGCCTCGGGGAAATTGATTCTCCGAGAGACCCGGCTGAGCCACGTCGACCGAACTCGACCCAGACTGGCGCAGGCGTCAAACAAAGCGGAAGCAGTGAGTCCCCTTCCCCCCCCCTTCCCCCCGGACAGCGCTTACGTCCGCTCCTGGGTGGGCTTCATTTTTTTGTCGGTATTTTCTTCCTGTCTGGTGTTTTTGTAGCTTCATCGTAGACGTGCAAAGAGCGGAGCATTTAAACAAAGGGCGAAGGAGGACGACAGGGACAAGCGCAACTTCCAACTTACATTTATTCGTAGAACCACTTACATAATTAGACGCTACAGTGCATATGACCCTCACTCCAGTGGTCAGGTGACACTTTTTCGCGACAATCCGTGCCCTGATGTACAGAAATATAACGATAGGCAACGATCGACTATTGTGGGGCAGCTGATGCCACAAAATACAGAAAAAGACAAAAAAAAAAAACACAGAGCACGAAGAAGAGACCGAAAAGGTAAGGTGCGGGCATCTGGAATTCTTTAGAGGCGCCATACGCGATTCCTTTCGGCGATAAACGCAAAGACGGCTTAAAGGGACCCTGCAACACTTTCGACAAGTGCGTTCAGTCTTTTCTTCGCATCTGGAACCACTGCGAAAGCTATAGTTATCGCCAGGACGGAGCGGCACTGCGTGATTTGCTCGTCGCACCAGATACGCCGTCCGATTCTGCTTTGCTTTTGTGGCTTTATTTTTAAAGCTGCTACCGAAAAGCGTTCATTGCTGCAACTTAAGGAAAACCGGCCAACAGTCGCTAAATGGTCTCAGTGACGAAATTCGAGCCGTCGAAGAACATCAAGACCGGGAAAGAGAGAAAAATCTTTTGAGCGAGTTTACAAGTAATCTGAGTGACTACGTTTTGCAAGCATTTAGGATGTCAAAAAATGTTGAAAAAAGTGTTGCAGGGTTCCTTTACAAAACTTGTGCTGAACTAGTTGATACATACTATAAGAAAGAAGAAAACCCGGCGGAAACTAGACGTGGACGAAGGAGACAAGATAAGGCAGATTTCCGCCTGTATCTGTCTTATCTCGTCTTCTTCGTCCACGTCTGGTTTGCGCCGCGTTTTCCTCTTTCTTCAAACAAAGACGGCGTGCTTATGCATGCGTCACGAAGGCGAGCCATTCCGGAGGCCCCAATAATTTCGCTTGCGAGCTGATCTTGATGCTTTGCTCGTAAAAGTCGGGCGTACGTGAATTTGCATTTTCGTGTTTTGCAATCTTTTTTTGTGTTTTCTTTGCATTATTTTGTGTTTCTGATAGGTGTAGCTTCGGCGCGTTAAATCCCTCAATCACAATACACCAACACGAAAACGGCGCCAGAACAAGCTCTTGGCGCTTAAACCATCTCCTCAAGCACTCACATACCAGCCCAGTAACAAGTTCGAATGGACTGACACGATTTTGCCGGAACTGAGAGCACGCGATGACAACGATTTGCGAATATTGGCACCAGCCGCGGTGGCTCAGTGGCTAAGGCGTTGCGCTGCTGAGCACGAGGTTGAGGGTTCGATTCCCGGCCGCGGCGGCCGCTTTTCTGATGGAGGCGAAAAGCAAAAACGCCCGTGTGTGTGAGATTTCGGCGCACGTTAAAGATCCCCAGGTGGTCAAAATTAATCCGGAGCCCTCCACTATGGCGCGCCTCATCGCCTGCGTTGCGTCGGCGCGTTGCACCGTACAGTCAATCAATCGAATAATGAGTGAGTCAAGAGAAAGTGGCAGAGATCCGGCTTCTGCTTGATAGTTTTGCAGCGTGAGCTACACTGGCCGAGGTTGAGCAGTTTCGTGTGGCTCCTGGAGACCCGTGCTGCGCATGCGCGGCACGTGGCGGCCCGGTCCACATGCAGATCATGCGAGGGGTGGCCGGGCGTGAAACCGATGGCTCGTGCGTCGCAGCAACACCGGCGTGCGCCTGTGGAACCAGCTTAGCTCTGGGGCGATTGGTAACGCTGCGCCGGAGCCGCTCGATAAATACCCATGTGTCACATAGCGCTTATACCGCGTGTGTGTCATTGAAGCAGCAGTAAGCATGATAATCAAGCTAATCCTAGACAACCAGGAAAGCTAAGAATAACCAGCTGAAACTTAACTCACGCTACGTATATCCTGGCACAGCCGAGCTAAGCCAATGCCAATTTTTTTTACGGGTGTTTGTACGCTCATTAACCGTAAGCCAATTCGTTTCCCATTTTAGAGAGGCCATGACTACAAAATGCAACTTTGTTCAATTAACTAGCATGGCAACTCATTCAGCTCCATTCCTGCCACGAATTACGTTCTTGTTCTCAAGGAGGAGGAGGAGGAAAAAACTTTATTTGTCTCATCCGTTGAGTGCAGTCACTCCGGAGCAGTGAGGGGTGTCCTCAGTCCAGGACTCCCTGGCTGTAGCCGGCCTTCCGGGCCCTATTCACCAGCCGAAGCTGGGAGCAGGGGTCGGAGCTGGTCAGCGCCGCCGCCCACTGTGAAGGGGTAGGGTTGGGATTGGGAGGGAGGTCTGGGATGTTCGGGCATTCCCACACTATGTGGTATAGTGTTCCTGATGTGGGGCAGAAGATGCACTGAGGGGAGAATTGGGTCGGGAATATTTTGTGCCAGAGCGTGTTGTGGGGAAAGGTGTTAGTTTGAAGCTGACGAAGTATAACTCCTTCCTCTTTGGTCAGTTGCTTATGTGGGGGAGGAAACTGTTGGCGGGATAGTCGGTAGTGAGAGAGGATGTCGTTGTATGTTAGCAGGGGTTGGGGCGTATAGTTAGGGGGGGTGGTTGGCATAGGGTTGTGGCTGTCCGCAATGGCCCGGTGTACTGCTTCTCGAGCCGCGGCATGCGCCGCTTCATTGCCGACTACGCCTGAATGACTTGGTGCCCAGATAATGCAGAGGTCAGGTAGGTGAGTTTTGGTTTTGAGAATACTGAGGGTTGCTGGGGAGAGAGTGCCTCGCAGAAAGTTGCGGCAAGCCTCTTGAGAATCGGTCAGTATCGTAACGTAGTCGCTCTGTGTTGTGGTGGCTGCCACGGCTATTGCTGCTTCCTCTGCAATGGCGGTGTCCGTGGTGAGGACAGTGGCTGTGGCTACGGTCTGAAGTGTATTATTTACAACTGAAATCGCATAGGCGTTTTTGGTGATGTAGGGAGAGGCATCTGTGTACAGCACCTCCTTTTGATTTTGAAATTGTGCCTGAAGATAGTTGGCGCGGGCCCTTCGTCTTCCAATGTGATAAGTAGGATGCATATTTCTAGGAATTGGGGTAACGCGGATGTGCTTCCGTATAGACAGTGGAACACGTACTCTACATCTGGAGACCGGAGGCGGTGGATATCCAAGGCGCACTAGGATCGCACGTCCAGCATTAGTGAGTTGAAGCCGTTGGAGTTGTGAAGTGCGTTGTGCCTCACAGAGCTCTTCCCAGGTGTTGTGTAAGCCCAGTTGCAACAGCTTGCCGTTCGATGTGCATGTAGGAAGTCCGAGGGCCGTCTTGTATGTTTGTCGGATAAGAATATTTAGCTTTCGCCGTTCGGCTGGCTTGAGGGACAGGTAAGGCGTACCGTACGTAACACGGCTGATAAGCACGGCTTGAATGAGTCGGATGAGGTCTGGTTCTTTCAGTCCGGTCCGTTTGTGCGTGATACGGCGAATTAATTGGGTTATATGAGTCATGGTGCGTTGAAGTTGTAGGATTGTATGGGAGCCCGATCCGTCCTGTGGGATGGTGAGTCCCAGTATGCGCAAGTGGGTAACAGTTGGAATGGGGAAGTTTTGAATATGGAGTTTAGGGTCTGGTACTGGGGAGATTCTTCTGTCCTTTGTGCGTTGTTGAAGGGTAAGGAGGGCCGATTTCTCTGGTGCGCATGTAAGACCGCGCTCCTGTAAGTACCTGCATGTATAATCAACAGCTGTTTGAAGGGCTTCTTGCTGGTCTCCGATGGATCCTGTGGTAGTCCATAAAGTTAAATCATCTGCGTACAAAGCATGCTTCAGGTCCGGTATGGCAGAGAGTTGCGCAGATAGATCTTTGATAGCGATGTTGAAAAGGAGTGGGGAAATGACAGACCCCTGTGGGGTACCACGTGGAATAGCGGTAAACTTAGGTGAGCGTAGGTGTCCAAGTCCCACTGTCGCCGTGCGCTCTGTTAGAAACGCCTTAACGTAGTTGTAGGTGTTCGAACCGGGGTTGAGCGTGGCGAGGCCTTGTAGGATGGCGTCGTGAGTGACGTTATCGAATGCTCCTTTGATATCCAAAGCAAGAATGCAGTATTTGTGATTTTTAGGAATACGAAGGATGATGTCTTCCTTTAGCTGAAGTAGAATATCTTGAGTGGACAGATGTGGTCTAAAGCCGTACATGGTATTTGGTAGTAATGCGTTGTCTTCTATATAGTCAGTCAAGCGAGTGTGAACCAAATGTTCCATGAGCTTACCGACGCACGAGGTAAGAGAAATAGGACGTAGGTTTGAAAGGGAGACGGATTTCTGAGGTTTTGGAATAAGTGTGATGTCGGCATGGCGCCACTGTGGTGGGAGCGTGCCGCGGGCCCAGTGGTCATTGATGTATTGGAGGAGATTCTCAAGAGCCAAGTCGTTCAGATTGCGGAGGAGCTTATTGGGGATGTGGTCGTGTCCCGGCGTAGTGTTGCGGATGAGTTTACTCAGTTCGGCTTCGAGTTCTTGCAAGGTGAAGGGTGTGTCAAGGGCGGCATTGTGGCTGCCCGAGTACACCAGATATTGAGGAGAAGGTTGTGACGGGTCACGTGCGAATTTCTTTTCTAAGGTGTCAATTAATTCTTGCTCGGTGCCTGGGTGGTTGTGTATAAGGCGGTGTATGCGCTGTTCAGTGGCCGATTTTGTCTCTTTCGTTCCCATTAGGGAGCGTATTAGGTGCCATGTTTTACGGGTGCCCAAAGTTCCCTGCAAGCGATCGCAGAATTGCATCCAGTTGTGTTGGCTCAAGGATTGTGCATATTCTTCAGCTTGCCGTGTAAGGTGCGCAATGCGTAATTTCAACTTCCGATTTGTCTTGTTGCGCTTCCAACGCTTCATGAGGCTGTTTCTCGCAGTCCACAAGTTGTTGAGGCGTTGGTCGACGGCTGGATAGTCGGTGGTGAGAGAGAATTCTTTAGAGTGGGCTTTCAGTACATCCGAAAGAGCGGCCGTCCATCTATCGAGGTCTTTAATTTCTTCCGCGGGTAAATGTTCGCGAAGGGCTTTCCAGTCCGTGAGTCGGGCTGTGCCTATGCGAGAAGGGGCAATACCTTGGATAGTTATGGATATAATGTGGTGGTCGCTACCAAAAGTGTCAGGGAGGCATTGCCATGTGTATTCCGTCACGTTGCGAACAAAAGTGAGGTCTGGCGTAGTATCCCTTGATACACTGTTGCCTATCCTGGTGGGAGTGTTCGGGAGGTTGCAGAGCGTAAGCCGGTGTCGATTCATAGCGTCCCATACGATGGTGCCTTTGCGGGCATTACGGGGGTAGCCCCAGGCCATATGCGGAGCATTAAAATCTCCAGTGATCACAAGCTGGTGGTGTTTAGCGAGGGAAAGTACTTGTTTTAAAAGGGAGGGGAAGTCGGCCAGAGTGAGCTGAGGGGGACTATAGACGTTTAGCACAAAAATACTGCGGTCACCCTTTCGAGTTGGTAGTATTTCCACGAGGATACAATCGATGGTGGATGTCAAGGCATGGTGCTGGGCAGTATATCGGTTGTGGACGAGCGTAGCTGTGCGTATGGATGAGTCGTTTTGGAAGGTATTGTAGTCTCGAAGGGTCGGGTGCTGTGCGTCAGCTTCTTGAAGGGTAATGACGGCTGGGAGGTGTTGCGATGTATATGGTTGGAGGGAGGCTTTCTTTTTACGGAATGATCGACAGTTCCAGTGCCATATTGTGAGGGGTTGAGTAGGCGCGCGGAGTTTACGTGGAGAGCGTGGAGGAGGCATCGTCGTCCATAATGGCGTCAGCGAACGAGGCAGGGGTGAGAGCAGGGCCCGGTTTGCGTTGCTTCTTCCGTTTGGTGGTGTCAGTTGCTTTATCTTCCAAGGCCTGGATTCTGACTACAAGAGCAGTGAATTCTGACTGGAACAGTAGTTTAAGGTCGGCAATGGAAGAAGTAAGGGCTGCCAGAGGTGACGTAGAGGGAAGCGGGTCGGCTGGTGGGGGGGACTGCTGTGTATGGTGGGTGCTTGTGTTAAGTAGTGTTCGCAACTCTGATATTTGTTCTTGAAGTAGGGTTATTTGACGTTCATTGTCAACTATTTGCGCTTTCAACTGGGCGTTTTCACGGATTAAGGCGTCTAACTGTGTAGTTGGTGCTGTTTCCTGATGGGGATCAAGGGGTGGGAAGTCGGCTGTAGTGGGAGGAGGGGGGGCGGCGACGCATGACCAGCTCACCTGTGGTTTCCGTTGGGAATCCGGTTTCAGAGGTGGGGGTCTTCTGGTGGTGGAGAGGGCGGGATGCCGAAGTTCTTGTGTTTGCTGACGGATGCGCACGTGTGCGGGGGGTGGAGGTAGTCGTAGTTTGCGGCGGCACTCTTTGCTGGCAGTAAGGTGTTCTAGTCCGCAAAGCTTGCACTGGGGGCGGCAAGGGTGGTCGGGAGCAGGATCCGGTGTGTGGCACTGGGGGCAGATGCTCGGGCGGGGAGAGGGGCACACATCGGAGCGGTGTCCGAGTTCACCACAGCGCACACAGCACTGATAGGTGTTGCGGTAGGGTTTGCAGCGAACAAGTGTTCCGTAGACACGCACGTAGAAAGGCACGTGGGGGCCGTCGAAGGTGATGGTCGCCGTGTCGGACATACCGAGCATGCGAGCTTCCAGTATCTGGGGTCCTGTTGTGATGAGTGTGAGGAGCTGCTCGGGAGAGGTGCCGGGATCTATGCCTTGTATGACGCCACGACAAGTGCCCGGGGGGTGCTTAAGATACGTCGTGATTTCGTAGTCGGTGGTGCCCAAGTGAATGCTGGTAAGTTTGCGTAGTGCGTCTGCGCAGACTTCGTGGGGTGCAAAAAAAAAAAAAAAAAGAATGGAAGAAATATTGGCAAACATTCAAATTTCGCGCGGTAGTGACGCCGCAGATTCCAGCACTAACACATAGCTATTGTTATCTCAACTGCATGGTAGCATTCAAGCAATACCATCAAACTGAACTCCAGGTATGACTATACAATCACGCTGTCATGTTTATTGGCGGAAGCCTTGGTCGCCAAGGCGGTGGCCTTGGAGGCCAATCACACACACAAGATTCGGCGACGTCAGAGCGATGTCGCCGGAAAGTGTCTCGCCAGTCGCCACTTATTCCCATGTTTTCTTTAATACCAGAATTATCTGCTTTAAGTTTGGGATAAAATAGGTATCGTTGTTATTGGGGCAAACCAGTCCTTTTGATGAACCCAACTTCTAATTTGCCTTCACGGTCATGTTCAGGTTTCCCGCTCCATGACAGCGCTCGCTTGCTCTGATTGGTGACTGGGCAGTGCGTCACTCAACCGGCCGTAAAAAATACTGCAAATGAAGATATAACACGAGAACTGACTTCACAGGGGAGATGTTAAAGTCAGACTTACAAAAAAGGTAATCAAAAGGACCCTGCAACACTTTTTTTAACCTTTTTAAAAATCCTAAATGCTTGCAGAACGTAGTCACCCAACCCACCCACTACTTAGATTCATCATCATCATCACCAGCCTGTCTACGCCCGCTGCAGGGCAAAGTCCTCTCCCATTATTCTCTAAGTACCCCGGTCCAGTGCTAACTGTGACCAATTTATCCCCGCAAACTTCTTGATCTCATCTGCCCATCTTACTTTCTGCTGCCCCCTGCCACGCTTGCCTTCTCTAGGGATCCATTTCGTTACCCTTAATGACCAACGGTTATCTTGCCTTCCCATTGCATGCCCTGCCCACGTCCATTTCTTCTTCTTAATTTCTACTAATATGTCCTTAACACGCGTTTGTTCCCTGACTCATTCAGCTCTCTTCTTGACCCTTAATGTTACACCTATCATCTTCCGTTCCATTGCGCGCTGAGTCGTTCTCAATTTAAGCTGAACCCTGTTCGTGAGCCTCCAAGTTTCCGCCCCGTACTTAAACTATGGGGTCTCAAAGTACCTCAGCCAAAAATTACTGCTCTATGCCCTTCAGATAACTTGGAAACTCGCTCAAAAGTTTTTCTCTCTTTCCCGGTCTTGACGTTCTTCGACGGCCCGAATTACGTCACTGAGGCCATGTAGCGGCTGTTGGCCGGTTTTTCTTAAGTAGCAGCAATGAACGCTTTTTGATAGAAGCTTTAAAAATAAAGCCACAAAAACAAAGCAGAAACGGAAGGCGTATCTGGTGTGACGAGCTAATCACGTGGTGCCGCTCCATAACTGTACGCTTCGCGGTGGTTCCACACGCGAAGGGAAAAGTGAAAGCGCTTATCGAAAGTGTTGCAGGGTCCCTTTAACGAAGTCGGTGTATAAATTTAAGTAAGCCTGGTTGCTTTCCTTTTTGTTCTGGCTGACTGCACAGCTCAGTTGGTGGGAAACGGGTCGTACGGACGAGTTCGTCCCGGCGAGATCGAAGAATGCGATCAGATCGCCCGCTCTCTTAAGCCAACACTCGTAGCTGAACCAACGAAGACAGAGTATCCCACGGCGCAGCGATTTGGCCAGCGAGCCAATCGTCCTTCTAAACGTGGAATCCGAGCAGTGAATCACGCGGACGCCGGGATTCGTTTCCTCGGTGAGGGTGCAGCTTGCCAGGAAGTTTCAAGCCCAAGAGAAACTGCGACAGTCCCCCGCAATGCATCTTTTCTCGGCCAGATACTTGTCTCAGTGATTTCACCGCAGGGGGTGCTTTTCTAGAACTGCCGACGGCTGCACTGGCGCTGTCAAGCACATAGAGGAGAGCCGCGAAAAGAGGTTAGAGGTGGGAGCGGGGGTGTGGCTGGAAGGAATATTACATGATAATCACTCTCGAGGGAGAGAGAGGGAGAGATAGCAAGAGAGAGAGAGAGAGAGAGTGAAAGACAAAAAAATGATTGACTGATTGATTTTACGGGTTTTTAACGCGCCCAAGCTACAGTTGGGATATGAGGCACGCCGTGGTGGAGGGCTGTAGATTAATTTATATTACCTGGGCGGGATCTTTAACGTGCGCCGAAATCTCGATACAGAAACGTTTCCACTTTTTGCCGCCTTCTAAAAAAGCAGCCACCACAGCCGGGACCGAACCCACGTACTTGGGCTCACCATAACAATGCCGCAGCTACTGCGCCACCCTGAATAGTAGAGAGAGAGAGAGAGAGAGAGAGAGAGAGAGAGAAGGAAGGATTATCAGTTTGGCTCTACACCGGAGCTCATCGCTGTCTCTAGGGAAGTTGCGAGAAGCTTTCTTTAGTTATTTTTTTAGATAGCAGTATAACATAATAACATTTATTCAAGCTCTTTTACTTCCTAATATCCACCCCGCATTAGCCAGAGTGGCTCGTGCGCGGGGCTGGGGAATCTCGGCTATATACAATGAGCTAAAAGAGAGGAAACATAGCGAATAAAAAGAAATTTAAAGAAAATAAAAGCAAGAAGCAGAAAAAGCAAACAAGAAGTACATAAAGCATAGGGAAAAGACAAGGAAGAAGGAAGTGCTCTGCGTTGCATGAATTCGAACCCTTGAAAAGCACAAAAAATTAATGTTTGTTTGCGTTAGTTCACAAACTGCAAATGAAATAAAAAGAACACAATAAAAATTTATGCAGTCTAATACCATCATCTATTCAATGAGCGCTTCGCGGACCCATGCCTTTAAATATTTTCTTGGCGGCGGGACAGTTAATGCTCGGGGAGGCGTCTTTTTTATTAAAGTATAAAGGAACGCAGAACAACTATGGTTTCCTTCCGTAGCCGGTTTGTACTCCAGGGAGCACAAAACGTTGAGTCTGAAGGAGGCAGCGTGTTTTTATATTGTCAAATTTGAAAGGGCTACAGAAGAATTTTTTTAGCAAGGCATCAAATATTAGTCTTTTCACGTGAAGAATATCGGACTCTTTCATCACAATTTATGTTCTGCCTCTGTGATGTCTGGTGCCGTATATAATGTTTCTCGCTATTTTGTGCAAAATTCTATTAAGAGTGTTTAGTTTATAGGACGATTCATTGCCATAAACAATTATACCGTATGTAATGATAGATTAGCTTAAGCATTTATAAAGCATTCTTTTTACAGCACGACTACAAACCGAGCGGAGCGCATACAAATGACCACATACCGCTGGCAAGCTCTTTGCTGATTTGATTGATTGTGGTGTTTAACGCGCCGACGCAACGCAGGCGATGAGGCGCGCCGTAGTGGAGGGCTCCGGATTAATTTGAACCACCTGGGGATCTTTAACGTGCGCCGAAATCTCGAACACACGGGCGTTTTTGCTTTTCGCCTCCATCAGAAAAGCGGCCGCCGCGGCCGGGAATCGAACCCGCGACCTCGTGCTTGGCAAGCTCTTTGCAAGCCCTTCTATATGCAAACTCCAAGATAAAGTTTCATCTAAGTGTAAACCTAAATACTTAATGTCATGAACAAGATCGAAAGGATGGCAAGAAAAATTATGACAGGCGCTGGTATGTATAAAAGCAGATGTGCTCGCGATGAAGGACCGGTAACATATCAAACTGGTCCTGGATTTGTTTAGACAAATATGGTTATTATTAACAAATTCATCAGAAGACAAACATCCTCTTTCTTAAGACAGGCACCAACATCGTAATAGCCTTTGCGTTTAGTTTTTTCGGTTGAAAACAGTCTTTTTTTTTTGGTTGAAAACAGTGAATTCTGCTAGCCCAGAACTGCACGTGTTGGTCACGCTGGCATTTTCTTAAATTCATCTCCACAATAACGCACTAACGAACAACCGCGGAGCACGGGGGAACCGCAGCAAAGGACGGGACGGAAACGCCTGACGAGGCCCCGGAAAACGACAAATCAACAAAGGAACGCGAGAGGGGAGGGGGGAGCGGGTTTAAATTGGCGCGCGGCGAATCTCCCCCGCGGTCCGACCATAAAGCGAACAGCGGAAGCCGCCGGCAAAGTTTAACGAGCGGCCCGGCTGATCTTGTCGGCGTTTGGGTGTTTTAAAAGGGATCGCGGGATGCGAGGCCTGCCACGAAGGTGTTGCGCAACCATTCGTCATCGTGCCAAACGCCAGAGCCGGGTGGCTGAGTGAGTGAATAAACCTTCACACAGCAGCAAACGCCATCTTGCCTGCCCTGCCATGCTTATCGTGCGTGCTCTGTAATGTAAATGGGCACGGGAAATATTAACACGTGTCTGACGATTTACAATGTCAGACTTCCCGTTGGTTGTAATACTCCTTACGGGTTACGGGTGTCTTGTTTTGGTGTGTTTTTTCTCCGCTACAGTATTTCCGAATTCCGCTCTGTAAACAGATGTTGTAAGTGTTTATTTTTGTTGGCACTACAAAGTCGTGTCGCCGGTTGCTGTCAAATGTATGGAGAGTTGCCTCGTCAAGCTGCCATCCAGTGCAGCGTTTTGCGACTGCCCCCTCTTCGTATGTTTTAACAAAAAAAAAAAAACAAAGTTTTATTTGATTTGATATTTGGGCGCTCTCCCCGTGGGAGGTTGCCAAAGTTCCAGGTATTGAGTTCTGAAATTCCCCGGTGCTTGCAGAGCCCGGGGAACGAAGAAAATAAAAGCAGCTTGTGTGCTTGCTTTGCTCAAAAAAGTGGTTGATTCCCGTGTCATAGGAATCGGTAAATCACGAAAGAGAAATGTGCAGCGAAATCTGCAGCTGAGCATGTATTGCGGGTCGGCGGCTGCCTTGTGGGTGTGCTTGGCGAGCGACGTCCTGCTGGCGGGTCGCTTAGGGAAAGGTGTGCTGGCGCCATTTCCGTGACGGATATGACCTCAGTGAAATCTTGGTGTATCCCGCCATGAACCACTTTCGTGTTAAAATATAAAACAACCCTAAGTATAACAACCCTAAATATAGAACAACCCTAAGTATAACGTGCTCTTTAGTGCTAAAGGTTGCTTCCCGCACGGAGAGAAACCCTGTGTGCAGGGGTGCACCTTCTACAGGCCGCTTGCTTCGTTGTACTGGTGTCATTTCCGTGACGGATATGACGTTAGTAAAATCTTCGTGAATCTCGGAATAAAACACTTTCGTGTTAAAAGCCGCGCATACGATGACTCGGTTTTTGCCGCCACTGCCAGGCGATTCCCTTCCTCATCTGCACTGGCGCTTCCCTCCTCTCTTTCCGTGCGCAGTAAGCACGTGAGTCCACACAACCTCCACCCGCTGCTATTGTCCAGCGCGCTCCTACAATCGGACGCCTGCACTGCGACATTCGAGGACCAGAGAGACAGAGAGAGTGTGTGTTTATTGAACGGGTAATCATATGTGGGGAGCGCGAGGAGTTTCCGTTCGCGGTTTTTCCCCTCTCCCAAACCTGTTCTGCAGCCTTCATGCGCGGTCCTGACCGCCGCCGGACCGGTTTACGGAGAAGGAAAACGCGTTCGGCAACGGATCGCTCTCCGCACATGTGTTTGATCCATTTAACGGGAGATTGAAAGGGCACCGAAGACGCACGACTCAAGCACCACCCTCCGGAAGTCTCCTCGGAAGAGGGGATGATTCCGGTGCAGGGTTGCAGTGTACACTCTAGAAATATAGCGGGGTATAAAGGATTCTCCTTGCATTGTGGGTTGCCGCCTACCCTAGCGCGCGGGGCTTAGGACCGAATTTTAAAACTATCCTTACCTTTCCCATGTTGCAGTCCTCAAATGAGGTGGCCTCCGTGCTTCCTTGATTGAATAAACTATCGAAGGGCGGCGACTACTTTTAAAATCGTCATTAACTCGTCTTTGAGTAAAGCGGTACCCGGAGCGGGGAGGTTGTGAGCGCCGCGTATCGAGAATTTGTAACTAAAAACAGAAAAGGGTTCGCCTAAGTCAGAAAAATAAGCAAGTAAACACCCAAACATCCAATGTGCTTTGGAGTACGTGTGACTATGCGCACTCGTTTCGCGTCCTACGCATATTGTTTGGTTGCCTTAGGTGGGTTGGCGAGAAAACGTGGTTGGTCTGGCAACACCCGATTGTTAACAGCCAGTGAAGTTTTAATCTCCTTGTTTACAAAGCAACGGCAGTGGAAAGGTGGCGAATGATCGCTAACTTCTTCCGCTTCATATTCGCGCTAAGCACTTAAGTGTTCACGCATACTGCCCGGGAAGTTGCTTTTTACAGAAGAGGAAATGCACCTGATATTGGAAGTTGGCCGGACTTGAAAAGCTTCCGTTGAAAACAAGGAAACCGACGCCCTTTTATCAGAACAGAAGACGACAGCAGCGATTGCTTTGAGAATCACAGTCGAAAAACCTGCAGAAATTCAGAGAATCGTCTACTAACGCCTGGTGTTCTTGTGCCGCCTGTCTAGAGTGTGAGTTCTTTACAGCTACCTTTTTGGTTTTTCTAAATTCTGCCCGACCAATTATCTCTACATGCGGTATTATAAGGATTACAGCAGTTGCTTCCACCAAATCTGCATTTTTCTGGAAATGCATGGCGTTACACGGTCCGCAATTCTCTTTTTAATATATTTTTCGTGTTTTTTTGTTTATCAGAATGCTGTTCGACTAGTTATCTCCATTTACGCTGGTAAAACGATTAAAGGTGGAACTTCAGCGAAATATGCATTTTTGTGGAAATGCAGGGCGTTACACGGTCCCGCAGCTGTGCGGGTACTCGGCAAAAAATTCCACGCATTAATAAAACCTTCAAATTTCGCAGAACGACGATCGCCTTCTGCCACCCCTGCAACGTAGATGCCTCTCTCCTCTCCACGCCCACCTCTCACGCTTTTCCCCGCCTGCCTCGCTCCCTCCATAATACACACAGTGGAGGATTACTCAAGTCAATTCAATTTTCCAGTGTCCGCACTGCTGCCACGCCGGCTGGTAGGACTTTCCGTCAAATTTGGACTGATCGCTCGGGCCAAAAGAACGACGGTCTGCTGCGAGTGCTTTTCGTATCCTGCGGCTGAATATTGTTTCTGACGCGTTTTTTGTTTGTTTGCACTAATATTACACGTACGGCTGTTTTTAAGGGCAGAGCACTTTAGGGCCGCGCCTTGTCGTCGTAGCTCGCTCGCTGGACCCAAGCAGAGCAACAGCGCGTCCCGTGGTAACGCTGTCGTTCGCGGCGTACCCCAGAGGCTTCGAAAGCCAAGCGGTTTATATAGTAATAAGCGTTCGAAATTCGTTAACCGCTTGCGTTTGACATACATCTCCCCGTTGCTTAGCGCAAAGAAAACTGAAGGTACATTTGAGGCAAAATATACGTGATTAACCGGCAGCGCCCGCATTCATTTAGTTAAAAATGCTCGTCGGATTGGTTTTCGCGTTTGTAAACAAAAGCAAAAAAAAAAAAAAAAAATGGCGCGTTCGAAATGCCGCAGAAATGCTCCACGTGCAAGAAGAAAATGGTGCGTTTGAAATGACGCACAAAGGCTCCAGCCGCACAAGAGAAAAATTACGCGTTCGAAATGGCGCAAAACAGCTCCAGCATACGAAATTCAAGCAAGCACAAAAAGAACAGAGCTCCCGCTGGCGCAGTTTGAGGCAGGGGACGCGCGAGCACTGCGAAGGCGGGAAATTTGAAATGCGTTGGGTGGTAGCACTGAGCGGATAACGGCTCTGCAGGCCATTATGGCGAATCACTGCTCTGCACTTCCGACAGCTTTGACATTGAGTAGAAAGGCTCCAATTTTTTTATGAAAACAAAACTGCTAGTTAATTATGCATTTATGTTTTGCCGCAAATATCCCCAATGTTTTCTTTTTGCTTAACATATGTTGGTAAGTATGAAGTGCGTTTTCATGTTTCTTGGCTCGGGAAGGGTTTGCCTCGACAGACAGAAGACAGACAGACAGACAGTAGAGTGTAGTTGGCAAGTTGGTACATCTTTGAACGAAACAGCGCAACACACGGGACAGAGTAAAGAGACGACGTGAACAAGTGCTGTGTACAACGGTTTTTTGTTACTCTGTCCTGTGTTTCGTGCTGTTTCGTTCGACTACTGACAACAGGTTTCCCCGGTTTTGCACTGAAATCGCACCTTCAATCGCTAAATTTGTTTTTAGAACTAATATTGGGCAACAAAGCTGGGCAATACCCGCGGGGTCGCCTGTTGCGATCAGGCTGCGAATACGCGGCGTCCTCACGGAATTGGAGAGCGGTCGGGCCCCACCTGACAGGGACGCAGAAATCCACCATGGCGTTTGCCTTTTTGTTTGTAGCTGGCACAGCGCATATTCTGGTTACAAAAGCGTAGCTGTGGCGACATTCGCTTTTCCTCTGGGTATGAGCCAGACACTTTCCTTTGCGCACTCACAGTCACCTACTGATTCGCTTGGAACACTCGCTCTGTTTTTGTTATGTACTGCCAAAGGACCTCCAGTGTTCGGCCTAAATTTTCCAGGAATAGAGTATCGGGTTCTAGCCCCAGCAAATGTAGGTACCTCTTTCGGAATATTGATTTTTTTACTTTGAATGTTCTCTTAGCTCAATTCTACGCACTGTTTTGTAGCGTGAGCTACACTGGCCGAGGCTGAGCAGTTTCGCGTGGCTCCTGGAGAGCCATGCTGCGCATGCGCGAGGAGCAGTGCCGTTTCACGGCGCACAGCTGGCGCGCCGGAGCCGCCGCCACCGCCGCGACTGCATTGGATAGGATAGGATAGGATAGGATAGGATTGGATCGGATTGAATTGGAAATCATTTAAGCAGCAGTAAGCATGATAATCAGCTAGTCCTAGAAAACCAGGAACGCTAAGAATAATTAGCTGAACCTTAGCTCACGCTACATATATCCTGGCATAGCCGAGCCAAGCCACTGCTAATTTTTTTTTGTAGCTAAGGGTGGTTTGGTATGGTTTAGGTCACCTCAGAAGGGGGGTGTAGTGCATCAACACTTTTAATTAACGTCCTGAGTCGCACAGGAAGTGTCAGGCTTGTACCTATGTCGGAACGGAATATGGCATAGCTGTAGGGCCAATGAATTCACGTTTGATGTTACGGAGCACTGCATCGGTTAGGGAAAAAAAACCTACATTGGCTTTCAAAGGCGGTTACGGTATCCGAAATCCCCCTGGCTGTATCTGAGAACAAAAAAATAATGTCAACAAACCAAAAGATCACCAGCACCGATGGCAGGGGGCGAATGAAATTGACAAAAGACCGCAGGAGCCTGTGCCGTGCCTGAAGGTTTTTCGGGCATAAATTGTCATAAATTATCATTACAATTGTCTCTATAGTTACCATTAAAATTGTCCACCAGCGCTGTAATATCTTAATATGGACCCATGTATTACCATGTATAGCAATCATGTAAGTTCTTACGGGACCGATATAAATTCACACGGGTCCTATTAAACTTTGTACGGGTCCTGTATAAATTCGTATAAACAGTATGAAAACCAATGAGACCTGTATAAAATCATATGGGTTTCACCAGTAGGGTAGCCTTCCTCTCACTGATCAATCTGCTTCGCTACCTTCACTGTAGCGTGAGGGTAGTCGCTTACCAAACCGTACTATTTGGCCCTATTTCATTTTTTATTTATAAGCGGTGTTCGACGTCAAATCACGCTGTACAAAGCAAAAAGCGTATAAAAAATTACCCGCGGTTAGCCTTTTTCACGTACTCGATTCATGTATGCATGCTGATGACACTGCGTGCTTTTCGTCGTAGGCTCGCCTGCGTAGTTCTGCGTAGGCCGCGTAGTAATCCGGCCTTCGATTACTACGAACGTTAAGAACGTTTTTTGGGCCAGCATTACCGCAGTTAGGGGACTTGACCATCTCACTAATGTATTTGCCTTGAACACTCGACCACGTAGTTTTTTTCCCCTCATATGGCGTAGCAAGGTATGCGCAATGGCTCGGCTATACCCGCCTTTACCATTAAACCTGTTCTCTCTCCGACCACTTGGGTAATGCATTTATTGACCGTTTCGTTAATGTATTCCTTGCACGCATGCAGCCCCCAAAACGTGTAATCGCCATAGCTGTGTTTTTTTTGGTATTTTTGCAAAGGAACCAGTTTTTTCTTTAGCGTTGGTGGCTTCAGATTCGACTCTGAATAAGAGTGCTCGGCTGAGCACGCAGCTAACTAAAGAGGCTAATTATGAACATTCAGACATTGGGAAATGTTTAATGTTGGTTATGACGGCAGTCTCATACTAAGATTTGTACGCCGCTCCCGTCCTTCATAAAATGGAGCAAGATAAGCGGCGCACTTAATTTTAAACGCGTGTTAACGAACTTCAAATCTTCTCAACCAGAGAAACGAGAGAGTTGCGCAATTCAGTGCATAACTTGCGAACAACTAAAAACACCGCAGGGTTATTAGGAAAAGAAACACAAAGACAGAAACCGCGCTGTTTCTTTTTTGGCTTTCGCGAAATCCAGAGTTTCTGAATCAGCCTCCTCCCCCCCCCCCTGATTTCAGCTTCTTTTGTCATTTACAAAATGGTGACTGCTTTGTGGTGGGTTGGGAATAGGCGCCTCGCTTGGATATGCAGGATATCTCAGGGAATACTTAAATTATTATACGTAAGCTTTCGGAAGTAAAATTGTTTCTTTCTTGCGCAAAGTGATCAGGGGTCATGGCGGACACCATAAAACGGGTTCCAAATGCCATTTAGGGGAATAATAACGAAAATTTGTTAGCTGACTTTTTAATTATTGCATTTGCGAGTGTGATCGTCGCTTGGAAATTGTAGAGGATCATCAGTGGAAACGATGCCTAGTGTTAAATTTACGAGAATGCGATCGCGTGCAGAGTTAAGAGCTCAGAACTTGGGTCCCCTTCTTCGGACACGCCCACCTGAAGCACGCTGGGTGCTAAGACGGGGGAAGTTGCCTGCCTACGTGTTGAAAAGCGCCACGCCTCATCTTCGCCTCGAACGAAAAGTGCATCGTCGTGGCCCTCGTCTGCTGGCGGCGTTATCGCGCACGCATATATAAAATGAAATAAAAAGAAATGTGGTTGATCCCGCTCTTATAGGAATCGGTAAAACACGAAAGTGAAATGTGCCCTCACAGGAGCATTTGAATGTTTATTCTGCATCGATATGAACTTGCACATCACGGTTTATATTTCGTCGGTACGGCACCGTTAGACGCATCAACATTAGACACTGGATGACGCGCGCCGGAGCATTGCGTAAATCCGACTGAAACCCCAGGCTCTCGCAAACCGTGCGAACGAAACCGAACTGGTTGTCAGCGAATCGTTTGGTGAAGTCACGGTCCGCTACAGCGAAAGGGACAATGATTTGTGGGTCGGAAGTAGTATTGTGGGTGTGCTTGGTGATCGACGTCGTGCTGGAACGCGGCGGCGGCGTTCCACAAGCTGAGCGGCGTTCCACATAGGCGGCGGGCGTATAAACAGAGCAGGTTCCGCTGCTATACGCAGCCCTATCGAGGCGCCAACTATCGGTGCCCATTAGCGTCATGACGCACTACTTCGCTTCACCGCTCCTAGACGGCAGCACCATCTGAATGGAGAAATTAGAGGGAAGGACATGAGGCGCGTTCGTACGGCTATTCCGGCATGACTTCATGGCTCAGTCAGCACAGCATATCACACCTCCCGTCGCGGCCAGACCGATCGTGGGCTCGAATCCTAACGCCGCCTCCCAAATGAAACTTTTTCTGGTGATGTTATTTCCGTGACGGATATGACGTAGGTGAGTGTAATGATCAGAGGTCCAACTAGAATCTCGCGCCAGACGTACGACTCGCTCCGTTGCACGTTGTCAGCACTTTATTTCCGGCACGTAAACAAGACCACAAACGAAAGACTAGCGAATCAATCTCAGGACTTAGCACACCCACCCGGGCAGTTCGGCACAACACAAGTCTCTGGAGATTGTCCTCGCGGCGTCTCACCAAACCCCAGTCCCGGCTCGGCTGTCAGCGTCGGTGACCGGCCGAGACTGCTGAGGGGGCGGAGTTCCTCGGGCCTACGCCGCGAGGCAAGCGGGCACCAGGACTGTTTGAGCGCACCTCCGGAACAAGGACGAGAGGTACGCCGTGTCTTCTCGCCGGCCTGGAGGTCCAAGACGCAGGCCCGAACCACTGATCGAGCAGCCTCGTTTTCTTCCTCTCTCGTTCTCCCTTCGCGTGCCCCGTCTTCTTCCTTCTCGTCGTCGGTCCCTCCCGTCATTTATACTTTCCCGCGCTTTCCCAACAGTAAAATCCCACACTTTACCACAGTGAGGGTTGTGTACCCCGGCATAAAACACTTTGGTGTTAAAAATAATAAAAAAATGACTCTGGCGTGCAGATGGTCAACCAGCGAAACTGTAACGTGCGGCCGCTGTTTACCCGCGTGTTACACCTTACATCGTTCAGTAAAGTCTTTTCTCCATCATACGTTGCGTGTTTGTGGTATTTTCCTTTATTCCCATTCCTGCTCGTGATTTCGTAGGCTGTCCGCTCCTCGGAAGAACGGACGACGCGCGGCCATCCCATTTCGAAGTATGGAGCAGGCGGTGTTTGCTAGCGTCACTAAATAAAGGCTTTTAGAGTATCGGCACTCTTTTCTCTCGTTGCTATGTGCCGCCAGAATTTTCATTGGTCGGTCGGCACCACGTGATACTTGCTTACAAATGGGCGCAGCCATTTTGTTTCTGGGCGCCTCTCCTCTCTCTCAGCGCTGACGCTAGAGCGCCCGGTCACACTCTGCCCGTCACAACAGGCGGCGGTTTCGTTGGGAGAGATGGCAACACAGCAAGCCGGAAACAAAATGGCCCCCAGACGCTTCCGGGTGCACGAAGTGGCGGTACTCTTAAGCGTAGCTTATTTAGTGACGCTAGTGTTCGCTATTGCCAAACCGCCGCCACCCCTCCCCGTCTTCATCTCTGCTTCACCCAGTGGCTTGAATCGCTCCCTCTCTGCTCGAGAGACATAAATGGAGTCCATCTCTCCCCCATCTCCTCTCCAACCTGCTTTCTTCACCCATGCCTATCGTGCTGCGAAGGAAGAGTTTTCTTCTGTGTGCACGGGAAACCTTTCGTCTAGCCGTGCAAAGCTTTGCCGTAAACGGAAAGGAGAAATTTGTAGTCTAGCGGTATGAAATTCTTTATAAGCTCGTTCGCATCGGCTGTTTCATTCTTCCCGACACCTAGCATCGTGTCTGCTGCGTAGGGCCATTTTTGGACGACAGAGGGACTCGACTTGGTTATCGCATACGTGAGCGCGCATGGAACCCTCACTTTTTCCGCACGTCTTTAGGCTGAACGAAACCCCAGTCTCTGTGTACCATCACGTACTGCGTCCAAAACGTCGTTGCACCAATTTTGAAACCCCGAAGGAGTACATCCTGAAAGAAGATGTTCCATGTTTTAATATGGGCGAGTTGGTTACTAACTAAGGAAATCATTGTACTAGCGAACAATAAACAGAGACAAAGGTAAAAGCGGCGACGAAACACACGCTAGAAGCTGAGCCCTGAGCTGAGATTCGGAGACCAGCGTCTTAGGCGACGTCAACTGGAACTAAACTCACGAGCGTAAGAGAAATCGCTGATGCACGCAAGGGTAGTGTCGCTTCAGTTTGAAGAATGTTGGAGTTATATGAGTTCGGAGAACGCTTTAACTGGAGGTTCGCAGGGTCTCGCGCCGGCAGCAACATTTTGTTGCGCTGTCCTCAGCGCCGTGGGTTTGGCGCAGGAAAAGAATTCACAAAACTGTGGTTCATTCCTCTGTAAATGGAACCAGTAAAACACGAAAGAGAAATGTGCAGCGAAATCTGCAGATGAGCATGATTCGCGGGTCGGCCACCGTCTTCTGGGTGTGCTTGGCGAGCGACAGTCATGCTGCCCGGTCGCTTCGGAAAGGGTGTACTGGCGTCATTTCCGTGACGGATATGACTTCAGTGAAATCTTTGGGTATCGTGGCATAAAACGCATACGTGTTAAAATATAAAACCCGAAAACGAGCAACCTTAAGTATAACGTACTCTTTAGTACTGCAGGTTGCTTCCCGGCAAGAAGACCCTGTATACAGGAGTGCACACTTTACAGGCCGCTTGCTTCGTTGTACTGGCGTCACTTCCGTAACGGATATGACGTCAGCGAAATCTTCGTGTATCCGGGAATAAAGCACTTCCGTGTTAAAAAATAAAGAAGGTTGTTTGGTCTCCGCAGCTCGATATAATAGGGCATATGCTGCGCCCCAAAAAATCTCCTCCGATCAAATGCTTTTGTGTTTAGTGGTGAAGCAGACTTAATGCGGATTATTCTAAGCTTGGTCTCTGTGCGCTGGCTTTCCCGCATCGTGAGTTGCACCGGGAATCACGGCCAAAAACGGAGGCAATGGGATCACAGGGCCCATGCATTTATTTATTTATTTCAGAATACAGCGAACCAGAATTACCTCAAAGGGAGGGGCAAAGTGATACATATGAAGACTGGTCTGTAACAACAGCAACCTAACGAGATTAAGAAAACATGTGCCCCATCCAGAACTGCCAGGCGAACACAACATAGTGGCAAACACAGCAGACAGACAGTAGAAATTGCTAAGCCAAACAGAATATCTAATCGCACCTATAAACTATAACACACTGATATGAAAGCACTGCGTTACAATAATATTGGTTCAGCAAGACAAGTCCTGTTCCGGGGGGCTCTAACAAAATTGGCAGCAGCCACTATAGACTCAGGAAGTAAGATCCGATCTGTCATAGTACGGGGGAAAAGGCTACGTTGAAATCAACTAGTCTTCACTGAAACGAACTCCTCTACACCACCCCCACCCCTCCCCCAAGTCGCGTGCGCTCGCCTACACTCGTAATGGCACGTAAAGACGTGCGGCTTTTCTCTCCCCCCCGCCATTAGGCAACGCGGCGCGACCCTCGGCGGCAACCTGTACGGCGCGCTGAAGCCTGAGCCGAGAGTGGCGTAGGCGCGCTACAATAAAACGTCATTGTCTCTACCCACCAATCGTGTGTGTCCTTGGTTTGGGACGTAGAGATGGGACCACTGTTCGTATACTTCAACTTAGCAAATCCCCACTATGACTTCAATTCAGCTCCCATGATTGACCAACCCAACCCTCGGCTCTGGAGCACCGGACCACGGCGGTGGCCAGGCCACCGATAGAGCAGAGGGTGCTAAGAATCTCTGTGGCCGAACAGGCCACCTCTGGAACCTGACCCTGGCAACGTTCAACGCACGCACTCTGTTTAGCGAGGGAAGCTTAGCTGTATTACTAGAGGAGCTGTCGGACATTAAGCGGGATATTATACGGTTAAGCGAAGTTAGAGGAGCAAGAGATGCCTTCATGGAGCGTCTTAGCAGGCATTTTCGGTGCTACAGTGGACCCCAAGATAGGAGACAACAGGGGGTGGGATTTTTAATCCACAGAGAAATAGCAGGGAACGTGGAAGAAGTCTTCAGTGTTAACGTAAGGGTCGGCGTCTTTGTGATCAAGCGAACAAGCAATACCGGTTGAATCTAGTACAGGCCTATGCACCGACAACTAGCTACGATGACGAGGCGGTAGACAGTTTCTATGAAGACGTCAACTCAGCAATGAATAAGGAAACCGCACAGTGCACAATGGTGATGGGGGACTTTGACGCAAAAGTATATGTGCAAAGAGAGGAGAAAAACCGGCGTGAATTTTTGGAATAGGCACTCGGAACAGTAGAGGAAATACACTGGTTTTATTTGCCCAGAATAGTGACCTGAGGCCAATGAACTCATTTTTCGGCAAACGAAAGGATGGAAAATGGGCATGAAAAAGTCCCAACGCGAGAACAAAAGACGAAATCGACTTCATTTTTAGTGACAACCCAGCTATCGTGCAAGACGTGGACGTGCTGGGCAAAATTCGGAGCAGCGACCGTATAATGGTTACGTACAAAATAAGGCTAAATCTCAAACGAGAAAGCGGGAAACTAGCGAAACCGCCATGGAGTCAGGACGCACGAGCTTAAAATAGTCCTTCAGAGTAAATTCGAGCTTTCAACCGATGAAAAATAAAAGGAGGGACAGCGTTGAAACACTAAATGACAACCCATAACGACGACAATCACAGTCTCGGCAGCACTTGGGGGAGAAGGCAGCATATGGTAAACATAATGACAAACTAACGCAGAGAACAAGGAAACTTGTTGCAAAACGTAAGAACACAAAATTGTCAAGTACGATGGATCAGATTGAATCAGCGGAGCTGTCAGAATTGATAAATAGAAGTAAAACGAACGACTTTTGTGCGTACAACGAGGCAGTGATCGAGAAAACGCTGGAGACAGGAGGAAGCTTGAAGGCAACGAGGAGGAAGCCGGCTATTGGCAGTACCGGAATGTACGCACTCAGGTGAGAATAGGGTAGCACTACATGCAATATGGACGAGATAATAAAAGTAGCAGAACTATTTTACACAAGGCATTACGCCGGCGACGTTGGACTAGGGGAAGCTACTGAATCTTCAACCTTAGCTGGCGATGTCTCGCTAGCAACTAAAGAGAAGGTAGAAAAGGCGCTGAATGGTGTGAAAAGAAGAAAAGCTGCAGGCGAGGAAGGCATAACCGCGAACCTTTAAGAAGACGGTGGATATATTGTAGTAAAAATGCTTGCTAAATAATTGTCAGATTGTTTAAGGACTTTAAAAGTACCCTTAGTGTGTAAATATGCCAACATTGTTCTAATTCGCAGTAAGGGAGATAACAAAGATCTTAAGAAAACAAACCCGTCGGCCTACTCTCAGTGTACAAGCGGTTTACCAAGGCGATAGTTAACCGCACAAGTGACAGCTTAGATTTTTGAATACCCTAGGGAGCAGGCTTCGTTTAGAAAAGGATCTATGTCATAAGTTAAGTAACAGAAAAAATTTCAGATAATAATTTGCAATTATGAATAATAAAGATAATAAACATAAAATAAACTAATAAATTTACGATAACAAACATCTTTAAATGACATTTATAGACCATGAAAAAGCGTGCCATTCTATAGACACCGGAGCAGTGTTGGAAGCGTTCAAGGACCAAAGAATAGAAGAGACTTGTATAAGACTCCTAGACGACCATATGTTAGGAATTTACGGGCAGGATAATTATTCAGGAGCAAAGCGAAATGTTTCCGATCCAGAAGGGAATGCCACAGGGAGACACCATCCAACAAAAATTGTTCACAGCATGTCTGGAGAGGGTATTCAGGCAGATGGACCGGGGAAAGGCAGGTGTACGGATAAACGCGGAATACTTGAGTCATTTGAGGTTTGCAGACCTACATAGTCTTGCTATAAGTGAATCGGCAGAACAACGGCAAAAAACGATGGTAGGTCTACAATCATGAAGCTTCGCAGTGGTATTAAAAATAAATATGAAAAAAATCCGACTTAATGATAAATAAGCATGTTGAAAGCTCCCTCTTCAACATGGGTAGAAGAATATAGAAAAATATAACAAGTAAAAGAATATAAATACCTTGGACAGGTTGTCGGTGCTGATCTGAACCGCGAGGAAAAAAATATGGTGCAGAATAGGAATGGGTTGGGGCACACTTTGAATTTCACCCTTCAGATTTCGTTCCAAGGTTATTATTATTATTATTTATTATACCTTACAGGCCCATTGAAGAGCATTGAGTAAGGGGGGTCACATTTCTGAAAGAGCATAAAAAATAGTGGGGAAAAAGAAGAAAAGACAAGTACACAATATAAAGTTTGGGTAATCGGCTTACAGACGCAAATGAAACACGTCATACAGGTTTCTAACAGACAATGATCACAAACGCACAGGGTTTTTGTGGAATCAAAAATATCAAAAAACACTCAAATACAAGGGGGAAAACACGCATAAATAGTAACAATATTATTCTGGCAATTCATCATTACACAATTACTAAGGAAAATGTCGGTGCAGGTGTTTTTTTTCTTTGAGAGAAAGCCTGCGTTTGTTTCAAAAACACACTCGTGCGAAAATTCTGACCATTACTTCCAACGCCGAGAACAAAATTTACATTCACAATTCTGTGGCCACCTCTTAACGGTTCACGCCTATAGTGCGTTGTGTAGTCATTCCTTAAAGAGTACTGAACGCTTGACGCCGGCTTAGAACACGCTTCGGGTTCTTTTCTGGTAACACTGGTAACCCGATAAAAAGAGCCTACATACGTGCGCGACCATGAGCGGCTCATCCGACATTTAAGACTTTACCACACAGCCAAGCGGGACAGGAAGCTCTGTAAATATTTTGAGATCAGTCCTTGTACGGGCCAAAGCGAGCCTTCCACGCATTTAGGCTTAGCCGCTACACCCTAACCGGACGCGAAATCGAGCGGTGTACGTGTGCGAAAGAGAGAGCGAGAGTGAACGAGAGAGAGACTTCGTGATCCACGTACGTGTACGGGCAATACCTTTCCCGGACCCAGGCTAGTTTATATCTCCTTCTAAGACAGAAACATACACCTTCAGAGAAGCCCTAGGAACAGGCGATCGACACGTCCGAGCTCTGAGCCGTGCAGATCACACGCCATCCACTCCGCACCGGTCTATGACGTCGAAATAGTGCGCGTGATCATCCCAGGAGGAGCTCGACGCCCGCATATCTTGCATTATACATGCGGCTCTTCTGCGTTGCTCTAGCAGGCCGACAGCTAGTGAGGTTCTTCTCTTTGCGACTCCCGCGCACAAAAGTGTTATACCGTGGTACTGCGATCGCATCACGTGATCACAATGAGGGACATTGAGTGAAGGCGTCGGTGTCACGTGATATCTCGCTCCGGCCGAGGCGTTCGTGTTGTTTGCACTGCCGAGGCAATCGCGGAGTGTAAGCCTCCGCATGCTTGCCAACGTGCATGCTGTGCCCGCGGCGCCGTAGGCTAGCCGCCACCACTTTCCCCCCTGTTTCAGCAAAATCACTGTAAAGATGGAGTATGTAGTTCTAAAGTAAGTACGGAAAGAAAAAATGATCTCGAAAGTGTGGCAGTGACTGTTGACCACAATCGCAGTTGTCGGCAAGGCTCACCCTTTAAGAGAACTACGAAAATAGAAGCCTCGCGCCTATTTTAACGAAAGAAGACGAATTACGCTCAGTGAAAGAGAACAAATTACACGAAAACCGTGGTCATCCGCGCGGCAGTTGCGAAGTTGTCCGCACTCTCTCTGTCTCCTTCATACCCGTTTGCGTCTTCTGTGCAGCGCGTCTGTCTCCTTCTCTCTTATAGAGCACAAGAACTGTCGCGTTATGAGGTTTGAGTGTGTCCCTGATAGAAAACTATGCCGTGTGAATGTATAGCGTATGTTTAGGAGTTGAAAGACGATGCTATTGTTTACACTTCCACTTTGCATTCGTGAATTTCCCCTGTGTTCGCTCGGCGAAAGGCATCAATGTTTTTTCTGGCACCGCGGCGAACCTTTAAAGACAGCCGACTTCTTCGCGCACTGTAAACCGGAACAGACCCGATTTTATTTCTTCAATAAACAATATCTTTCCGTTCCCCTTTCCCCCATTTACGCATTTTATTCCCAGCTAGACGTCAATCTCCCGCTTGTTGGGCCGCCTGGCATCTACGCGCGGAACTCTTCCGCGCCTGCTAAATATTTCAATAGCCGGCAAATTGCAGGCAGCAGTCGGAAAGCGCAGCCTAGCTACAACACACGCCTCCAGGACAAACAAGCCTTCGCGTAGAGTCATCACACCCTCGTAAATTCACTGCTTTTTTCCGTTTATTTCCCTGCTGAAATGAAGACAATAAAATGGCCGCCAGCAATAAGAAAAATTTGAGTCACAGAGAAAGAACTGGGATGATAGAGCCATGACGAGACCCTCCAGTACCTAGGAAGTGTTTACTGCTTGCGCCATTGTGAGAGGAACGTCTGTGCCCCGCAGAGGGGAAGAAGGAGCGGCCCCTGTTCGAGTTCCCGATGAATAGTTGATGCTGGGGCTCGATCGTCGTACCAAGAATTCCCGAATTCCCGAGTTCCAGCCTCAGAAAAATCTCCACTCCCTCCCTCACCGATGACGACGAAGAAAGACGACGACGCGGTGCATAACGGGGCAGCTGTTATGAAATTCTAAACCGAAGGGAGTCTTCTTTTGACGCGTGAAGTTCAGACCGCAGTCGAAGCGAGCGTATCACAGAATAAAATGCAACCACGGCTTGCCTGCAAGAACAGTGCCTCGGGGCCATTCCTTGCGTCACACGGGGCGGCCATACAAAGGCCCGTTCTGCATAACCGAACTTCAGAATTCGCTTTGTTCGCAGTGAGAACGAAGGCTTCAGTTATTTCGGGGGTTCAAAGCCCGAGGTATAGGATTGCGCAACAAAATGTTTAATCATTTTTCTTCTAAACCCATTGCCAAAAGGGGAGGGAGGGTCTTTTCTGCAGGGTCAACTTACACGCTGCACAAGCCACTGAGCAAGAGTGAGGTAGCTAAATCTGGGGCGGTACTCTCGTGTTTTTTCCGTTTTGTGTCCGTTTCAATAGTGTTCGTTTTGAGCAAGCCCTGATTGGCTAAAAGCGAACACCCGGATGTGACGCCATGCAAGCACGGCGGAGCTGTGAGGCTCGGCTTCTCGGAGCAGATGATTTGGAGCAGACGATGTTTCGTCGCCTTGTTGTTGGTTCGCAGGCGAAACAATAAACACATAAAATATAGTTTAAGATAGTTTTAGTCTCTTAAAATGTGTTTCCAAGAACAGTGTTCCCAAAGCCCGCCTACAACTGGAAGTACGTCACAATAAAACGGACGCAAAATGGACGTTTTCAAAACGGTCAAACGAGAATACCGCCCCTGATCTGATCACTTCTACAGTTTCCACCTTTTTCAACCTTTTTCAACCTTTTACTCTTATCTAGCTCAGACTTGCACTTGCAATAGTTGGTTCTTCTGCATATTTTGATGAAAAACAGCGCGTAGATCAGGACGAAGAAGGCAAATCACAGACACGAGCGCTGGCTAACAACTACTAAGCTCGTGTTCATTGCACCAGGCTATGGCGTAGCAAGATATATATTTCGGGGGTTGGTATATGCCACCCGGAAGATAAAAAAATTGAAGAGAAAGGGAGACTGTGTTGGACACCTGAACAACATCTGTCATTTTTCTGCATGCATAAATTTCTCGGGATGTTCTGTCACCCCCCCACTGGCTACATCCCCGCACGAGGCAATATGAGAGAAAAAAGTGTAGTGACGTCATAGTCAGCGTTCATGTTTGTGGCTGGCTTGCTTCGTAGTCGTCTACGCGCCGTTTCTCACTATAAAAAACAATAAAAAAATTGGCCGCGTATCTGCTCCTTCCGTTGCAAATGTTGACAAAAGGCGATAGTCTTTGTCGACATTTGCCAAGTAAATGCCTCCCTTCACTTTCCCGCCCACCTCTCATGTTGTTCCTCTTGCGTTGCGCTCCCCCCAAGGTAAAGACACCGAAGGTTTGCTTAAATCATTTTAAATTTACCGTGTTCTACTGCTCCAGGCCCGGTGCCTCGATGCCAACGCTGCCGCACGCTGGAGACGCGTGTGAATCGAGGCGCCCTACTTCAAGGTTTATAGAACTGCGTTGCCTTACTCCACGTGCGTTGCAAGCCTAATGTGAAACCTACCTAGTGGAACCTTTCGTAACTGTTGCCGGTTGATTTTTTAACATGGCGCCGGATGCTATGGTGGCACGGGCGATAGCAGGCGACGCCGGAGTGAATTTTTTTTTCCTGCAGTTGATGAATTATTTCAGTTCGTAAAAATCAAGCATGTATGATTTTTTATAAAGGAACACTGCAAATATCACTTCCGTATTAGTTTGTTGTCTTATATTTGCGTAATGTCTTGTTGTTCTTCAACAATGTTGACAAGTATGAACATTACACCGGACGTACACGAGTGCATTTAGCTGTGACTATATATAAGGCTATTGCACAGGCCTTGTTTTACTTTGGTCGGAAGGCTGAATCGAGTCACAGACAGACAGACAGACCAAAATTTCTGGGTTTAAGTACCCCAAAAAAGACTATCGTCTTTAAAAAAGCTCTACCTTTTTTTTCGATGCCCTTATTTAGCGTCCCGGCTTGGAATAGAAATGGATTTTGTGAAAGCCCAAAAAGCTTGGGAACAATTTTTACCGACTTTGGATGTTAACCTTACGGATACGTCGCGAAGGTTTCCCATATTTAGGCCAAATTTAGCGGGAGCAGAGGAACTTGACTGGCGTTTAGGATAGAACGGGCGGGTATGTTTTGCAGCTTCGTTCTTTTCTTGCTTCTTCATCCTCTTAGGCGATTTTCCTTTTTAAGCTCGGACCAAGCGATAACTCCAGGTGAACGTGTCACCGTGGATTTTAGAGTCGAAGCTTTCCTTTGGCCACGCCTTAGGAAAATGTGCTGCAGCATAGCAGAATGCGCCTAATTAGCACCACGAATTCATCTTCAGCCTGCGGCGAAATCTTAAGCCACTAAAGTACTTTGTGGACCTTTATTGGATAGTCGGAATACTTTTCTATATACAGCAAAAGCTCGTTAATTCGAACTCGAAGGGGACCATAAAATTGGTCGAATTAGCGGGAGGGCGCTAGAATGAGTGGAAATCGCGCCACACAGCGCGGGCAGAACTCAAAGAAGCCACCTTTGGAGTCGTTGCCGCGAATTATCCTGTACTACACGTTTGTGGGAGGTGATTTCATAAATAATGTTTGGCAAATAATAATGGCATGCGTCGGAGCACTGGCGCCGGTGGCTTGGCGCCCTTTGTAGAAGCGAAATAAGCTGTTGCAGGAGCGTAGTGCGCACGCCACGCTGTTGTTTTAATCTTTCGTTGTTTTGCATCTCTAGTGAATTTGCTTTGGTTTGTATTGGCGACACATTGTAATCACTCTGGGCCGACATCTTCTGCGAAGAGCGATGGAAACCAGGGGATCATAGTTCGAACTAACCGTTCTGGATACCGACGCGTTAGAATTATCGGGAGTTTTGCTTCATTGAAGTATACAGGGCTGTGCCGGGATGAGGGTGTAAGTTCGAATTAACCGGAAGTTCGAATGAACTGAGTACGAATTAACGAGCTTTTACTGTATATGTATTGATATTCGTCTTCGCAATGTCCGTAAAGGAAAAAAAATTCATGCATCTCCACTGAGTGAATCATGACGAGTGGGCGAAGCACCGGGCATCGTTCTTACCGTAAATCACCCGTGAGAGTGCTTACTGCTGCTAAAACGATTTTCAATCCAATCCACGAATCCAATCCAAATTCAATTGAATCCAGTCCAATGCAATCCAATCCAATTCAATGCTCCTCGCGCATGCGCAGCACGCGCACGCAAGAGAACGCACGGATTACGGACATTGCGAGGTCCTAAGGTGCTTCGCACCTAAAACAAAGAAACAAAATCCTGCACCCCTTCGTCTAACGAGGACGATCGTGGAATGCATAACTTTATCGTGATTTATTCTTTGGTTGGTCAATCCTTCACTGCGATTATGTGCTACTCCAAAGGTACGCACCAGAGAGAGAGAGAGAGAGAGAGAGAGAGAGAGAGAGAGAGAGAGAGAGACAGAGAGAGACAGAGAGAGACAGAGAGAGAGAGAGAGAGAGACAGAGAGAGAGAGAGACAGAGAGAGAGACAGAGAGAGAGAGAGAGAGATAAATAAACGCCTATTGCACACACACAAAAAAGGGAGCGATAGATTATCCTCGATGCTCTGACGTCGATCAACCAGGATGGGTGGCGTCCCTACCCTCGGGGTGCCATGGCCTGCAGCTGCTTGTCTGGCCCAGGTCACCAGGCCGCGGTAGTTTTCCAGGAACTCGCTGCACAGCAGGTCCCCTCACTGCTCCGTAGATGATGACAGGGCTTCTGGGAGTTTCTTGACACCCCTGCACTCCCATACCATGTGGTAGAGAGTGTTTAGCGTGCCGCAGAATTTGCAGTCATAACTGTAGAGACTGGGGTAAATCATATGCAATTGGGTGGTGTGATCGAAAGAGTTCGTTTGAAGTCTTCTTAGGTGAATTGCTTCGTCCTTGGGGAGTTCCGGATGAGGAGGTGGGTATTTTCTTCGGGATAATCTGTTGTGTTCCAAGATGTCCCTGCTGCGTCGTGGAAAAGGTGAGAACAGCGACGAGGTAGGAGCTTGATCTTCTGCGATGGTAGGGAGGGTAGTAGTCGTTGCTAGGTGGGAATGGCCTCGAGCGGCGGCATCAGCCACCATGTTAATCTCCAGAAGCTCGTGCCCCGGTGTCCACACGATATAAATGCCCGGTTGATCCTCTTCTTTTTGGTCGTGCATTTTCAGAAGTATTTTGCACACAGCAACTCTCAGGCATGCACTCCGTAGGCTTAAGTTTCAGGTTGGGGCGTACGGCACGAATCGGTACCTGCGGCTTGGCGTTCAGTGAGCAATTTCTTGAGTGGTTGCCAGTTTGAGGTGTTAAACCCTAAGATGTGACGTTAGGCTTAACCACCTAAACCTCAAAATGGGACGTTAGGCCTAACGTGTTGTGGCTCACGGCCTTACTGCACGCAGAGCAACGCCATCCTCATCCTACGTCGGCCTGTGGTGGGTAACGGTGTAGATGTTCACCTTAGGCGCATTTACGTCGCGTTTTCGTACGCCTGCGTCACCTCCAGCCTCTGCTGCTCATCAACGTTTAGCGGAGGGGTCGTAACAGAGTGGTCGCCTAGCTTTGCAGGGAAGCGTTTAAATTTTGCTGCAGTTAACCACAACCATCGTCATCGTCAGAGAAAGTTGGCTTTTCTGCAGGGCGTATTCGCGTTACCGACGCCATCAGTGAGAACGCTATAGGTTCGCTTTAAAACGCAGCCTGTGTAATAGCGAGTTGTTACGCTCAGTAATCAAGGAAGTGAAAATCTAGAGCGAAACAGGGTTGAAACGCTTAGAAACGCTGAAAGACGCCCGCCAGCATGTTACGAGCGAGTCCACATATTGTTCATATTCTAGGTTTCCCTCACTTCGATTATCCCTTCAGAACGTGTAAGCGAGTATGGCAAGGAAAAGTTTCCGAAGCCAATTTCGCGAAGTTTAATGCTATTGCCGCGTGATAATGCGAGCTGTATTTGAAGACGCGAAGAGAATTCGCACCTGAGGTATTTCCTTCAGAGTTTTGGGTGTTTAACACACCGACGCATACACCTGGGTTATGGAGCGCGCAGTAGTGGAGGTCTCCGGATTAGTCTCTACCACCTGGGGTGTTTAACGGGCGCCGAAATCTTGACACACGGGAGGCGTTTTTTTCTTTTCGCCTCCATCAGAAAATGAGCCACCGCGGCCTGGACCAAATTTACGATCTTCGGGCTAAGCAGCACGAATCCTTAGCAACTGAAACACTGCGGCGAGTACCTAAGGGGGAGGGGGAAGGGGGGCGGGGGAGTGATGAGCTTTTATTATATTCTAGATTTCGGGGAGTTGGAAGCTAAGCAGAAACGGAAGGCGTATTTGCTGCGATGAGCGAATCACACGCATGGTGGCGATAACTCCATGGTGGCGATAACTACAGCTTTCGAAGTGCTTCCAGACGTGAACGAAAGAGTGAAAGCATTTATCGAAATATGTTTCAGACTCCGTTAAACCTAAATGTTCTCCGCCTATATCGACGTTTCTAGTAATGAGAGCTTTGTAGATAAATGCGTGCAGAGAAAACACCACGCCATTTCATTCGTCGTCTGCGCACGTCACTCAATGACTGCTTATCGACATTTTTGCATTGCTTAAATGGGCCATGACGACAGAACACAAGTTTGTTTTATTCGAAAGATTTTGTGTTCTGTGTTGCCCCAAGCGCTGGTCCGGCAGCAAACGATACTTTATTCACTGCGAAATTAATCAATCAATTTAAGCTAAAATTTTGATTCTCGCGCCAAAACGTGCGTTTGAACGACGTTTGCAATGACATCATAAGAACAGGTCTTTCAGCTAAACTTGGCGTAGAGCGGAGAGAGAGAGAGAGAGAATAAACTTTATTTAATGAGAGGAGTCAAGCGGGCGGTTTCCTCAGTTCAGGACCCCGTTGGAGCGTCCAGCGGAGACTTGCTTACTGTTAGTCAACCTAGATGGCCCCGCCATACCGCGGCAAGCCGTTTTCTCCCTTCGGTTTGTTTGTGACCGTATTTAAACCTGGCTTGTTTTTGTTCATGGAGAAAATAATCGTTTGGTGAAACATGGTGCTCGCTCGGCAAATATGGTCCCGTAATACACCGTCGCTGGCATCAATCGGCCAGTGTCGTCTAAGACAACCCCAAAGCCCCGCAGTGCTGTGCATCTAAACAAAGCATAGTGCGCGCAGTACCAAACATCAGTACGCATCGGTATTCTATGTTTACGTGTGCTTCCATAACTTCCACTGTTTGTCCCACCATTGGTACTGATAAAAAATAATGTGCCCTAAATTTAAGCGCAAATAGCTCGTTCGGTAAGCCTATAAGCTCTGCCTAATTTGCGTTTGCTTTTTCCGGCCTCCTCCAATTGCAGAGCTGGCTGCTGTGACATCATAGGTCCTGTTGCGGGAAATGAGCTAGTGGGTCGCATGGCCATTCCCTTTTTTCCTAATTATGTAGCTTATTTTAGCGAAGTTTGCGTTTAAAATTGGTGTCAGCATGATTTTAACGAGGCAATCTTTCGAATGAACGAAACTTGCATTTTGTCTTCCTAGCCCCTTTAAGTTCTCTGCGGGGCACAAGTTCGCTCCAATAATCCTTGTTTCCTGGAAGAATACTGCGTTTTTCTTGGCGGCGTGACATCGTCACGGAGAGAAAAAAAGCGAGTATGAGTACGGGTTCAGCGGCTTCCGCAACTGGAGTCCTGGGGTTGAAGTATTCACGTTGTGGAGAAGAAAGGCGGCGATGAGCGAGTGCTTGGGGCCCTTCATCCGGGACGGCGGCAGCGTATTGTTCTCTGATCCCAGCGAGGAGAGCGCTGCTCTTTCGTGATGATGGATCGACCGCCCCTAGGGCCGACGCGCGTCGCAGAACGGTGGCCGGCATTTATTTCAGAAGCGCCTAGGCGTTCGCCAAGAAACATGGCAGCATCGGAGGGCAAAAAGCCCCTGGTAAGAAAAGCTGAGGTGTGAGTTTCACTCACACTTGAAAATGATTTACACACTTACAAGGTATTTTCACTGCCTGCAACTAACACCCTTACAGCCAAGGAAAAGCGCAAGGAAGGGTTTTATAAACAACAGGGTTTTAAGGTTTTATAAACAACAGGGTTTTAAGGGTTTTATAAACATCAGAGTTTTAAGGGTTTTATAAATAACAGGGTGTTAAAGGTTTTATAAACAACAGGGTTTTAGGGGTAGTACAAACAACAGGCTTTTAAGAGTTTTATGAACAACACGGTTTTAAAAGTTTTATAAACAACGGGGTTTTAAGGGTTTTATAAACAATAGGGTTTTAAGAGTTTTATAAACCACAATGTTTTAAAAGTTTTATAAACAACAGGGTTTTAAGGGTTTTATAAACAGAGTTTTAAGAGTTTTATAAAGAACAGGGTTTCAAGGGTTTTATAAACAATGGCGTTTTAAGGGTTTTAGAAATTACAAGGTTTTAATGGTTTTATATACAACCGGGTTTTAAGGGTTTTCTAAACAACACGGCTTTATGGGTTTTATAAACAACAGGGTTTCAAGGATTTTATAAACAACAGAACACCCTGTCAACGGGTGTTCCCTTGGGTTCTTGCTAGGGTGTAAGGGTGCTAGTCTTAATACACATTTTTTAAAAGGCTGTTTTTCTTTATTGTTTTGCTAGGTTGTAACGATGTTCGTTATAGACAGTGAAAATTCCCCTTAAGGGTGTGAATAGTTTTACAGTGCACAACACATGCTAAGGCTTGCATGTGTGCTGCATTCCTTGGGGAGTTACCACATTAATTAGGATAAGACTGATCATAATGCTTGTTCTTAATAGAATTCTATGCTTAGTACATTGTGAAATGGGAACAATTTAGATATTTCTTTTTGGAGAAGGGAAATCATGAAGCTGAAGACATGGAAGAAAAAGCGTGGTAGTGCGGGCTTGGTAGTACATACTGAAAATTTAGACGACAGCGTTTCAGCGGGAGAGAAAAAAGTGGCAGGACAGGATGCAGACATGGAAGCACACCTAAATTGCGGTCTTCTCTGTATTCGGGCAATCAAGTTGGGCGCCGTATATGCTGGTGTACACGTCGCAAGCACTTCAAGTACTTCTGTATGCACCTGACGTGCCACTTTTAAATAAAAATAAATCGCCACAGTATGCCGCTTTCGCTTGCGCGATCCGCAATTCCCAGTGCGCAGATGTAAGAGTGTACACGTACTTCCTCGCCACAAGCTTCGAAATGCATGAATGAAACGGACACGTGGCGGCAAACGTACACAGACGAAGAGAAGATGCGACAGCCTGCGTCTGTCGTATCTTGTCTTCCACGTCTGTTTAGCGCCACGTTTTCTTTTCATTCAAGTATGAACCAAACCGCTCAGCGACAAGTTCTGTTACTTAGAAATGCTTGCGCGCTAAACGTTAGTGAGAAAGAAGTTGAAAAAATCTTAGTTGTGGTTGAGCTCCGCCCCAGTGGCTATGCACAAGTATGAAAGCGGCTTTCTCGGCCACCTGCTCGTTTCTTCGTTGCATTTCAACATTCTTTTTTATATAAATGGGTGCAGGAATCGAGAAATGACTGCAGGAGGGTGGTTGTCCTAATGGAAACTGCCTTTTTTCCTCGTTTCCTAATTATTCCCATGGCTTAAAGGGGCCATGAACACAAAGCACAAGTTTGGTTCATTCGATAAGATTGCCTCGTTAGAGCCATACTGACACCACTTTTAACACACACTTCGCTCAAATAAGCTGTATAATTGGGAAAAGGGAATGGCCATGCGACCCACTAGCTCATTTCCCGCAACAGAACTTAGGCTGTAGCACCAGCCAGCTCTACGATTGGCGGAAGGCGGCGAAACCAAACGCAAATTAGGCAGAGCTTGCCGAACGAGCTATTTGCGTTTAAATTTAGGGCACATGCTTTTCATAGCCGTAATAAGGGGGGATAAACAGTGGAAGTTACGAAAGCACACGTAAACATAGAAGTACCGATGCGTACTGCTGTTGGTACTGCGAGCACGATGCTTGTTTTAACTTCACAACAGTCCGCCGCTTTCGAATTGTCTTACACGCACTGGCCGATTGGCGTAAGCAATGTTGTCTGGCATGACCCTCTTGGTCGAGGCTATTTCATGTTTCACGAAACGATTACTTTCTACAGTAACAAGAGCAAGCCAGGTGATACTACGGTCAAAAAACAAAGCACCGGCAGACAACGATCCCTGCATTAGTATCGTAGCGCCATCTGGGAACACTGACGGCAAGCAGCGCGGCAGCCGAATCACGCAGTGCAAGTCAGTTTGCATAGGCGCGTTTATGACTTCAATACTGACGTCCCGAAAACGCACGATTTGGCGGGAGAATCAAAATTTTAACCTAAATTAATTAATTTCTCAGTGAATACGGCATCGCTTGCTGCCGGACAAGCATTAGGGGCACTATAAAACACGAAATCTTTCGAATAAAACAAACCTGTATTTAGTCTTCATGCCCCTTTTATGGGCCAAACGAATGTGCGGAAAGCCACGCGATTCCGCGCGCGTTTTCTCTCTACGGAAACTGGTCGTGCAGCAGCCAGGAGCACGCACGATGGTTTTGAAGAGAGGACAACGCGCTCTCAAACGCGACGTTCTCCGCATATGAGTTTGGCTGTGTTTTGTTGTCGTACTGAGCGAACAACAGGAACGGCGAAAGCAACGGCACAAGGGGAGCACGAGCTTACTAAGACGTTGCAGCAGCACGTGTGGCGCACTCAATCAGGAGCACACTCTTCCACCACACTTAAGGTATAGACAAGCAGCGCACTGGGGAGATTGGCCCAATTTATGCATGCCCTCGATGCGTCTTCCCAAACGCTTCGCTGCACAGCGCCCCACGTGACATGTGTCTTCGCGCGATGCAGGACGTTATTTAATCGTGATCATAGGCGGTGGCCAGAAACTAAAGCGAACTAAATGATACCAAGCCACCATTAGTAACAAAACCAGCACGTAGAATTGGAGTTTAAAAAATGCACTGGCGATTACAGTACTCTATAATGCTAAATTTGTGCGCAGCGCCAACGGCAGTATTCTCGGTCACGGCGCATATCTGCTGCGTCTCAGCAAGTGATCGCGTGATCAGCGAACGCACGGGGGCGCGCGCTACTCTGCTGTTATCTAGAAGCGCGTCGCCGCTGCCTGCGAGCATGTTGTTACAAATCGTGTTTAAACCTCCCGCGCAAATGACACGTGGTTCGGATGAGCCACGCTCGGAGGAGTAGCGGCTGGTGGGGGAGGCAGTCAGAGAGATGACGCCATAGCAGCGCGTGCCGCCCTCCCCGTCACACCTTCGCCAGACGTTCCAACGGGGAGGAGGAGGTAAACTTTATTTTGTCAAGCTCTGTTACGGGGACGTGGTGGCCGCTGGCTTTAGCCTGGCGGCGACAATGGCAGCCCGATTCGTAAGGGAGGCTTGAACCTCCGGATCAGAGCTGCCCAGCGCCCTCTCCCAGTGCTCGTCGCAGGTGATGGAGGGAAAAGGATCATTGGGACAAGCCCACATGGTGTGGGATAAGGTGGCGGGAATGTCGCATGATGGGCAGTTCGGGGAGGGAAATAAGGACGGATGAATGCGATGGAGCAGCGCGCGACAGGGGAGGCTGCCTGTCTGCAGAAGGCGCCACGTGCGTTCTTGCACGTTGTCGAGACTGACGTGAGCAGGGGGATATACACGGCGGGCGAGGCGGAAATGTGTCGCTATGTCGTGATAGCTGAGTAGGCTATCTCTAGTTGATCTGGCACCGTGCGAGGGGACGAGGCTGGGGCCGGCTCGGAAAGTGAACCCTCGAGCAGCAGAATGGGCCGCCTCATTACCTCTTAGCCCGGCGTGAGCAGGGGTCCAGATCAGTTCTACTGAGGTGGAGGGGGGATTTTGAGAGAGAATTTTGAGTGCCTGTGGGGATACGAGCCCCTTGGCAAAATTTTGAATGGCCGTTTTCGAATCCGAGATCACAATTGTGGGAGTCGGCCGGTGCGTTACGGCAAGCGCTATTGCCGCCTCCTCCGCCGTTGCAGGATTGATGGTGCGGACAGAAATTGAGTCAACTGGTGGGGCATTAGGGCGGTCAATGATTGCTACCGCATACGCATCATAGTGGCGGTAGTCAGCCGCGTCCACATAAAGAATGTCCGGTCGGACGGGGAGTCGCTTATTGAGCGCGCGCGCCCTTTGCTCCCGCCGCCCCCTGTGGTAAGTTGGGTGCATATTGCGCGGGAGTGGGCGAACCAGTATATTAGAATCGATATTCGGGGGGATTTGAAGCTTGCTGTCGGTGATTAGCGGAGCTCGTAAGCCGAGTTTTCCCAGAATGTGCCGTCCAGTAGAGGTGCCTGATAGCCGTTGCAGCTGACCTATGCGATGGGCCTCCACCAGTTCCTCCGCGAGGTTGTAAATTCCCAAGCTCTCAAGTCGGGCAGTGGAAGTGTACAAGGGGACCTGTAATGCAGCCTTGTAGGCTTTCCTGATGAGACAATTAATTTTCTTCATTTCAGTGGGAGTGACCTGAAGGAAAGGCAGTGAGTATGTGATGCGGCTTACGACAAAAGCCTGCACCAGTCGCACTCTGTCTTCCTCCTTAAGCCCTCTGTTCCGGGCGGTAATGCGTCTCATGAGGCCGATTGTTTGATTCACGTGCGAAGAGAGTTGTGAAATGTACTGAGTGTTAGCCCGGTTACGCTGGATTAGAAGACCGAGTATACGTATGCTGTTTACCACCGGGACAGTGATGTCACCAATTTTAATTTGCATATCCGGGACGGACTTGGAGCTGCTTTTTGCCGGTAAAAGAAGGAGTTCAGATTTAGTAGGGGAGCAGTCAAGTCCGGCTGCACGCGCTTCCTCGATGACAATTTGTGCTCCAGTTTGTAAACTTTCCTCTATCTGTGCATCGCTGCCTCCAGACATCCAGAGAGTGATGTCGTCCGCGTAAAGGCTGAATTTAAGGCGAGGAATTTTCTCAAGTCTCTGGGGGATGTTGAGAATTGCAAGATTAAAGAGTAGAGGGGAGAGAACGGCGCCCCGAGGTGTGCCAATAGAGGGAATATTGATGGGGTCCGAGATTATGTTTCCAACCTGAATAACCGCTGTGCGTGACGTGAGGAAGCTTCGCACATAGTTGTAGATGCGTTCTCCCGGGGATACAGCAGTTAGTCCCTGCATAATAGCCGCATGGGAAACCCGGTCAAAGGCCTTTGTGAGGTCCAATGCAAGGATGGCAGCCGTGTCCACTTTAGATGCTGGAGTGATGACTTCGTGAAATAATTGAAGGTGAATATCCTGAGTTGATAATCCAGAGCGAAAGCCAATCATTGAATGAGGGAAGGCATTGATGGAGGTGAGATGTTTCGTTAGCCGGGCATGGATTATGTGCTCAAGAACTTTACCCATGCACGACGTAAGTGATATCGGCCTGAGTTGATCCATGCTGAGAGGTTTTCGTGGTTTGGGGATGAGAGAGATTTTTGCGTGCTTCCACGACTGGGGTAGGGTACCTGATGTCCAAAAATGATTAAAAAACTTGGTGAGAGTCGAGATTGAAGGATCGTCCAAGTTACGTAACATTTTGTTAGTAATTCCGTCAGGTCCCGGGGCTGACCCTGGGCGGATGTGGAGTAGAGCAGCTATTACTTCCGCCTCCGTGATATCAGCGTCAAGTTCAGGGTTGGCCTTTCCTTGGTAGAGAGGTAGATCCAGTTTCTCCCCCTTGGGTATGTATAAAGACTTGGCCGCGTCGATGAGCTGTTGGTTCGTGCCCGGGAAATTGTGAGCAATAGCAGTAAGCCTATTAATTTGGGAGGTCTTTGATCTTTCAGGGTCTAAAAGATGTCTAAGAATAGACCACGTGCGTTTCATGCTCAAGTGGCCTTTCATCTGGTCACACAGTTGACCCCACTGATTCTGTGCCAAATGAGCAGCATGGGATTCAATTTGTAGGCTCAATTCTGCCATTTTTCGGCGGAGCTTACGGTTACGTTTGTTTTTTCGCCATCGGTGCTGTATGCCCTTGAAGGCCTCCCACAGGTGAAGTAGCCGGGAGTCCACTATGTCGGGTGGGATTTCAGGGTCTAATTGGTGGTTATTGAGGTGGGCATCGGTAACTATCGGGCCGACCCAGTCCTGGAAAGTGTCAGTCTGAATTTCTGGTTGGGAGTAGTTAGCGCGGGCGTGGCGGAAATCATCCCAATTTGTTATCTGGGTATGTCTGGGTCGCGGTTTGATGGAATGGGCCAAGGAGATGTCTGTTTGAATAATGAAGTGATCACTACCCAATGATGAGTCAGTACAGCTCCAGCGGACGTTATGTATTCTATGGGTGAGGGTGAGGTCCGGCGTGGAGTCTTTTTGAACGCTGTTGCCAATTCTAGTCGGTATTGATGGGTCAGACTGGACTGTGAGTCGAAGTGCCTGAATGCATTCCCATAGAAGACGACCCTTTTTGGTGCACCTGGGGTAACCCCACGCAGTGTGAGGCGCATTGAAGTCGCCCACTATGAGAAGAGCATGATGTTGAGCAGCCTGTTTAGCGAGGGAAAAGAGCCTGTTAAAGTTATGGCCAATGGCTTTGGGACTGCTATATACATTGAGAATGTATAGCCTGGAGGCGTTACGTTGCACAGGATAGAGGACAATTAGATCATGCGGAATGTCAATGCTATCAACTTGAGATCGTTCGGCCGGGATGTTTCTTTGGACAAGAATCGCTGTATGAGGATTAGCCGGACATTGAAAAGCCCTGTAACCCTGGAGCTTAGTTGTAGCTCCTGCTTCCTGTACGGCTATGACTGAAGGGGGAGTTTCCATGCAGGCGACGAGCATTTGCAGGTTGTGCCTTTTCTTGCTGTAGCCCCTGCAATTCCACTGCCAGATTCCTAAAGTTTCTTTAGTGCTGGCCATAGACGGGATTATATAGGGGATCAGTGGCCGCTGAGGATGCGGTGGAAGCATTTATACGGCCACCTATTTGGTCAACCCAAGACTGCATTTGCGCTCTTAGCTCCTCAAGATTGGCCTGGAAAGTAGAAAAGTTGGCTAGAACAGCCTGGTGTAGGCTGGAGTACTCGGCTTTCTGCTCCGAAAGAGCTAGCTTGCATGAGCTTTCAATAGAAGTTATCTGCCGCTGCAGCTGTTCATCTCGGTCAGAGGGCTCGGGTGGAGATTGGGGGTCGGACGACAGCGCCTTCCGCTTGGGCGGAGGAGCGTTAGGGGGAGACGGATCTTCTTTTCGGTGGATTATTTGCTGTTTTAGGGATTGATTTTCGTGCCGCAGGGTAGCATTTTCCTGGCGGAGAAGGGTGATTTCGGCCCGGATGGCATTTAGTTCTTTAAGAATGTCAGGGGAAAGCGAAGGGGGAGGGGGAGGGTGCGACGAGCTACTGGTAGGAGCGCTCGGGCAGCTCACCTGATATCCCCGCACGTCCTTCTGCCGGTGCTCGCCGTCCCGGCGGGGCTGTAGGGGTGTCTTCGTGGTAGTCTTCATCCCTGTGCCTGCATCGCGAGCTGGGCGGCGGGGAGGGGGGCGAGGTCCCTCTGAAGACAGAGAAGGTTCGTCACGCTGAGCAAGGAAGGAGTCCTTAGTTGGTTTTTCGGAAGACACAACCTGTGCGTAGGTCGGGTGCCAACGGCGGGGCTGGTAACGTCTGGGGCAGTCCGCCGAGCCCGTGAGATGCGGGCCTTCGCAAACGATGCATCTGGGGGAGCAGTTGTGATTCTCGGCAGCGTTCATGGTGCCGCATCGAGAGCAACGCGCGGGGGCTTGGGCATTCGGGCAGGCGTCTTGGCGGTGGCCCTGTTGCCAGCATACCGCGCATGCCTCGGTCTTCCTCCGGAAGGGTTTGCAGCGATAAGTGGTGGCTCGGTACCTTATCCAGAAGGGAACTTTCGTGCCGTCAAATAAGATTTGAGCCATGCTTGACGAATTGAGCCGTTTGACGTCTAAAATTCTCATGTCCGGGTTGTAGTTGCAAATACTGTCTCTTATCTGCTCCGGGGTGTCATCTTCGGGAATATTGAAGATCACTCCCGCTACGGTATTCGCCGGCGCCGAGACATGCGCGGCTATCTCGTACTGCTGCCCGCGTAGCGTGAGAGAGGTGATGCTGGCGTACCTTGTTGCGCGGTCTTCCAGTGGGGTGCTGACAAGGATGTGATTGGAGACGTGTTGCACGCGGATCTGGTCTTCTCGATTCGCGGCCAGTCCAGCCTGAGCTTGAACAGCGTCCGCCAGAGTGGCTTGGGCGATCGCCGCAAGGGCAAGTCCTCCACGGGGGCGAAGGACGATTTTGATGTCGGACTCCGGTAGTGGGGATACAGGTGGCTGTCGCTTCACGGGACGCCGATGTCCGCGTTGCGGTGTGCCCCCGGTCCCAGGAGTAGCGGTGGTCTGCGCAGGGGCCTGCCTCGCAGCTTGAAGGGCTTGTTGCCGGTGGCGAATGGTGGCCCATCCGGGCTTCTGGAACTCCGCCGGGTCCATTTCTTCTCCTTCAACGACTGCTTCCATTATTGGGAATTACGCGGCAGCGGTGGCGCACCGCAGCTGGCGTGGTCGCGTGCAGCGGTTGCGTCGGCCGGCGAGGCAGCGTCGCTAGGCCTGTTAGGCCTAGCGCGACCGGCGGCGTGGTCGGAACTTTGAAGGGTCGTAGCTGGTCGTTACGGGCTCCAATATTCAAGATGAAGGTGTTCCTGGAGTCGCTGAGACTTGGCGTTTCTCGTAGGTCCAACCTTGATGCTTGGTGCGATGTTCAGCAGCAGAAACGGTAGCACAAGAACGAGAGCCGGCGTGAGATGCATCTACATCCTGCGGCCCCCTAGCGGCCTTCTTCACGCTCCAACGAGCGTCTCGCGTCGACATACATCGCTCCACTTCCCACTTTCGCCAGACTTTCTTCCGTCGTTTTCTCTCAGGGTCAGCAGGGGTGGTACCCTGGGTGGTACCAGGGGTACCACGTGGCACGAGGCCTCGGTGGAGTGCCACCCAACCAATAAAAAAAAAACAGAAATAAACGTTTTCCTTCCTCTTCTCCTCTCTACCATTGCTAGCTATGCTATAACGCCGAGGCCCCCACAGCCGCCAAACCACAGTAGCGACCGCCAAAACGCTTGCGCGCTAAAAAAAAAAAAACACTCAAACGCAGACCCGCTGGGGCTCGAACCCAGGCCATCAGTGCCAGTAACCAGAAGTCTACCTGAAGTCCACAGAGCCTTTTTTTGCTTTCCACATAGTATTTATTGCACTACAAATCAACGTAGGAAATGATATTGTCACGCACGTGAAATATAGTTCGGCTAATCTGATAAGTCCATCCTTCTTGACTAAGCTGAAGAAGAAGAAGAACGGCGACAATCGAGAAAGTGAAATCGAACTTCTGAAGATGAGACTTTACCAGGAGAAATTTTTTCCACACAAGTGCCAGGCATTTCGCTTTAATTTCGTGGCAGTTGTACAGGCTTTTGAGCAACAATTTTACCTGGCAATGCCTGTAGAAAACATTAATAGAACCCCACAGAATCTCTATATTTAGAACTTCTTGTTTGAACAGCCCATGCTGCAAGTAAAGGCAAGTGCATGGAAATGCATGCCCGCAATGATTACCGCACACGGCCGCAAAAGCCGTCATTCAGTAATAGAGACGAGTTAAGTTTCCATAGAGCCCATTGTGGTCTGAAAGTACAGCGACCACCTCCACCCAGGCTCACAGCCACAAGACCAGACATTGATCCGAGAAAGAGATGGGTTTGATTTCACATGCAGTGCGTTTGGAAAGGCGCGCAGAGGAACCGTAAACCCTCTCAAGGCTAGCATGGGAATGCCCTTGAAAATGCGTGCACTACAAAACAGTCCTCCTGGCATCTAAGTGTCCACTAGCCCAGAAGCCGCAATGACGGACTTGAGGTTGAGCCCGATCAAATGGTTTGCAGACGCAAGTAAAGTCACGCATGAATACAGCAGCACGGTCATGAATGACAAACTAATCCGTAGTTTTGATAAAGCTGGCTCGTTGGCCCCTATAATTGAACGCATAGACATTGGTTAAGCTCCACGGTACAGCGTACAGCAAGAAATCGCAACATGTGAACCGCCCCTGTACATATCGACCTCACATATGAGGGCAGGGTACGGCAATTCCTTGTTTAGAAACGAGAGAGAACCTGCCGACAGGCCAACGAATGTGTGGCAATTACTTCGTAGATAGAAAGGAGGGGCCGTAAAGCTCTTTAGATCACGTCACCACTACCACGTTTCGTCTTTCGGTACTCACGTTTCGGTACTCACCCACGGGGCAGAAACTTGGAGGCTCACTAAGCGGGTTCAACTTAAATTGAGGACGACTCAGCGCGCAATGGAACGGAAGATGATAGGTGTAACATTAAAGCGGGATTCACACGACGGAAAAACCCTCTCTTTTTGGCCCGCGGGACCCGCTCACGTGACCGGTTTTAGGCTCCGCCCCTCGGTGGGGATAGCCCGCGGTGGCTCCGCGAAAGGAAATGCCTCCGCATGTTTCCGCTCGATGGCGGTGGCTTTCGGCGGGGAATGGAACCTGTTCCTCGGCGCTGTCGTCTGCTAGTCTCTCCGCGTAGCTCCGCACGTGTGGATGCGCCGCCAGGCCGGATAATCCGGTCACGTGCTGTTGACGTCACATATCCGTCCGCCTCCGTGAGAGGGTTTCTCCGTCGTGTGAATCCCGCTTAAGGGACAAGAAGAGAGTGGAGTGGGTCAGGGAACAAATGCGTGTTAAAGACATATTAGTAGAAATTAAGAAGAAGAAATGGACGTAGGTAGGGCATGTAATGCGAAGGCAAGATAACCGTTGGTCATTGAGGGTAACAGAGTCGATCCCAAGAGAAGGCAAGAGTTGCAGGGGGCGGCAGAAGGTTAGATGGGCAGATCAGATCAAGAAGTTTGCGGGAATAAATTGGTCGCAGTTAGCACAGGACCGGGGTAATTGGAGAATAATGGGAGAGGCCTTTGCCCTCCAGTGGGCGTAGATAGGCTGGTGATGATGATGACGATGACGATGATGATGACTTCAATGAAGTGCAAATCAGTTCAGGAAAGAAATCGGCCGAGTTGTATCTGTTTCTGCCCGAAACGTAAACCATTTATATTCAGTGTTTCAATGGTAAATCTGCGGTCGATCACCGTGGAGCGGATAAGAGTTCTAGATGTGCGTGTGTTCTCTCATGGGACTGGGAGGAGGTGAATCACTCGAACTAACTATGGAATGTGTGGAGGGCGATCTGGAGTGCCTTCCCTTTTACGGCGTAGCGCTTCGGCGGCCGGTACCTGCGTTTCGCAGTGGCGGCGTCTGTCTATGTCCGCGTAACCGAGTGAGCGAATAGAGCAACTAAAGAAGAAAGAAAAAAAATTAGGACTGGCTTGGCTCGGTTATGCCAGGATATACGTAGCGTGAGCTGAGGTTCAGCTGGTTATTCTTAGGTTTCCTGGTTGTCTAGGATTAGCTGGTTATCTTGCTTACTGCTGCTGAAAACGATTTCCAATCCGATCAAATCCAATCTAATCCAATCAAATCCAATTTAAATCCAATCCAATTCAATCAAATCCAATCCAGTCGCGGTGGCGGTGACCCCGGCGCGCCAGCTGTGTGCCGTGTGACGTCACTGCTCCTCACGCATGCGCAGCACGGCTCTCCAGGAGCCACGGGAAACTGCTTAACCTCGGCGAGTGCAGCTCAAGCTACAAAACAAACATCTTGCCCACTACACAAACGACGACGACGAAATCGCCATAAAAGTGACATTGTCTGTTGTTTTCTCGTTTCTCGCCCGGGACACGAGCAGAAAACCCGGAGAGAAGCGCTTTATTCCCACGAGCACCAGGGAGAACGCCGAACGTGCGCTATCGTCTCCATCGAATCCCGGTCACAGCCCCGTTTCCACCCCGGCTTTCACAACTGGCCGGCCTCCTTTCACGCGCCGAATCCGCCGTCATTCGTTCCTTATCGTCCCTTTCGCTTCCCACTGTCGCTGCCTCTTCTTGTTTGCCCCAGCGCTGGCCACCGGGCCGCACGCGGCACTTCAGCCTTTCACTACTGTCGGCCACCCGCGCTGCGTGACCAGACTTCGGAGCGCTCTCGCTTTCAATATCCCGTAGCACGGCGTGGGAACTGGGCAGCGCGGCCCGCGAAGTGGTCGACCCTATACTCGGTGACAACTTAAGAACGGCACCGGAAGTTGCCGCTGTGCCTTATCACCGTAGCCGGATGTTTCTCCGCGCGGCGCAAGTTGGGCGTTACTGGGAATATTTTGAACTTGGCATGAGCCGTTCCCGTGATTTTTTGGACTTAATATGCTTATAAACGACTCCAGTGACGACAAACAAACTGCGTGAGACAAGGCAGACGATATCACGCATTCATAGCAAACCCCTTTCAAAACGCGCGCCCACTGACGTCACGGGTCCGGCGATTTGGCGGAGTGATACACTACACGAGGAGGTGCCGTTCTTGAGTTGTAACCGAGTATAGTAGTTGGCATCCATGCAAAACAGTACTGAGAATGCGCGCGCACGCACGCACGCACGCATGCACTCTCACACACGCGTACACGTGCGCACTCACACACACACACACGTTTGTGTGTGTGTGTGAGTGCGCAAACACACACACACACACACGCACACGCACGCACGCAGGCACTCACACACACACACGCACGCACGCGCACACACACAGACACGCACTCACGCACACACGCACAAACACGTCTGTTGACGTTTCATTTAATTGCGGCGGTGCTTTAAAACGCTTTTACTTGTCAGCCGAATGCTTACTCGTTAGTTTTTACATAAAATTGGCTGGTCGGATTCGCCTTTGTGCCTGATGTGCTTCGAGGACGGCTGGGGCAACACATGGATTCCCGGACTAGGGTTCCACTCCCACTACAACGCGCATTGAAATGCTCTCTCTCTCTCTCTCTCTCTCTCTCTCTCTCTCTCTCTCTCTCTCTGCGCATGAGGACATAAGGCGTCTTTTGTGCTACCGGCCAAAATCTTCCTCAGAACGAGAAACAGCAGAAAGAACACGTGTGCGGCGGCGACGAGGAAACGCCTTCGAACTTTGTCACTTCTTTACACCACGGCATAAGCGTGCTGACGCGGCTAGGGACCATAGCTCATTTGACGTTTTTAATGGGGACTCTGGAATGACCTTAGTTTTGTCACTTCGAGGTCGTCATCAGTGCCACACACATAGCTTTGAGCGACAAAAATGTTATGTGCTCAAAATGCACGGACAAGTGAAGTGCACGAAGAAAATGACATATCCTTGATGGTGGGGTGATTGATATGGACGTTAGGGGTGAATTAACCATTGGGAATTGTTTTTGTTTGGTTTTATCAAGGCGCGCGTACAATCTTCGCGTGTACGCATTTCTGTTTCCACTAATACGATATTGATTTCCTAGAAAGCTCCCGTCTCTGTCATTCGACTCGTTGTGTTGTTTGGCACTTCATTCAAATACGCATCCTTTGTGTAGGGCAGCAGGGAAGCCCAGTGCGGTACGGTTGAGTAAGACAGACTGCAGGGCAGTAACAACGCGAAGCCTGGCCTTGCGGGGAAGCTACCGATCGAGGCAGGTATTCAACACCGCCGGCAGTGCACGGGCCGAATTCAGGCGAAGGCAATATCTCATTACGCAAGCAATCTCACGCAATTAGAGCGCCGCTATGAAAAATATATTGCTCGGTGAAAACGCGGTGGCCTTCCTCGAGAAAGGCCTCTCGATGAAATTAATTTTCTATTGCGCGCTCTGTATGGCGCAATCATCCCCTTTCCGCCTCGTTTGGGTCGTCCCAAATGCGGCTATATATCGATGCTGCCAAGAGCAATCTGCGTAGTTTAATAACATTTTAGGAACGTTTTTCCAGCAAGAGAGAACACACGCGGGAAAGGATGCGTGTGCAACCGCATGACCCTATTTCTACGGTAACCGTTCGGTGCGGAGAGAGTTCAGGTTTGCGTTAACGAAGGCTCAAGAAAACAAAAACACGTAATGTGCCCCCAGGGAAGTTAAAATTAGGCCGGTTGGCATAACGTATTAGTTTTATGCCACCGAATGCTGTTTATTTCAGGCCGTTGCAGAGGGAAGACGAGTGCATGAGTAACTGCTTACAACCTAGAGAGGGTTCTGACAGAGTGTAGATAACGTCCCGCTTCAAAACACACACATCATAAACTAGTGATGACATTTAACACATTTTCTATGATTAGCTTGATAAGCTGTGTGGCGTTCCGCCTACATTGCAGCTGCCAGGCGCGCTTCTTTTTGCTTTTACGGCGCCGCCCTTTGGCGCCTGGTACCTGGGTTTCGCGGCGACGGTGGTGCCGGTAGCGGCGACGGCGTCCGTCGATAGCCACGTAGCTGAATGAGCGAACGAAGCAGTGAAGGCAGAAAGAAATCGGAGAGGAGCGCCTGGCGAAAGAGTGAAGGGGAGGGCGGTACGCGCGGGTATGGCTTCATCCCTCTCACTGCCTCCCCGTCAAACTTTCGCCATGCGTCGCCACCAAGGAGCGCCCTCCCCCTCGCTCTTTCCTAGGTGTTGTCCCGTTCGCCGCTAATCCGAACAGCGTGAAATTTGCGCGGGAGGTTCATACACGATTTGCAACAACATGCTAGCTGCTCCACCGTGCGCGGCTCATCCGAACCACGTGACATTTGCGCGGGAGGTTCAAACACGATTTGAAACAACATGCTCGCCGGCGGCGGCGACGCGCTGCGAGATAGCGGCAGAGCAGAGCGCGCCGCCGTGCGTTCGCTGATCACGCGGTCACTTCCTAAGACGCAGCAGATATGCGCTGTGACCGAGAAGACTGCAGTTTGCTCTGTGCACAAATTTTTTATCAGGGAGCAAAGTAATCACCCGTGCATTTTTTTCCGTCCTAATAGAAAAAAGAGCCCTGTCAGGAATGCGGGGGTTGTTTTGTTAAAACTGTAATGAGGATCGAAGGGACGACAGCATAAAAAAAAGTGATACTGTAAAAAGGGTGCCATTTAAAGCTAACGACGTTCTGAAAGTGTATAGAATGCCTTCGTGGAAAGTGTGATAAAAGTTGAGGATGGCTACAGTGGAAAACGTGTGAAGATCTAAGAGCGGTTGAGCACCGAATCTCAATACGATTGGCAGGAAGTACGGCGCAGCTAGAAATGGATAACAAGAAAAACATGTCTATAAAGAGCACGCAGGACTAGGGCCGTCATCAGATGATTAAACTTGCCACCAAAAGCATACGACTGCATTCGCATAACCGGAAGTTGGCTTTCTGTTCTTTGCGTGCGTGTCGTACAGCAGTAGCACGCTTTACAGGCACGACATCGGTGGGTGGAGCCCGAATTTACATTTACAGGGCTCATACAACTATCGTGTTCCAGAAACGAAAACGACGGGCAGTACGATAATAATACAGCAATGCGAAATGATACGAGTAATATGAATAAACTTTTAATTGTAACTAGAACTAATTGCTGAGTAATTATGATTAAGTAACAGAAAATATTACAAGACCGTTGGCCAAACAGCCGACTGCACATGAAGGCACACTCCGACGTGTTTGTCCCCCTTTTAACGGCGGTGGTCATGGCCCAAGTAAACACACCCATAGCCCATAACGCAGGCCTCATACGCGTCATTGAATTGACTGGCTGCGACGCCGGTGGCCGGTGGGTAAGGAAAAGATGCCAGAAGAAAAAAAGATGACGGCAAATGCTCTCCGCTTGTTGTTTACAGCACGAATATTTCCACTTGTGTGGCCAGAACAGCCACTAGCGCAATTCCCTATGTATTTCTGCGTCTCTGTTACCAGCACATGTGTTTTATGCTACTTGTTTTGCCGCTTTGTTGTAGTTTTTCTCCAAAAACACATTACCCTCTACATTGCTAGTGTCTTTGAGGGTAGCTGAAACAAACTAATAAATAAATAAATAAATAAATAAATAAATAAATAAATAAATAAATAAATAAATAAACAACTATTTTATGCTTCCTTCTTTTTTAAAAAAATTGGAGAAATGTACACCTAGGTGTATCATTTGCACCCGCTCCGTAAATAAGTGAATACCGTAAATTTCGCAAGCATTTCACGGTTCCTAAATGCTTAATTTTCCCAAAGGTTTTCAGTTAGAAACTTTCTTCTTTGAGGGAAGCAACGTAGCTCATGGTCGTACGGTATCTTCGGTAAAAACAGCGACTTTTATTTGAAGTGTCCGATTTTAAGTGAGCACAGACTCCGCCGGCTGTGTTATTCCCCTCAACTCTGTCAAAGACTGTTATTTCTCAATGTAGTTACTTTAACGTACATTACAGCGCATTAGTATGTGTTATCTTTCGGCCAGGGGGAAATATGCGAATCTCGGAGGCAACAAAATCTATTACACGAATTTTAGAAATAGCAAAGCGAAAAAAAAATATGTATAACGCTCATTTTTATGTACAATTGAAACTTTTAAGAAACGCCAACATTCAGCTGACATTCACCAAAGTTGATTTTCGAAAACATCGAGGAACAGTTATCGAAGAACTCGATGCCTTCGCGTTCCTGTGCGAATCATTGGAGGTATATTTCTCCCTTTTTTCACGCACCGATTTTCTTATTTCGTATGTGATAAATTACGCAACCTATTCTGAGAGCAAATGAATTCATGAAAGAATGAATCGTGTTCGCACACGCAACTCGACGTTAGCATGAGCACTCTAAATGCAAATTCGGGCCTGTAAAGCGTGCTCTGACTGCAAGGCATGAAAGTCCAGAAAAGAAAGCCAACCTAACAAACGGGAAAGACCAACAAGTTTTGTCTTTTGAGGAATGGTAGTTCACTTTCTTACGAAAATACTGTTTAGTGAACGAAGAAGGTAACATAGTAGTGCAATACTATTGAACAAGGCGAACATACGTAATTATATGTTATCCCTGTTAAAACATAAAAAAACTGCTCTCCGCTTTCGTCGAATAAACTGGCACAAAGCAGAAATTCAGCCGGCGTTTCCCCATCCCCGAAAAACGCGCGAGCAATTACGTCGTCCGGGCAGCAAAGGCAGGTAGAAAACTTAAAGCCATGCAACAGGGAGTCCATGATACGCTTAAACATGGCCGATGCATTACATGACCCGAAGGGAATCACTTTGAACTGACTGCGCAAGAATTTTTCTCCCGGTCCATATCGTAAGTTTAATCGCCGATATCCGGAACGAAGGTTGATCGATAAAAATAGTGAGCGCAGTTAACTCAGTCTAGAACGTTATCAATTTGCCGAAACGGGGCAGATATCTCTCTTGGTAGCGGCGTTAGCGGTGCCAATAGTCAACATAAAAACCCCGACTGTTGACCTTTTAACAGCTGTTGAGCAAATCGTTTGTGTATGGTGTCCGCAGTTAAAAATACCAATGAAATTGTGAGCGCTCGTGCACGCGTGCCTCTAGCGCACGTTCGTCAAGGTGGGCATAGAGACTTAAGGAGACTGGCCAACGTTGGTCACAAAAAAACCCCAGCATTCGCGGTATCGTGGCAGCGCTTGCTCGGAACGAGAAAGACACGTCATAGCGTACGCCCCACGTTAGTTTGTCCTCGTGTCGTCGTGCGCATGCGCAATGTACCGCAGAAGACCCGCGACTTGAATGTCGAAGCTGCTGTAGGCGATCCTCGACTCCCCATGGCCCGGCCGCGAAGAGTTGGCACTGCCGAGGAAGAGGCCGCGATTCGAGAGGCTCGGCGTGCAAAGCGTCCGCTAGAGACTATAGGTCGCGCTTGCAGGGTGGCGTGCGAAAACGTCGACCATAACGATGAGCAGCTCACTCTGGCCATTATCTGGTCGTTGAAATACCATTCCACACGACGCCAACCACGACAAGACGACGATACTAAAACCTAACTTTGTGTCCGTTAATCGTCACCTACAAGAGCTTCGCCATTCAAGTCTTGCGCGTGAGTGCGGGCTTCCCTGAATATTTTAGGGGTGAAGCAGCTTAGGGGCTCTGGCTGCCGGTGTCTCATGTCGTCCTCGTCGTTCGTCGTCGTAATCTCATGTGGTCGCGGTACTAAAACACCGGGACACTCGTTTTCCAACGCCTCGCGCTACAGCGTTTCATTTCCATGGGCAAAAACGCACAATAGAAAACACACCGGGACACTCTTTTTTTCGTCCACCCTTGCTTGCTTGCTTCTATTTTGCTCCTTACTCGTGTTAACTTCAAAATCTGCAGTCCTCCGTTTCGCATTTCACTTGTCCTCCATGTTCGTAATTGGGATGTTGCATATATCGGCGCGCGCCGTGTCAAGAGACAGACTTAGAATCTTTGAATACACTTTATACACTACATGCTTCGCCCCTCCTCAGGTTTTACGTTAGTGGAGATGGCCCGTTTATTTTTTTTGTCGCGGTCATAATCATTTGTGTTCTTCCTTTTTTCTTGACTAAGACGACAGGTAATGTACAGGTGTTGCCGTCGTTGCCGACGGTTGTCGTTGAAAGGATTTTGGGCGCAATTTTTGGCGGAGGAGAAGGCGGAGGGCTATAACCTTATTTGGTCCAAAGGGGAGGCCTGTGGCTCCTGGACAAGATGCTGTGGCTCCTGGCGGCGCTTTACCCCCTTTGGATGACCGACTGCTGGATGTCAGTGTTTTCTAAACGACGTCTGGGTTCGAGCTAGTTGGTAATCTATGATAGTACTTTCAAGCGCCAAATGCTTAAACAAAGGGCGTAAAGGACAGAGACATGCGCTTGTCTCTTTCGTTTACGCCCTTTGTCTAAACATCTGGCTCTAGAAAGTTTTATGAGGTTGTTCGCTGTGTAGCACGGTCTCCCATTGGTACTTACCAGAGATAATAAATGTGCCCCCCGAATTATTAAAGTCTTCTCCGTATATAGAGGGGCATTCCTATAGCATTAGAGTAAAGCTTGTAACTTCGGGGCAGTGTTTACATCGGCCGTCGTGTATATTCGGATAGAAGGGACGGCAGAGGCCTGGGTTAGGGTAAGTGCCCGTCTGGAGGCGTCCATGTTCGTTTTTCGTCTTTGGATATGAAAAAGGAAAGCCGGGTAGGTTCGTCTTTCCTCTTTGTACTGATACAGGATAGCAAAAAAGGAGAGAGAACGACGTTTGAAAACGAGATGTTTCGGAATAGGTCAAATATCTCCACACGTTATAAATTGTTTGGTTGATCTCACTTATCATTGCTAGTTTCATAGCCCAAGTACAGTTTCGGCGTGTGGCGTGTAGAACGTGATAACTCTGAGTGCGCGTACAGATCCCCAAATGCAGCAGCAGTCGGCCCAGTGCCCCATTTCTACCATGCCCGTACGCTTTGGGATTGCAGTTACCTCCACTCCCATCAGGCCGAGATAAGCAGCCCCCAGAACATTACATTCCCCCTCCGCCCGTCCCGTCCCCTTCGCACCTTTTATGCATGCACGGCGCGCGTGTTTCGCGCACGCCACAGACTGCCTAACCACAGAGCGAAGCCACAAGTCAAGCCGAGCCCATCCAGAGCCGCGCGAAACAACCTCGCATGGGCGGCGGGGAACTCATTAGGGCGGTCATCACGCGCCGCGCAACGCTGGCGACGGGATCACCCTTTCTCTGCATACGTTGGGCTTGCTCACTGGAAATACGCGCGCGACCACTCTGCCAACGAGACAGCAGCGCGCTCACTCGAGTCCCGTTTAGGAAACACCTCCGAGATAGATGAAAGCCATTCGTAACGGCGGAAGAGTCTTTTGTGGTGAGTGGTTAACAAGTTCTCCCTCACTCCGCATGCGTCCGTTTTTGTCGTAAGTTACAAATGGCGGCAAAGCTGTCACTGATTCCACTCCGTCGGGTGGTAAAAGAGGCCTCAATGTCACGGAGGTGTTGTCGGAGTGATGCTCTCTGGACACGGTCCGCGTGCCTCTTTACCCACACCCGTTTCCTCCCTCTCGCTCTCGTTTTCTCCATTTCTCTCTGGCTGTTCCACCCCGGAGGCGCACGCAACCGCGGCTCGTGCGCGGAATTGCTATGCAAGCAAGCGCATACGTACGGCGATTCTTTGCCTTACCGTTTTGAAAGCGCCGCTGCGTTTTTTCAACCTTTACACATTTTTAACTGGTTGGTATTTTTTTTTGTTTGTACCACCGAAATAAATGGCCCAACTAGGAGCCCAATTTCTGCTTTTGGCGTTGTTGTCGTCTTTACAACGTTCATATTTCTCGTAAACTTAACTTCAGCTTTCTGCTGAAATGTGGGGTGGAGGAACTAAACATAATAATGCTTGCCCGAAGGAAACAAAAGTGCGGAAAATTCGCCACGCAGGAGCAGATTGAAGCCACAGAGTGATGATGTATAGAAATAAAACGAAAAATAAAGTACACGGCACAGCAGCTTGTTCTTTTAGACACCTCTTTTATTCCTTTCTGTCGGTTAACATTTTTCGGGCCGCAACTTTCGTATAGCCCTCGTAAATCCTCGTTAAGAGTACATGTCTTTTTCTTGATGACATCATCATCACAACCACCGTTGTAAAATAATAATAATAATAATAATAATAATAATAATAATAATAATAATAATAATAATAATAATAATAATAATAATAATAATAATAATAATAATAATAATAATAATAATAATTGTCCTTTTGTATACAAAGCAGAGTAGCAGGCCCGTCGAAGCCAAATTGGCTAGTGTGACTAGGCCTGGGAAGCCGGCGAGGCGATGAAACGACGGCAATAGAATACATAAAAAAACATAGTGAGAACAAACTAAATTATGAAGTCACTAAACTAAACAGAGAAACGTAGGAAGTAATAAAAATCACCGCAAAAATACATCACAATCTACATATATACACGCTTCAATAACTATGACACATATATACATACTTGTATATGTCAAAACAATGTCAGGCACATGAATTAAGCACAAAACGTCAATAGGGCTTTTGAAGTTGTTGTTTTGATTTCACGACAAGGACTTCTTGAGGTAAGTCATTAAATAATTTAGGCACATGAACACTTCTACGAGCCCAGTCATACGATGTACGGGAGTGGGGGACTGTAAAACGAGCCTGGTTTCTTACAGTCAACCAAAAATGTTTAACAACAACTCTTCGAATAAATAGAGCATAAAATGACGGTAAATTCAACGTCATGAATGTATCTTTCACATCTTTAACGACAATCCATAAGCGATAAACATCAAAATATTTTTCAATAAACTCTTAACACGAGATTTCCAACTGAATGAACAAAAATAAAAGATGGTTATTCCATACCTTATTACAGTGTTGGCGAGCGCATACGCAATGCGTTTCTTAACATGAAAGGGAACAAAAGATTTAATGTTAAAAATCACACAAGCCACGCTCCGGAGTTTCCCACAGACATAGGCTAAATGTTCATGCCAAGACAATGCGGAATCAAAAGTAATGCCTAAATATTTAATAGAATCAACGTAACTTACAACTTCGCACTCACAGGAGGTACACCGCTGATCATGTATGTAAACAGGAGGGTTAATCACAGTAGTTTTCGATGGATTATGGAAACAGATTAGTTTAGTTTTACGAGTATTTACTTGAATACGGTTTTCGGAGAACCATGTGCTTTTGAAGCATGTTTACCGCCATTCCATGATTAACATTTTTAGAAACCATGACTGTGTCATCTGCGTACTGGTAAACAAGACATTTTGAAATTGAAACCGAGAAAAACATTCACGTAAATATTAAAAAGCAACGGCGACACAATTGAACCTTGGGGAGCACCAGCAAATAGCGATACTGGTGTACTGAAATTAAAGTTGATCATCAGCAGCAACAACCTGAGAGTGCTCCGAGAGATAATTATTCAGAGGATCAAAAAACGGACCACGGGAACCCAATAAGTACAACTTCCTTAACAAAATAGTTCTTCTTCTGCAGCGGTGTTTTCTAAATGGCAAAGCTTCACCTCGCGAACACGTTCAAAGCGAGCGGCCTGCTTAGCGAGTGCCTGCCAACACCGCCTCGACATTGTGCGAATTTCGCCGGCGAATCCGCAACTGCGGCGCCGTTCGCGCGGTAACACGGTCCATTTTTCATATTTTCACTGCTGCGACAAACTTCCAAATGCCACGCGGTGTTCACAGGGACGTTCCACTGTCCCAACCGTTTGGCAATTTGCCACAGCAACGAGAATAGGCCATTTTGCTGCACGAGCGGAGCCGATGATGCGAATTCACAGGTGAGATACACACCATCTAGAACGGGCTTCACGCAGTACGGCTTCGCCATCACGTGCTGAGTTAACCCTCTCCCTACTATTTCCGCAAAGCACGTCCGCCTCCCCTCTTCACAGCTGCCCAGTATTGATGACAACCGCACGTATACCGAACAGCCCAGCACCGATTTTAGGTGCAGACGATGGCTTTGGCCTCGAAGAATTGTCCAGTAGGCCGGTTTTTCTGGACGTGTGCGTGTACGAGGAAACGCCTCACTCCAGAGGCATGAATTGTGATCGTAGGCACGCATACACTAAAAAGCAGTTTTCGCCAAACCACTCGACCGTCAGAGAAAAGAAATGTTGAAAAAACGTAGAGCTAAGCATTATATCTTAACGGACACTCAGAGATGCTTGGCAGTCGTGTGGAATCGACGGTGCAAAGAAAACACACCGCATCGACCAAACACTGTGCTTCCGAATATCCGCCCACAGGTGACTTGGGGAGTATTAAGCATCTAAAAATTGGCGTATCAAAAGCGAAGTCGGCTGCTAAGACGGATCATTCGCGATAACCCTCCCGCCGAGCATGTGTTCTCGCATTACAGAGAACTAAGCGCTCGGGACTAGACACAGCAGCGAAAGCCCCATCCAGGCCGAGTGGTGCCGCACGGGTACGTGCCCCAGTGAAGCAGCCGGCGCCTCGCTAATTAGCCAGTGAGTTGCCACCCACTGGGGAGACGCAGCTCCCACGGGCTCGGAAAATGGCCGTTGAGCACGGCGCTTCCCGGCCCTGCGAGACGCGCGCCCGGTGTTCGCAAGAACGCCAAAACGCGCTGCCTGCGAACCGTGCGGAAACAATGAAGTGCAGGCGGTCCATCGGGGAACGCACGAAGAGGAACAAGCAAGCAACCATATTGCGCTTTAGGCCCCCTTCGGTACACACGGGGGGGGGGGGGGGGGGGGGATTTGTTCATTCCTTATTAAACACCTTGCTTCCGCGCCCAATTTTCAGATCACGTCGCCTCGATGCGTTGTTTTTCTTCCTTCTTTATTCGTCGCCCTAATGGTGAGTTTTTTACTTGTGTTTTTTTTGTTTTTACACTTAATGATCACTATCGTTGAGGAAGACCGCGGAAAGCGGGGGATTGCGCTCAGGTGGAAGCGATTTGCCTTTCATCATTAGCGCCGTCGGCTGCTTTCTACTTTTTCTACTTTTCCTAACTTTCTTGCTTGTTTTGTTCACTAAGTTTTGTTTTGAGAGTTCATTTTGCTGGATTCCGCGCCGTACTTCACTGAACCGTACAACAAATCGAGAAAGTGAGAAACCAGCACCGTAAAAACAACGCAGAGAAAACTCCACCTCGTGCGAGATAAAAGCAACTACACAAAAAGTTACCAGTGGCTTATCCCTGCTTTGCGAGGATATACGTAACGTGAGCTAAGGTTCAGCTGGTTATTCTTAGGTTTCCTGGTTGTCTAGAATTAGCTAATTATCATGCTTACTGCTGCTAAGACGATTTCAAATCCAATCCAATACAATCCAATTTAATCCAATCCAATCCAATACAATCTGGTCCGGTCCGGTCCAGTCCAGTCTAGTCCAGTCCAGTGACTGCTCCTCGCGCATGCGCAGCATGGCTCTGCAGGAGCCACGCGAAACGGCTATCAAGCAGCTCCGGCGCAGCGTGACACTTGGCTACTGCGCAACGGAGGCGCACAGCTGGGCACGCGCCGGCGCCAGTGCATCTGCCGCGTCTATGACGTCACTCCTCTGGAATGCGCAGACAGAATTCTCTACACATCCGTACTCCAATTGGATTGGATTTCCAGTCCAATCCAATCCAATCCAATCCAATCCAATCCAATCCAATCCAACAATGCAATCCAATCACTGCTCCTCGCACATGCGGAGCACGGCCCTTCAAGATCCACGCGAAACTTCTCAACGTCGGCCAGTGTAGCTTACGCTATAAAAACAGAGCTTCCGCTCGAGTTGTTCCGGCCAGAACCAGAAACAAATTACAAAGAAAAAGATGCGCTCTGCCAAAACATACTGCGCGCGAGCAGTGCAACGGTGCTGGAATTGAATCTCATTGAACAAACCTGCGTTGAATTCATCCAGAGAGGAGCGATACAAGCAGCCGAACAGCGCAAGGAGAGGGAGCGGAGAGTTTCGTGGAAGATGGGGCAGACGACTGCCATCGTTCGTCGATATTAAGTGCAATGCACTTCTTAAGCGACCCTGAACCTGCGTCCACCGGCGATGTCCGCGCACGTGGAGATGGGCGCGCGCAGCCTGGCCGCTGACATAGCACATACCCACGTGGGGGATTGGCCAGGAATCTCCTCGTCTTCCTTGGCAACGGGGGGGAGATGGGCGCGCGCTGCCTGGCCGCTGACATGGCACATACCCACGTGGGGGATTGGCCAGGAATCGGGCGTGAGAAGGGCTAATGCACCTGCTTAAAGGAGTACTGACACGAAATTTCAAAGCTGAGATCCGCTCTAGCAATCAAGTACAACGACAACACAAATAGGTGTCTGTGAATAAATGCATCTTTCTTTCTTTGTAGTTGTGTGTGTGTGTGTGTGTGTGATCTCTCTTTCGCGAACATTACCGAACCGCGCAAATTCAACTCGTGCATTCGCACTTTCACATTCTTCCCCTCGGGGAAATGCGGGGAATTTTTTTGCAGTGCAGCAAGCCGATACGCGGCCATTGTTAACCCTAATGCCAACCCTGCCGGTGCCCTTCCATGAGGTCCTCCTGCCCCTTGATTTTTTGCGACGATAGTGCACTTCCGTCAGAGTGCCAATCAACGACAGAAGGAACAACCGAAAGAGGGAAGGTCTGGAATGGAGATCGGGAAGCTGGAGCCAGCAAAGCCACTTCGCGAGCCAACTCTTCCTCGAACGGAACGACCTACGCAAGCGGAGAGCATAGATTTAGGAAAATGGGTTCTCATGAGAGAACGTCGTAGAGCTAGCTGCTTGCGCCTGGTTGCAGCAGACAGCGGAGCCAAGTAATGAAGTGCGTTAGCTCAGCGGGTGGAAGCACGGCTTCCAAGTCACCGCAATCTGGCTCTCCGGACGGAGGGCTCTCGTTTGCAATGAGATTCCGCCGACTTTCCGACGCAACGGCACTATTGCATTTCTGTATTTGCTTCTGCTCCCCCTCCCCCTCCTCCCCCGCACAAAGCCCTCTGTATTTTCTCATCGCTTTTACTGCTTTCCGGTATCATGACGTTCCCAAATACAGTTTTCCACCTGCAGGATCTATAGGCCGCCTCCATTCATTCTCGAAATCCCGCGTTTGCAGTTCCCTCACGTACAGTTGCTGACGCAATTGTGCCACAGAAATCAATGACCGGGGAGTCCGAGAACGTTCTAAGAATTTGGCGGCGGAATCCAAGTCAGACATTCTGTCGACGTGCTGTTCAACATCCTGTTGACCTTTGCGGCCACACCCGTCCCCACTTGACCAGCCCCTGGGCAGCAGCACCCTCTGCAGCTCCCTCGGCTTATTAGCCATCGGCAGGTGCACCGTGTTCGCCCACGTCGGTGTCTTCACTTCGAGGCGCCCGTGTTGCACGTGCAGCAGCGGCGTACCCTCGGTCGCGCTGCCTTTTCCGTTTCCCGGATGGCGATCTACGAACCACTTGCCCCGGCTCGTGCACTCTCGTGGCACGCGCGATCCCCGGCTAGTGCAACTTGGATTTTTTGGCGGCCACGATTTTTTTTAAATCTTACAACGAGCGTGCTCACAATAAAAAAACCATGCACCCCTCCGCCTAACGACGACGATAGTTGACCGTGCAGCTTTCTCGTGATGAATTCCTTGGTTGGCCAATCCCACACTGCAATTATGTGCTACTCTGGAGGCACGCCCCACTTTTCTAGAATGCCCACAGCAACTCTCGGGCGTGCACTCCTTTGGCCTAAGAGAGAGAGAACAAAACTTTATTAACCTAAAGTTCGTGTTTTGGGGTGCACGGCGCGAATCGGTAGTTGCTGCTTGGTGCTCGCTTCGGCCATGTCGAAATGGATCAATCTAATGGGCGCCGGTTTGATAACGCGAGGGACTCAGCTTGGATTCCGGCAACTGGGAGCGTTTTTTTTCCTTCCCTTCACCCACGATTATTCATCGTCATCGTCAGAGAAAGTGGGCTTTCCTGCAGGACGTATTGGCGTGAAACGGCATCTGTAAAGGCACTAAAGCTTCGCTTTAAAAGTTTCCACATGTAGATACTGCAATCTTTGAATCTCGCAACATACAACTTCAAGCTTGCGAGAATCGGTAGTGCAACCACGACTGTTGGTCCAAGAAATTACTTCGTGATTTCAGACGACCTGCGTATGCTGGTGGAGAGGGCCCACCTCACCAGCGAACGCCATGGTATCCTGCAATGAGAGTACCTCTCACCTGGGGGGCACCCAATCGACCCAGTTTCTTGAAACGGTATGCGCTCACTCAAGTCAATTTTAAAGACAATAGTCTTTGACTACTAAAACGCAAAAATCTCGGTATGTCTGTCTCTCTGTCACTCCATTCAGCCATAAGAGAACACTAAAGAAAGAAGATTATACGGCAAAAACGTATCCAAACGACTACATCTGGAAACACACTCTCTGTCACTCGATTCGGCCACAAAAGAACCCTTTAAAGAAATAAGTTTATGCGGGAAAAACGTATCCAAACCACTACACCTGGAAACGCACTTTGTACATGTCAACATTGTTCCGCAAAATAAACATATTTGAGGCGAAACACCAATACAAAAGTAATATTTGCAGTGTTCTTTAGTTTAAGCACACAAGGAGGCTTGATTTTTACAATAACAACAAAGCAAATACGCGTTCAAAATAATGTTTTAACCCAGGAAATACAAAACGTGCTAGGGGTGAATCCAGGAACCTGTGGCTCGAACTCCAAGCGAAGCAGCAGCAAAATGTCCAAAGAGATAGCATGGTAGCAGTGCGAACGCGGCAAAATTGAATTGAATTCAGCAAACCTCTACTGTGTTTATCGCGGCAGGATCGACGCAGGAAGGGAAGAGCGTGAGACGTGGGTGCAGTAGAAAAGAGAGGCAGTCACGTGAGAGGGTCGGCAGAGGACTGTCGTCTTTCGACGACATTTGCAGTGAAGCGGGCAGGTAGGCGGCCGATTTTCTCTTGTACTTTGGTGCTGCAATGTTTTTGATATAAAAATTCAGTTCGATTTTATTCCTGTAAACGTTGTTTTCTGACCACCTGCGCCCACACCATATCTAATGCCTGTGAGGGTATAATATAGAAAGAGGAAGGATGGAAGTAACGTTGAGGGAAAGGAAACGAGCTTCCTGGATCAGAGAACACACTAGAATAGAAAATGTCCTAGTTCAAATAAAGAAAACAAATGGACTTGGGCCGACCACGCAGTTAGGCGAAAGGACAACCGGTGGGTCACCAGGACGACAGAGTGGATGACAGAAGAGACGGGCCTGGATGAAGCGGAAGTCCTATTACTCGATGGAGGGACGAAATAAGGACATTTCGGAGGCAAAGAATGGATTCGGGCAGCGCGGGACCGGAGCGGCTAAAGGTCGATGAAGGGGGCATTCGTTCTGCAGTGGACCTATAGTGGGCTGTTGATGATGATGAAGGGAAATTAAATAAAATGAAGGCAGCATGTGGCGTCAAGTATGTGTATGAGACATCAGCGACATAATGGGGCCGACGTTTTTGCGAAGGACCAGCGAAAACTGAAGATATCTCGCAGTCAGGAGGGGACATGGCTGTTGTTAGGGTTCGGAATCTCTCAAATGCGCATTGGTCCATTTATCGCGGCAACGTTCTCGAACAACGCGCTTCTGCTCTGCCCCCTCATTCATCACAAAAAAACGGCTGGGTCGTTTGGAAATCCGATTCTACCCAACCACTGGGCACGTTTGTGTAATGTACATTAACCTGCAGAGGGAACAACCCGCACGTAATTGAAGCCGGCAGATGCGATAGATGGAGCTCTAATTGGGAGCGCAGAATTCGACTTTGCGTGGAGGCCTCATTAGGAAGGTTGGTCATTCTCCATTCCACCAAGACATATTTTATCCCACATAGACCCTTTGAGAAAAGTTGGCGTACCTGAATGCTGTACTACGTCCTACTTCAATACATTTATCCGTAATACATCATCCCAGTGGAAACTACCAACCTCCCCATTGCTTGTTATCAACGTTGACGAATCTAAGAAGCAACAGATCGATTACCACACGAAGTGCTAAGTTTACACAAATTGCTTGCCGTAAGGTTTTTGTTTCGGGTATTTTGTGTTTCTTTTGGTTTGTTTAACGAATTCATGTCTTGTTTGTACGAATGTGCTACATTTTTACCGTTATTTAAACTTATTCTCTTTCTTTTCTCAAATCAATCTGCCGTGAACGCTGTGCGCACTCTTGTAATACTACAAGTGATTTGTATATTTGTGTTAACTTTTACATCCTGATTGTTCCCGTATTTTTTGTATGTTCATTTATCTCTGTACGTTAATTGTACCGCTTCCTTCAGTAATGCCCTGTGGGATATGAGGGTATCTGAAAATAAATAAATAAATAAATAAATAAATAAATAAATAAATAAATAAATAAATAAATAAATAAATAAATAAATAAATAAACAAATAAATAAATAAATGCGAATTGTGTCGAGTAAATACCAGCATTCGGCCTCCTCGTTAGGTATGTCGTTAGACATTCACACGAATACTCGGCGGTAATTTATTTATTCGTCCACTTTGGTTGACTTTGTCCGTCGGGACAGGACAAATTCCACATACCATTCGGAGACTGTGTAGTCAGCCTACAGCAGCTAAGAAACTTCAGCTATGAATTACAAATTTGATTTATGAATGTAGCTTAGTTTGTAACTTGTCTATTTGGAGATTGAATTAATGAGATATGTAAAGAAAAAAATGCTGTGGTTTAGCTTTGGTTAACCGTATTCGATAGCGAAAGCTTCACTGCCCTGGCTAGGTCCATTGTCGAGGTGCGGTTTTGCAATGATATACAGACATGTTTGAATGAATACGCTGCTTATTCTTCATCTTTTTCCGCCTCACACCGTTTTTAATCCTCGCCGCTGTATGAGCGATCACAGCTGGTCGCCTTCCTCCATCGCACACGGCTGTGCGCCGCACGTGGCCTCCTGGCCTTCCTTTGTGGCGCGCGCTCATCGCTGCGGCGCCGGACTCCTCGCTTCCTCCCTTAGGTGGCGACACGGGTTCTTCGCACGTCTATGTTCCCTTCTCGCCTATATCTCTGCTGCCGCCTATCTCTCCCCGCCATCGGGCAGCTGCTTCGATCCGAGTGCTCCGCCAGGTCGCGACACGGGTCCCGTGCGCGCTTCCGTTCCCTCCTCGCGCATCTCTTGCCAGAAGGGCTACAAGCGGGGCCAGTTGGAAAGACATCTTCTTGGATGAAACCAACGCGAACTGGAAGTGGAACACACGCTGTATCAGAGTGCGTTTGAGAGAGCATGAATTGTCATTAAAGGGCACCCCATCACCCAATTTCTTCACATTGTAGTAAGCGCCGTGGATGTAAACCTAATATTCTTGCCACTAACATTTTATTTAGGCACCGGACCCGCCGCGGTGGCTCATTAGCTAAGGCGTTGCGCTGCTGAGCAAGAGGTCGGGGGTTCGATTCCCGGCCGCGGCGGCGGTTTTTCTGATGGAGGCGAAAAGAAAAAAAAACGCCCGTGTGTACGAGATTTTGGCGCACGTGAAAGATCCCCAAGTGGTCAAAATAATCTAGTGCCCTCCACTACGGCGCGCCTCATCGCCTGCGTTGCGTCGGCGCGTGAAACCCTACAATCAATCAAATCAATTTAGGCACCGTGAACGAACGCCCCGCGAAATTATGGAAGCGTCACACATAACAGGAAGAGTAGACAAGTGTGTCAGCCAGGCAAGCGTGTGTCTTCATCCCAAAGATATTGCATATCTGCATGGCCCTGACTGAAGCCGGTGTCTATCTAGTTGCCTTTTCACCATGGCTTTTGTAAACATGTTTTCCTCATGTGCAGTTTTTATTGTCTTGTGTTGAGTGTTTATATTCACCCTTCTTGATATTAATCTTCAGTTTTTAGACCATCGGCTGTCCTTGTGTTCCACTTCCTTTGTCTTTGTTTGAGTTCGCGCTGGTTTCATCCAAGAATAAGCCTATCTCTCTCCTGCCGCTTATCTCTCCCCGCCATCGGGCCGCTGCTCCGTGTCGGGCGCTTGCAGAAGGGGGTGTGGTTTGACCTCTAGCTCTCAAGGTCGGAACTGGTCATCCCGCGAAGGGCGCCCGAGGTAGCTTAGTGTAGCTTTCGCTACAAAATGAGATCTGAACAGCAAAAGATGTCGCCCGACAAGCACGCCTGCACACACACAAGAACTTTACCACCCCTTCCTAAAGAAAGTTAAGCAAAGCGCGAAAGCTTTTTAACGTCAAGACTGCGTAAAAAGTGCGTCAAAGTTTTTGATACCTCGAAAGACCCAAATTGCAAGCAAAGAGCGAACGCATGCGACGATTTTTTGCGCACTAATTAAGCGCATCTAGGAACGATCCAGATGCACACTGACGCGTGGTTTATGAGGTAACGGTGCACTACATTTAAAACCCAATCTAACGAAGTTCTTTTGTTCTTTCGTTCTTTTGTTCATATGTTCTTTTGTTCTTTTGTTCTAACTCTGATTTTAGGTCTGTCGTACTCAACACCAATTCACAGACAATCAACCCGAGGGAGGAAATTCACACCTTTGGCAGCCGGTCTCTGCCAATCAACTACATGTGAGCCAACCAATCTGCATAAGAAGTCCGCTGCTTGTGTGGTGAACGTACTTTCCAGGAATTCTACGACAGTTGCTTCAAGGCCTTTGAAGTCACCAGATAACCCAGAAAACAGGACATCTGATACCACCATACAGATGCATCCCAGAGGCAGCAACGCGAACAGCACAGCGCATTGTACTGGCGATGGTGAAAGCACTATTGTTCTTGTAGGTAGTACAAACACTGCAACATCCTCTAATGAAGACTTCAACATTGCTGGGAGCAGGCACACTGGTGACAATTCTAGAGATGGCAAGGACATTTCACTGTATTCTTGCTTAGCAGTCAGTGATATGGGCAGCCAGCAGGGCCAATTTAGCTGCGAGCTCTGTCCATACGTGACAAAGTACAAGAGTCACTTCGAGCAACACATTCGGGTGCACACCGGTGAGAAGCCATTCAAGTGTGACATTTGCTCCCGCGCATTTTCTCAGTTAAGTACCCTCAAAGAACACAAGCACAGTCATATGGGTGAGAAAGTTACGTGCGAGTTCTGCGCACTTGTGCTTAGTTCAAATAGGTCTCTAAAAAACACATGCGTAGGCACACTAGTCAATGGCCATTCAAGTGAAATCATTGTCCCACCACGTTCCCATATAAGAAGGCCCTGACTGCACGAAGCCACTCGTACTGGACAGAAACTATACTCGTGCAGGCTGTGTTCGGTCTTCTTTGATCCCAGGGTGGAGGGGCCATGTGGAGGAGGTGTTATCGAAGGGCAGTTTGTGCTCACGCATGTTTGACTATGCTTGTGCTCTCCAGAGCAATCTGGTGAGGCACCACAAGATTAACTTGGCAATCAGGCTAGAATTGGCACTTAGTTGTTTTGGTATATGTGGTTATTTTATGGGTGAGAGCCATCTGGTGAGGCACCGCAACATTAACTTGGCAATAAGGCTAGAATGCAGCGATGGCGTAGAGGTAGAACACCCGCCTCGCGTGCAGAAGGACCGTGGTTCGAATCCCGGTGCCGGACAATTCCCACCGGATAAAAAAAAACGCGTATTGATGGAATTGCACAAAGAGGCTTGGGGTGCGGCCTGACCCCGGCGACCATTGCCGGTAATGCACTCCCTCACCAGAGCAGGATTGGCCACCCTGGTGTAGTAACGGCCGCAACTTCCCATGAATACGCCAATTAACCCTCGGCCCTCAGTCTCCAGCGGCTGCGAAGCAACTGACCACGGCGGCGGTCAGACCTGTGACGCAGCCGAGGGTGCTAAGAATCCCTGGATCCGGACAGGCCGCCAATAGAATCTGAACCTGGCAACGCTTAACGTGCGAACCTTATCTAGCGAAGCAAGTCTCGAGGTGTTGTTCGAGGAACTAGAGGGCATTAAATGGGATGTCATAGGGCTTAGCGCGGTTAGGAGGGCAGGCGAAGCCTTTACGGTGCTGAAAAATGGACACGTCCTATGTTACCGTGGTCTAGAGGACAGAAAAGAACTGGGAGTGGGATTTCTAGTCAATAAAAGCATAGCTGGCAACATAGACGAATACTATAGCATTAACTAAAGGGCAGCAGGTCTTGTAATTAGGCTCAATAAGAGGTACAAGCTCAAGGTGGTGCAGGGCTACGCGCCCACATCCAGCCACGACGACCAAGTAGTGGAACGCTTCTATGAAGATGTGGAATCGGCAATGGCTAAAGTGAAAACGCAGTATACCGTAGTTATGGGGGACTTCAATGCTAAAGTAGGCAAGAATCAGGCTGGAGACAAGACAGTTGGGAACTATGGTGTGGGCTGTAGAAATAGCAGGGGGGACCTACTAGTTGAGTTTGCAGAACGGAATAACCTACGCATAATGCATACCTTCTTCTGTAAACGGGAGAGCCGGAAGTGGACCCGGAGGAGCCCGAATGGGGAGCACAAAAATGAAATAGACTTCATATTATGCGATAACCCTGGCGTCGTGCAGGATGTGGAAGTGCTCGGAAGGGTAAGGTGTAGTGACCACCGTATGGTAAGATCTCGAATTAGGCTAGATTTGAGGAGGGACCGCAACAAGCTAGTACGTAAGAAGCCGATAAATGAGCTAACAGTAAGACGTAAAGTAGAAGAATTCAGGATCGCGCTGCAGAACCGATATTCCGCCCTTAACGAGGAAGCCGAGCTTACGACACAGGAAGCCAGCGACAACTTTACACGCATTCTCACGGAGTGTGCAGTAGAAGTCGGGGGCACTATGGCTAGACAGGATACTGGTAAACTTTCTCAGGAGACGAAAGATCTAATCAGGAAACGGCAAACCATGAGAATCTCTACCGCAGCTGACAGAATAGAACTAGCCGAGCTCTCGAAGTTAATCAATAAGCGTAAGACAGCTGTCATACGGAAGTATAATATGGAGAGGATCGAATACGCTGTAAAGAATGGAGGTAGCCTGAAAGCAGTGAAGAGACGTCTTGGCGTGGGGAAAAATCAGATGTATGCACTTAAGGATAAGCAAGGCAATGTCATCACAAATAGGGATAAAATAGTCACAGTGGCCGAGGAGTTCTATAGGGATCTGTACAGCAGCCGGGACGTACAGGATAATGCCGAACGAGACAGTAGTTCAGAGGAGATAGACATCCCACCAGTAACGACCGAAGAAGTAAGGAAGGCTTTGAAAGAAATGAAAGGGGGCAGAGCACCTGGTGAAGATCGGATAACAGCAGACCTCTTGAAGGATGGCGGAGAAATTGTACTTGAAAAACTGGCAAACCTGTATACGCAATGCCTAATGACCGCAATGGTACCGGAATATTGGAAGAACGCAAACATCATCCTAATCCATGAGAAAGGCGACATGAAGGACTTGAAAAATTACAGGCCGATCAGCTTACTGTCAGTCGTCTACAAGGTATTTACCAAGGCAATCGCTAACCGAATCTCTGAAACCTTAGATTTCAGTCAACCTAAAGAACAAGCAGGGTTCCGTAAAGGTTATTCAACAATGGACCATATTCACACGATCAATCAGGTGATAGAGAAGTGCGCTGAGTATACTGAACCCCTATATATAGCCTTCATAGATTATGAGAAAGCATTTGACTCGGTCGAAACCCTAGCAGTCATTCAGGCATTACGGAACCAGGGGGTAGATGAGCATTATGTAAGAATACTAGAGGATATCTACAATGGGTCTACAGCTACGATCATCCTCCATAGGGAGAGCAGTAAAATACCTATAAGGAAGGGTGTCAGACAAGGAGACACCATCTCTCCAATGTTATTCACAGCATGCTTACAAGAAGTATTCAGAACGTTGGATTGGGAAGAGGTGGGAGTAAGGGTTAATGGAGAATACCTTAGTAACCTCAGATTTGCTGATGACGTTGCCTTGCTAAGTAACTCGGGGGACGAATTGCAAAGCATGCTTTCCGCACTGTGCGAACAGAGTAGAACCGTGGGCATGAAAATTAATATGCAGAAAACTAAAGCAATGATCAATAACCTCGGGACAGCACAGCAGTTTGAGATAAATGGCGAGGCAGTGGAAGTGGTAAGCGAATATATATACTTAGGCCAAGTTGTGACCCCAGATCCGAACCATGAGGGAGAGATAATTAGAAGGATCAGAATGGGGTGGGGTGCATATGGCAGACATTCTCAGATAATGAATAGCAGCCTACCATTGTCGTTGAAAAAGAAAGTGTATGACAGCTGCATCTTACCGGTACTCACCTACGGGGCAGAAACTTGGAGGCTCACTAAGAGGGTTCAACTTAAATTGAGAACAACTCAGCGGGCAATGGAGCGGAAAATGATAGGTGTAACATTAAGGGACAAGTAGAGAGCGGAGTGGGTCATGGAGCAAACTGGTGTTAAAGACATATTAGTAGAAATTAACAAGAAGAAATGGACGTGGGCAGGGCATGTAATGCGAAGGCAAGATAACCGCTGGTCATTAAGGGCAACAGAGTGGATCCCTAGAGAAGGCAAGCGTTGCAGGGGGCGGCAGAAAGTTAGCTGGGCAGATGAGGTCAAGAAGTTTGCGGGGATAAATTGGTCACAGTTGGCACAGGACCGAGGTAATTGGAGAATAATGGGAGAGGCCTTTGCCCTGCAGTGGGCGTAGATAGGCTGGTGATTATGATGATGATGATAACGAAGTCACAGGGAACAGCAAGTTATTCCGTTAAATCGAGAACTTCGTAAAATCGGGGACTGTCACTTTACCAGCAGTTGATCCCGTGCATTCTATGTCAGAAGGGAGGCGCATCCCCGCAGCTACCATGCCGTCGCAATTGCGGTGGCCGTGCGCCTGCCTTCTAATAATTTAGCAATGGCCTGAAATTCCGCGGTGAAAATAATCTCGCGAAGCCAAAGACGACGCAGTTGCCTCCAAGGAAAACAAACTTATTGGAGCGAACCTGCGCTCCCCTGACAACACAAAGAATACACAGACGGCGAAGCAGCAGTCAACAAAGTGCGCAGGCGAGTGTCGACGAATCGAATGAACGGCGTCGTCTGAACAGGCTTTTATCTTTCGGCGCGAGTGTTACTCGAACCATCGATTTACATCCAGAACAGTGTAGATCACATGTAGATCACAGAACATGTAGAACATGTAGATCACAGAAGATTATTCCAGGTTAGTGTCGTTGGGGCTAAACACTCTCCATATCAGAATGAGGTAACCCGTGCGGCATAAAAATGAAGAATGGAACACGCACTTCGCTTGGGACACAGATAACACAGCCGGGCGCGGCCGGGAAGTAAAAACAAAACATACACAGACAAACCCAATTCATGGTTCGCGGCAACAGTAATCCACCCTGGCTTGCCCTGAAGTTGTCGCACCCAAGCATATGCGCGAAACACAGCGCTTTGTGTTGTATCATTTCCCCGTTGAGCGTAACGTTCTTGGCTCTGGTATTCTTGCAGGCTGTAGCGAGGAAGGGTGTTTCGGGGTCAGAATACCCCCTTAGAATTTGTTATATCTACTTCGCTCCCCTCCTGTTCCTTTTCGACTTTGAAGAAAAAATAATACGCATCTTGTTTTCGAAGCAAGTCCTTGGAGTCCTGGGTGCACAGTTATTTTGAAGTAGATATTACAGTGAACAAAAACAAAACACTGATACATAAAGGCGAAATATGACTGAGATATTGTTTGAGCCGTGCTGTCTTTGTTTTTTGGGCAGCGTGTACCACCCGCCGCAAAATATTTCTGGCTACGCCACTGGTCTTGACGTTGATTTTCCGCGACGCAACTCCACACGAAGTGGCGTGGATGATGGCGTATTTTCCCTCCAAGATTGTGGAAAGCGTGCTGTCCGGGACGCCGTGGTCTGCGGCCACGGGGCTCCGTAAAAACCTAACTAGATGCCGGTTTTATTATTATGACTTGGCGCAATAACCTTCGTGGCGTTCTGACGAAACACATTCGAAGTATCTCCTTCGGTTGAGCTCGGCGGCCAAGACACGTCTTTCTGATGAATACTGCGGGCAACGCAAAGCACATGCTCGATTGTCTCTTTAGCCTCGCAGGCGTCGCAGTGGGCACTACTGGCTATCCCGATGAGGAAGGAGTCGGCTCTTGTGAAAGCCACTCCCAACGACAGTCTACAAAGTAAAGTAGGCTGTGATCGAGACAGCCCACAGGGAACACGGCGCTGGAGTACAGGGTTTTGGTTATGGAGTCGCGGATGCACAAATTCCGGTGTATTCCACTGAGTAATGGAGGTCCTGCGCGCGAACTGACAAAGCAGGCTAGCGGCATCAGTCCTTGAAAGCGGAGCCGTGAATGAGAAAACATTAGTGCAATATTCGGAGCCGCTCAGGGCTTCTTGCACTAGCAGGTATGCTGACGTCACAAAGAGCTCCCCAAAGTTGGAAAAGTTTCGGCAGATATGTCGACCTCACCGCAAGTGAGAAGAGGTGAATCGGCTGTGACCTTCTGACGGCAGCTCTCATCATCTGAGTATGCCGTTATGCTTGTACTACAGCAAAGATTTAGACGGCTAGGTGGGATTGATTGATTGATTGATAAATCTTTATTTGCGAGTCTGAGGCGCAGATGTTAGGGCGCCCGCCTGCTGGAGGGCATCCTTAGTCCAGGATATCCTGGCTGCGGCTGGCTGTCCGGGTCCTCGTCACCAGGTCTTGCTGGATCCTGAGGTCCGGGCTAGTCAGGCAAGCCATCCACTGCTCATAGGATGGGGTGGGATTGGGAGGGAGGTGCGGGGTTTTTTGACACTCCCATACCTGATGGTATAGGGTGCCAAGAGAAGGACAGAAATTACAGGTGGCGGGGTATTGAATTGGGTAAATGGCGTGAAGAAGAGTGCTGTGGGGATGTGTATTTGTCTGCAGTCTTCTCAGGGTGGTGGCGGGAAAATACGGCAGTCCCGTGCACACAGGCAGCCCCTTTCGGCGCCACCCCATGCGCATGCGCCATAAAGCCAGGTTGGACATAAGTTGGCAGTACGGGGGAAAAGTGTGGCTGGGTTTGTGGATGGCGTAGCTACCCTTTCGCATCGGCCAACACTGGTGAGTGGGAACGGCGCATCGGAGGTAGCGAAAGGGAGTCTCTCTCAGGGCAGAGCGCGTGCGCAGCGAGAGACTGCGGGAAGCGCTGCTCAAGCGACAAAGGCGGGCAGGGGCGGCGCTGGTGCGGGTGCAGCAGCGTCTTCGTGGTAATGGCAAACACCGGCCGCATGTTACTTCGAATTGGGTACGGCAGCACCGGTTGTACGTCGAAGCTTCACTGATCAGCCATCAGCCATATGAGGGCTGGGCCGCATTTTAATTTTTCACGTTTTTTAATGTGTCTCGTTGCTAACCTTAACAGTTGTAATATTTTCCCCAGCAGTTTCCTCGCTCGTGTTGTATATTTTATTTGCCTCTCGCATGCACGTTTATTTTAACACGAGAGCGTTTTATTCCGGGATTCACGAAGATTTGGCTTACGTCATATCCGTCACGGAAGTGACGCCAGTACACCTTTCCAGAAGCGACCCACCGGCAGGACGTCGCTCGCCAAGCGCACCCACCAGATAGTCGCCGACCCGCAAACCACGCTCAGCTGCAGATTTCGCTTCACGTTTCTATTTCGTGTTTTACCGATTCCTTTGACAGAGGAATCAACCGCAGTTTTTAGTTTTAGAAACGTATTTCGTGGCTGGAATGGAGCCGAGAGAGTTGCCAAAGGCTGGCTCTTTCAAACTGAACAAACTTCTGTTCTTTCTCTATGTGTTCATTGTTTAAGGGGGACTTAACTGTTTTCGAATTCCTATGGGAGTTACTACTGCATGACCCATGCACGGAAGAAAAACATCGTGCACCAATAAGAAAAGCTTTGCGAATACATATCAACGTTCAGAACAGCCTAGTTTGCTTATTTTCGAGATATGCCATTTCTGTACTGAAATACTAAAACACATATCTTGCTCGCTATACTGCTGGCGCTATCTAGTGAAAATTCGATAACCCAAAATACGTTTCTTGTGTACTTTTTATCGTAGTAACGAAGAGATATATTTCTAAGAGAAGCAAACTAGGCCGCTACGAACATTTCTATGAATTTGTGGAATCTTTCATATTGATCCACTGCGCTTTTTAAGCCGGTGGGTAGTGAATTAGCAAGTGCCATAGAAATGTGATCAGGCGAGCCCCCCTCAAAGGCGACGCAACCAACTCTCTGGTGATCGGCAGAGTCGAGGACGTATTCTTCTGGGTAGACACCCCCGAAACGGTGACACCAACGGTTTTTCAAGGTAAACGTGTGCAGTGAATCGCGGAAAATAAGCTAGGCCTGGAAGTGACCACAGAATGGAAAAATCGGCAGAGAACCGTCGCGGTGGGCGTGGTTGCTAGAATCAAAGCGTAAGATTTTGTCCTGCGGGAAAATTCATTTTGACTTTTTGATTAGGTCAGCGCTGCCAGTTTTGGCTGCGAAGGGTTGGATTTCTTTCTAGTTTTTCCTGCTTTGTGCGGGGCCTGCAAGCGTTGCCGCCTAAGTAATTAATGGGAAACGTTAGACCGGACCTCGGTACGGGAAACGCGTCGAAGAAGCCTCAATTTATCAAACCGATCGGGAGTTTTTGATCTTGGACGCCAGGTGTCTATTTTTAAAGGAGCCGTGAAGACAAAATGCAAGTTTGTTTTATTCGGAAGATTTCGTGTTTTATAGAGCCCCCAGCGCTTGTCCGGATACAAACAATGCTTTATGCACTGCGAAATTATGCAATTAAGGTTAAATTTTTAATTTTCCCGCTAAATCGTGTGTTTTCGTCGTCCGCAACGAAATCACAGAAACCGGACGCTGTGCGGCCGATTCCGAAGCCTTGTGTACGGTTAGCGATCTTAGATGGCGCCACCATACCGCCGCAAGCCGTTTTCAGCCTTTGGTTGGTTTTTGATCGTATTTCAACCTAGTTTTTTTTTTGTTCTAGGAGAGGATAATTACTTTGCAAAACATAGTGCTCGCTCGACAAATATGGTCACGTAAGACCCCGTAGCTTGCGTCAATCGGCCAGTGTCGTATGAGACAACCCCAAAGCCCCACAGTCCTGTGCGCAGCTAAACCAAGCGTAGTGCGCGCAGTACCAACAGCAGTACGCATCGGTACTTCTACGTTTACGTGTGCTTTCGTAACTTCCACTGTTTGTCGCACCATTATTACTGCTTTAAAAAGAATGTGCCCTAAATCTAAGCACAATAGCTCGTTCAGCAAGCTTATAAGCTCTGCCTGATTTGCGTTTGCTGCCCCCCGCCAATCGCAGAGCTGTCTGGTATGACATCAAAGGTTCTGTTGGGGGAAATTTGCTAGTGGGTAGCATGGCCATTCCTTTTTTTTCCTAATTATATCGCTTATTCAAGCGAAGTTTACGTTAAAAGTGGTATCAGTTTTATTCAAGCGAGGTATTCTTTAGAATGAGCCAAACTTGTGTTTTGTCGTCATGGCTCCTTGAAGCCCTCCTTAGCAACAGTGAAGGAAATAACTTCGAGTTATTTACTGAGAACTGTAATGAATGCAGCCTCGGTGGGACGGGCCTGTTTGCTATCCAAGTTTTTTTTGTGTGTGCTATTTGGCGGAATTCTGAAAATCGTTAATTGTGGCGGAGGCCCCTGTAGTTGGTTTCGTTTTAAAGTGAAAGTCTTAAGTGCCTCATTCTACGAAAAAACGCCGTTGTTGTTGTTGTTGTTGTTGTTGTTTTTCTCCGCTCAAAAAAGCTTTCGCCGCTGTAAAGCGTGAACAAAAACTGAAGATGTCCCGACGGTTATAATACAGGTCATGCCCCGCCTACAAAACTGAACCCAATCGAAAGAGCTTACATAAAAAAACCAAGTTGAGGCCCGAGAATTTGCGTAGCGTTATCGCTTGAAGATACCGCTCCAATATGGGCCCGTAGTACTAAGAAAAATGGCGCCCATGCACTCCATAGCAATGGTTAACCAGCGAAAGTGCAACGGGTGGCAGCATGGGCACGGCGCAGAAGAGCTTGTTTTCTTTCGTGCTCAAAGGCGTCGCTCATCGTAAGGTGCCTGATCTTCGGGAGGGCGTATTGCGCGTGGCCTACCCATTCCGAAGTCACGTGCGGCCGCTGTTTGCCATTGCACCGTTGACGCGGCTGCGCACACACCACCCCCGCCCCCGGCCGCCGTTGTCGCTTGATCTGCACTTCGCGCAGTAGCTCACTGCGCGCACACTCTGATGCGATAAAAAACAAACAAACAAACAAACAAAAACCACGCGGGTATCTCTCCCTTACTCTCCGGAAAAGTTTTCTGCGTACACTGGACCATGGGATTTTTGTTTCGACAAGCCATACAAAGCCTCGCTTTAAAAACACGTGCGGCACGACGGGATTTCAACCCAGGTCTGCAGAGCAGCAGCCCAGTGTTGTACCAATGGTGCTAGGTCCACTTTTTGTTTCTTTATTGCCGGGTTTAGACGTCAACAAAAACAAAAAGGCATGAACAACAAGGGTAAAACCGCTAACGCTATGGTCGCTAGCGTAGTTCAAATTAAAAACGCGGCATATTCAATACTTTTTCCACCTCCAACAGCCAGTCCGGTACACACGGCTGGTCCTTCCACACTTCTACTATCCGTCTGACGTTCTCGCAGAAGTACTGCCTCGCTGGCCTGGCATCGATATCACTGTTGCGGAAAGCCATGCGAGACTTCCATATGCCGTGCAAGACCAAAAGCATTAACAAATCATAAGGTACACCATTACAGTCTTCTACACACAGGAACCGTATACCGTGACAATCAAGAGGGAAATCCTTTTTCAGGGTACGCTGTAGCACGTCCCAAAGAAAGACCGCGTTCCAGCAATCCAGGAACACATGTTCGATTGTTTCGGGCTTCTTACACAGGGTACAGTCCACACCCCACGGGACAAAGAGGCCCTTCTCCTGCATCCACGTTCTCACAGGTAAAACACCGGCGTGCAATTTAAAGAAAAAGGATTTGACACCAGATGGAACCGCCATTACTTCGACCCGTTTTAGTACATCTCGGCCAGTTCCTGCACGGTACAACGTTCTATACAGTGGAACTGGCAAACAAACATCAAGGAGATCTCTATACAACTTTTTCCTCGGTACATTGCACAAGTATTCCATGGAAAATCGTGCGCACAAAAATTGATCCGCTTGGACAACTCCACGCAAATAACCATGAATACCGCCGGCTAATGGTTGGGTTGAACTAACAACATACTGTGGTAAGACCCTGCCCAAGCGTACCTGAATAACGGTGCGTAAGAAAGGATCTTGCACCTCGCGCAGAAAAAAAAGGCGGTTTACAACTTGACGCAGACAAAGATGTGGAAAAAAAGGCGGTTTACAACTTGACGCAGAAAAAGATGTGCCAGTGACAGACCGCCGGAGCGGACGCGTCGAAACAAGTTGTGCTAGCTCCACTTCTTTTCTTTATTTCTAGAGAAACACGGCTGTTACAAACATAATACACAGCAACGAAACAAAACAATTTCACTAAGACATAAAATCACTGTTCCACTCTGGGATACAGTGCCAACTGCTAAGACATTTTCATTTTTGTTAACTTCTCCACTGGTGACAGCCAGTCTGAAACACATTGGCGTGCCTTTTGCACTTCCAGAAAAGAGAATATGGCCTCTCGGAAATGCTCACTCTGCCAGCGCAGAACAAAAGCTGGTGTTTCTTTCTTCGTAACACTTACACACTTGAGGGATTGGCCGGGAATCGGGAGCTTTGAGGGGAAATGCGCACGCTTCGTGATATTTACAATACTATGAATTGGACACGGTGAAGTTGCAGAATAGTACGTTAGCGTGACACGTGAACGCGATTGCAGGTGGATAGAATAGGAGGGAACGGGTTGGACTCGAACCTACGGCGTCGCACTGCTACCCGTTATAAGCCATTGCAACCTGCAGGTCAATGGTGAGGAACGGCGCACACGGGCAAGTCGAGTGAAGCTCGATGCATCTGGACGACGTTTAAATCAACACGAGAGTTCCTTTAGCACTCCGTTCAATCTGCCAGAAGAGTTTACAGCGTTCTTTACTGTCGCCCACATCGTACGTTGGGGCATGCCTGCCTGCACTAGCGGGGCGCCCCTCTGGTCCAGCGAAAATCTCCTTCATTTAGCATCGCACGACCGGCGGCGCAACTTTCAGGATCATTCGATCGTGCGCGGCTCTCGGCGCCTCGAACGGGAGGACGACCGATAGCGACACTTCTTCCACCAGAACTGCGCACCTTCAAGGGACGAACGTCGTTTTCGGAGTCCCGAAATGGCATCTGTGGATCGTGCTCCGAATACCATGCCATGCTCAATCCTGTCTCGTAATCCTCCGCGCCACAGTGCTTCGACACTTCTTTATTCTTCTCAGTTGTTTGATGGTCGTTTTCTGTTTCCTTGGTTCGTTTTTGTTCTTGGTATTTTAGTTCGCGTCTTCGTTCCCGCATCGGTGACAGTCTTGGCGGGCGTTATTCGATTTGAAGGCGCGACAATTGAAAGTGTATAGAAGAGTGTGCGCATCTCCCGATACTTCGGATAGAAAGGCGTCGAATTACTCCGATATTTGTGTCCTGTAAACAACTTACATCGCAGTCCAAGCAGGTTTCCAGGTGTCCTTTTCACGAATCCTTTACACTCTACCAGTCTGCTTTAAATTGCCTTCAATTACCGCAGTCATCGTGATTTGTGACAAGCGAGAAGACATCAATCATGTTATGTGCCTGTGCTCAAAGTACATTATGCACAGGCAAGAACTCATGTTATCTTTGTGCAGGCTTGAGTTGACGGCTGTATTGGGTCCTTGGCTAGTCTGTACGTGCAACAAAAAATTCCTCGGTGTGTCTTCGGAGCACAGAACTGAACAAAGTTTTGTGAAAAACTCTTTGTACGTGACTGGTAATTTTGTGCGCAACATCCCACATCTTTTCGTTTTTATTATTCTTTTTTTCCTTTTCTTTTTCTTCCAGCATCTGGCGTAGCAATCCAGCGCGACGACTCGGCTAAAGTCGCCGTTTTTGATTACATCTATTCTATCTTTTTCTCTCTGAACGTTTGTATTTATATTGCAGGTTTACATGTTCATCGTTATTATACAGATTCTTATCGGTTTTTGCGCTTCCACTGGTGCGGATTACTGTGAACTTCAAACTATTATTGGTGTAAACTTCAGGCAGCCCAGAAAATGGCATCACGCTACTATTGTCACCAAGTGGCGTGACGCTATTGTGCGAGCGCAACGTAAGCCGCCGCGGTGGCTGAGTGACTAAATCGTTGTGCTACTGAGCCCGACGGCTCGGTTTGGATCCCAGCAGTGGTGGCTGTTTTTCTGATGGAGTTGAAAAGCTAAAAAATTGGTCCAGCTTCCACTAGTTGTGGGGGGGGGGGGGGGTGGAAAAACAGGAGAGTTGGCGGCCCCTCTCCCTTCGTTGGAGACCCTGCTGTTATACCTTACATTTAATTCTTAACTTTCCGCTGAAAGTTCTCCATGACTGGCAGGCCGGAATCGTTTCGTCTGAAGGCTTTCACGCCTCTTCCTAAGTGAACCGCGTTAGAACGCGCTAGAACCAGAGGCAACCGGCTTCGTGAACTGGGTGTCTGTAGCGCGAGCTGTTATGTGCTCCCCATTTGAGGCACGGACGCTCGGGAACTGTTTTCTTAGTTTTTTCACGAGCTCATCGCGTGGCGGAAGTCCACGCGCAAGCCTGGAAGACGCTACAACACCTGACCAAGCTCAAGCTTAAACATATCAAGCTCAATCTCGAGCTTAAGCATATCTACTGTTAAGAACGGCTCTCAGCGCCCATTTGCGACAGTGAGGCCTATGCGATCGAGCGAGCGAACGAACGAACGAACGGTCGCACGAACAAACGTACGAACGGAATAACGAACGAACGAACGAAAGAACGAACGGTTGGATTAACAAACGAACGAACGAACGAACTAACCGACGAACGAACGGACGAACGGTCGGACGAACAAACACATGAACGGAATTACGAAAGGACGGACGGATGAACAAACGCACGAACGAACGGACAAACGAAGGAAGGAAGGAAGGAAGGAAGGAAGGAAGGAAGGAAGGAAGGAAGGAAGGGACGAACAAATGCCTACGGGAAGTGCAAAGTCAACCCTACGAATAATGGAAAGAAAATAATTATGTGCGCCCGAAAGGCGATGATAGCTCATTCGGATACACGCGCTTCCGTAACGCGAGGGACCCAGGTTCGATTCCCAGCAAGGGACGCGTTTTTTGTTTCGATTTGGAGGTTTCCTGTTCGCGCTGGACAGCTTACGGCCGGGTTGAACCGCTCCGCGGTTATAGGGTAACTACGCTCTAGGTCACCGCCGACGCGCTTGAGCTGTACAGTCGCGTGCGATTTGAAGGTAATCGCGCGAGCTTCGACCGATAAAGGCGATAACGCCCCCGCGCGGCCTTTTTCGGAGCGACTGGGACCTAGTTTATGCATTCTACTCTCTCTCGGTCGCTGTTCCATCAAGCAGTGATCACTCCCGCAGCTAGTAAACCACCCTTTCCGCTTTGTGGTGATCTTGTGTGGTTGCAATCACGTGTGCGTTTTTTTCTTGGTTATCGTGACCAACGATAGCACCCATTGTTATAAATGTCCAGTATTTCCCGAGAATGCGTTTCTGCGCACCTTTTCGAGAACTGCTGTAAAATACCACGAGTGGGGCGTCGTCGCTGCGTGCGCAATAAAAAAACAGGAAGGGGTTATTTATTTTGCTGCTGGAGTGATGGCTGCTGGAATAAACAGAGACCGAGGGAGAGAAGAATGCGTAAACCAGGAACCAGGCAGAGTAAAACAAGTCGCGTGGGGGCGTTATCGTCGTGGTCGGTCGACGCTCGCGCGATTACCTTCAAATCGCACGCGACTGTACACGTGGGCCACCAAGAAGGGGACGCCACCGCGTCGCAGTGCTGCTTTGTTTGTCCAAGTACGCGGCAAACTCCCCGACGAAAGTGCACTTCTGTCTCCTCTGATGCAGTAGAGTCCCGAAAGCGCTCTAGCGGTGTGCGCTTTCGTTCCCGTTTTAACGAGGTCATTAACGAAGAGCCCCCGACTAGCTTAACGGCGCGCAGGACATCGAGAGTGGAGCGCTGACGCAGAGTACATCGGTGTAGAAGGAGGCACGTTGGCGACCGGGTCTTCGTTCGCAGTAGTGTTTGTTCCCCTAGCCGCCTGACTAATTTCAATATAACGAAGCTGTACTTTTTAAAGACGATAGTCTTTCTTGGGCTACTTAAACCCAGAAATTTTGGTCTGTCTGTTTTTTTCTTTTTATTGACGGACTTCGACATGCACAAAACCAACACATTAGAACACAAGACAGCACGAGGTAATACAAGGCCACAATCCGGTTCTTCCGGATGGTCTGTCTGTCTGTCTGTCTGTCTGTCTGTCTGTCTGTCTGTCTGTCTGTCTGTCTGTCTGTCTGTCTGTGACTGAATTCAGCCACCTAGCCAAAGTGAAACGAAGTCTGCGCAACAGTCTTATATACTTACAGCGAAATCTAAACCTCCAAGTCCGGTTTATATGTTCATACTTGTCAACATTGTTGAAGAAGAACAAGACATTACGCAAATATAAGGCAGAAAATTAACACAAAAAAGATATTTACAGTGTTTTTTTCCAAAAAAATTCATAGATGCTTGATTTTTGCAAAATAAAATACTACGTCCACTGCAGAAAAAAAAATTCACACTGTCGCCTGCTGTCTCCCGCGCCACTATAGAATTCAAGGGGCAACAGTTACGAAATGTCCCTCTAGATGGGATCCACGTTCGGCTTGCAACGCACGTGGACTAGGGCAACGCGGTTCTATAAACGTTGAAGTAGGGCGCCTCGATTCACGCGCGTATCCGACGTACGGCATCGAGGCACCCGAATTAGAGCAGTGGAACGCGGTAAATTTAAAGTGACTTCAGCAAACCTTTGGCGTGTTTACCTTGGGAGGAGTGCGACGCAAGAGGGACAACATGAGAGGTGAGCGGGAAAGTGAAGGGAGGCATTTATTTGCCAAATGTCGACAAAAGACTATTGTCTTTTGTCGACGAAAGATTTCTGACATCGAAAATAAACTCGTCGACGGTGCTTTAATACGTTCGCTAAAAATGCGTCCAATCGATGGTGAAACATGAAAGACTAAGATCGCAAACTAAGAACAAACCCATGTGACGATTCTGCGCGCACTAAGTAAACGCATCCACGAACGATATAAATGTATACCTTATTCATGATTAATGCGAGTATTGTCTTATCTAGAACTGCTCCTTTTCCGGGGTTTCCAAGTACCATTTCGACACAATGGGATCTAAGTTTCACGCACGCGACGTATGCCCAGAGATCTTATCAGAGCTTTTCGGTCGACCAACTGGTCTATGCGAAAACGCATTCGTTTTCTGACAGGACGCCAACAGTCCCACTAAGACAGCTTTCGCTTTAAAAACGTTCAATTTGCTACGGGGAATACGACGAATAGGCCTATCCATCGATGAAGATGAAGCTGTACAGAATGTCATTTACCTTAGGTTACTTTGCAGCGTCTGAGCTGGTTAGTTCACAGTAACTCATGTGCTGGTCAGTAGAGAATTTCTACACGTATCAAACAAACGCGACTGATGACGCACAACGCCGGTAATCCTGTTTGTTTGTCTCGTGTTGAAATTGCAGGCTCAATAGTATATAAGCTCTGCAAAGTACACGCACGTGGCCGGAGCCAATGTCCTATAATTCGCTCAACCCCCAATGGCGTGACATCGTACTTCCTAAGGACAATAGAAAGCTACAGTGGTGGTTTTGTGTGCTTTACCGTGCTTTCGTGCTTTACCGATTCCTATGACAGACGAATCAACCACAGTTTTTTATATACCTCCGATTTTCTCCACGTCCCAACGCGCGAACTTGAAACATAGAGATGTAAGGCTTTCGCCCTCAAAAAAGATGACAAGTCTAGAATACTCTATGTATAGACAGACACGGTCTAACTGCGAATTAATTTTCCGTAACCGAGAAACTAGTGGCATTTCAAACGAAATTACTGAAATATACCCCTACCAAACGCTCCGAAACAACGTTCTGAATTAATTTTGGGCTGTGTGAACTCTGCAAAGTAATGTTGGAATGGAGAGTTTCAGCTAGTTGGTTCGTAAATACTTTTACGCTGTTCAGCCAAGAATTTCGACACGGATTAAACAAACAGAATTGCCGTCACTGTGCGCCGTCAGCGCTGTTTGTTTATCCCGTGTAGAAATTCGGGACTTATGAGCATATATTCCGAAAAGTAGTCACACGTGGCCGGAGCTAATGCCTTGCGATTCACTCGACCCAAAATGGTGTAACGTCGTGCTTGGTAAGGCCAATAGAATGCTACAGCGGTGCTTTTAGTGTGTATATCAATCTTCACTGCTGCAAAAAATAGAGGTGTGGGGAAACAGCGATGGATAATCGATTGCCCTCCGCTCGAATTCTGTTATTTATAGCCCGAACGGTGGCCTGCGCCGCCATCAGGAGCTGCGGTTCCGGACATAGGTGACCGGGTGTCACTACGCCTAACGAGGTTGATTGAGGACTGATTGAGGAACCGTTAGCGGAATTTCAAGAGGGGTCGTGTTTACACTTTCTCTACTTTAAAGGAGCCATGAAGACAAAATGCAGTGAGAGCTCGTTAATTCGAATTTCAATAATTCGAATTTATGAATAATTCGTACTGTACGATTTGGTCCCGCCAAGCTCCCACAGAAGCGGCGTATAAAACGCCCGCTAATTTGAATGCGAGTGGTGTCCGCCAGAGATGATTAGAACAACGCGCCACCATGTCGGCAGCTTTGGGCTGGCTCACGGCCAGTGGAAAACACCAGGTGTCTATGCCCATGAGGCTGCGTAGCCTCCGGAACGCAGAGAACAAGGTAGAGAAAACGTAACCCGTTTGTAGCCACGCTGCGCCGTAGCTTTCAAATTTACCCAGGCAGCGTGATGAAGTTACGCGTGAGAAGATGAGGGGCGAAGCACCTTGAGGGATCGGTCTGTCGGTGCCTCATGTAGCCCCGGTAGTAAAAGACCGGGACACTCGTTTCGAACGCCTCGCACTCGAACGTAACGATTACTAAAGGAACACACCGGGATACTCGTTTTACAACGCCTCGCGCTACAACGCTCTATCCCCATGGGAAAAACGCGCACTAAATAAACAAACCGGGACACTCGTTTTCCAGCACCTCGCGCGACAACGTTTGATCTCTGTGGGCAAACAGGCGCTCTAAATCAACAAACTAATACACTCGCTTTCCAGCGCCCCACGTTGGAACGTTTCATCTACGCGGGCAAAAGCGGGCGCTAAAATAACACACGGGGACACTCGTTTTTCAACGCCTCGCGCCAGAACTCACCGTGCTTCAAAGACACAAGACTTTTACAGCAAGGCTGTATACCTCTACGCCCCCACGGTTTCATCTCCGTGGGCGAAAACCCGAAGGCGCCAAGAATACACTTATACACTGCATGCTTTTCCCCTCCCCAGGTTTCCCGTTAGTAGAGATGTCCCAGTTTTTTTAGGCTCATGCCAATGCCAAGCAACTTGACAAGTGCATGAGTTGTCCAGAAAGAACTTGCGTATCTGGATGCCGCATGACATGAAGTCCGTATAAGCTGGTTTTATCTCTTCTCATCCCTTGCTATACGTATGTTTACGGTGGTGTGTAATTATAAGTACGGCTGTTTCCCTTTATTAAAATTCGATTGCGAGTTAGGGCCGTGTCTGTGTTTGCCCTTCTCTTAGTCTTCGTCTTCCATTGCGCTGTTGCCATCATGCACGTACTCCAACTTGCCCTGTTCACCGCACTCGTAAATCGGGTAAAGGCATATCGAAAACTGACGTGGCGGACGTTTTGGGAGTAGTTTCTTCGCGAAGTACGTCGTTGTGGACACCAGTTCGGAGTGTGGGACGTGCTGACTGATTCCATCATTTCTGAGGTCGGAAGTGTAGAAGCTGTCGCTGCGAGTGACTACGACGATAACGGCGGACAAAGCACCAGTGCCGTCATCGCTCGGAATGAGTGACCGGATGGAATGCCTCCCGTCTCTCCTTCGGTTTGGCAGTGTACGCGCAAAGGAAGCCTTCCGCGACATTCGCTCGTTAGAGGAAGAAGTGCTGTTTCTCGCCTTCAAGGATGAAGGGCAGGCTTCAATCGCGGATTTTTGTAAGCGTTCAGTTGCTGGCTTGCACTGCTGCTTCCGAATCGCATCGTACGGCTTCTGTTCTTCATTTTCGTTGGTTCGAACTTTCAATAATTAAAACTGAGGTGGTGACCCTTTGCATTTGAATCAACAAACTTTTACAGTCAAACTTTATTCTGTGTAAAAGAACTAGGCTTCGGTAGCTCACTCAGCTCCATTTAAGCCACGGAAGGCGTTTTTTAACCGGAAAAACGCAATATAGGCCAGCTGTCAAATTTCGCGTCACGGTGACGTCATACGGGCAGGAGTGATGTGTTATGCACCGGAACTAAAAATATTTTATCAGTGTGTAAACTGCGCGTGCCATTCCAGTGGTACGATTAAACAAAACTAGAGGCTCTCCTACATTATCCCAGTCATGTGTCTTGGCGGTGGCTTAAAGGGGCCCTGAAACACTTTTTACAACTTTTTTTTTCTAAATCCTAAATGCCTGCAGAACGTAGTCACCCAACACACCCACTACTTAGATTAGGTGGTCGCAAAGTACCCTAGACAAAAATTACTGCTCTATGTCCATCAGATAACTTGTAAACTTGTTCGAAAGATTTTTCTCTCTTTCCCGTTCTTGACGTTCTACGACGACTCGAATTACGTCACTAAGGCCATGTAACGGTCTTTGGCCGGTTTTCCTTCAGTTGCAGCAATGAACGCTTTTCGATAGGAACTTTAAAAATAAAGCTACTAAAAGAAAGCAGAAATGTAGGGCGTATCTGGTGTGACGAGCAAATCACGCAGTGCCGCTCCGTGCTGGCGATAACTATGGCTTTCGCCGTGCTTCCAGACGCGAAGGAAAGAGTGAAAGCGCTTATCGAAAGTGTTGCAGGGTCCCTTTAAGCGGGCGGCCGCCCATCGGAAAGATTCTATGACGTCATAGAAAAATCGCGGGAAAGTGGCTAAAGTCGCCTCGGTTGAATATATTAACACGAAAATGTTTTATTCCTGGATACACAGATTTCCATGACGTCATATCCGTTACGGAAATGACGCCAGTGCAACGAAGCAAGCGGCCTGTATAGGGTGCACCCCCGCACACAGGGTCTTTTTGTAGGGAAGCAACCTTCAGCACTAAAGAGTATGTTATACATAGGGTTGTTCATTTCCGGGTTTTATATAAACCCGAAAATTTTATACAAACCCAGGCATAGAACACAAAAGTGTTTTATGCCTGGGTACACCGAGATTTCACTGACGTCATATCCGCCACGGAAATGACGCCAGTACACATTTGCCGAAGCGACCCGCCAGCAGGACGTCGCTCGCCAAGCACACCCACAAGACAGCCGCCGACACGAAAATCGTGCTCACTTCGCTGCAGATTTCGCTGCACAATTCACTTTCGTATTTTACCGATTCCTATGACCGAGGAATCAACCACAGTTTTTTCTTGAATATTTGAATTATTTGTTTGAGGTTGACGATAAAATTGCCATTCTTGTTAGCGGGACTAAACAGCCTTTTTAGTAAACAGAACTTGCATTCTGTCTTGATGGCCCCTTTAACTGCATTTCGAGTGAAGGATAGACAGACGGCAGTTATAGCGAATGGCGCCAAAACGCGGCCAGTTTTACTTCCACAACTCTCCTACGCAAATTCATTACTTTGGAAGGTTCCGCTCGTACACGCCATTTTTTGCGTGCTATCTGTTCAACAAAGTCACCCCGGACACGAAGCCGGAGCGTTACTTTTCCCTAACAATTCCATACAGCGCGGCTTTCCGTACCCATGCGAAAGAAAAACAGAAAAGTAAAGCACCCAGCCTTGTCGTAGAATAAACTCAATGTGTTGCCGTCGAATAACAAGGGTAAGTCGAATCCAGCGGGGAGAGCCTGCGACAGTGTGCGACATCGCCTGAACATGTATCGAGATTGCCCTCGTATTCCGTTTACGCTGACGTCGTTTATTTTGCCTACCTTCATATTTCTTCGTTCCTTCTAAGGTCTAAAGGAGAAAGGTTAACTTCGTTATCTGAAAATAACATCGGAGCAGCCTCGGCTCCCGAATCGACGAACGAGTGCGGAGGCTTATTCAAACAAGCTCCGCCACTCCTGCGCGGAATCTAGGCGTAATGCCGTATTTGCACGATTCTAACTCACTCCCAATTGTAACGCGCAGGTAAGTTTACGTAGGAAGGTTCCAAAAAAATATTCCAACGGCGATTCTACCACGTAATGTACAAGACAATACACCACGTAGCTGGCTGAAGATATTATATTTTGCGCGCGCAAGTGTGGCAGCGAAAATTTCTTGTGCTTCATAAAGTTTCTTATCCAGCAGGAGCTGGATAAGCAAGCAGATTGGAGCGGGGAATTTGAAAGCATTGGGGATTTCAACTGTCTTTTGACCGTCACATTTATAAGCGTGATGGGCTATTGGTTCATTCGCTGCTGATTTATAAATTACGCCGCGTAATCTTTGAGATCGGTATGCCTAATTCACTCACGTGATGCTGACGGGTTGTTTTCGACTGGATTGAGTTGGATTTTTGGAAGAGTGCATGTCCATGCCAATGCTGCGGCCCGCGTTTAGGTCGATTTCTGTTTTTAGCCCGCTTGTAACGCTAATTTTAGCACAGCAAAAAAAAAAAAAAAAATCACTCCCACCTCCCCTCGCGGGAACCCCTGTGTAGATGCGACGCATAGGGGGTTCTGTTGTTGTTTCCGCTAGGTTGATTCTCCCATTGCGTGAAACGTGCCGTGAACCCCCTGCCGCGGCTATGACGCAACATGGCGCGGCTATGACGCAACACAATCCAACACAATCCACTTAATTCCAATGCAATCCAAATCCAATCCAATCCAATACAAGCCAAGCCAAGCCAAGCCAAGCCAAGCCAAGCCAAGCCAAGCCGATCCAATCGAATCCAATCCAATGACCCTCGCGAGAGAGTGTTCGCTATCGGAGAGGAGAGGGGGTGAGCGGCGGAGAGCGCAGCTCGCGCGGCGAGGAGAAAGGGGGAGGGGTGTGGACGGACAACAACAACGCCGTATGGAGGGACAAGGCGAGTGAATGAGATGCAGTCGCATCTAAAAAACAAACAAGTGCGGGTTAGATGCATGCGAATACGGTAGCTCTACAGCAGCCCTGCCTTGTGTTCTGTGTTGAAATGTACGCTCGGAAAATTTTAGGCGACCAGTCGCTAGCAGGGAGATATAAAGCCTATTTGGAGCACTTTGCTTGGCATTGAGCGTTGCGTCGTTCGCGCTGTATACCCAGTGCGGAACTGCCTACACGTCAACAAGTTCTCCGTGCATTGCCACATGGGATTCTATATCAGGTCAAAGTCAAAGTAAATTTTTTCGAAAACTGTACCGGTGCTGTTGAAGGCCACATTGGCACAAAAGCTGCTACACGCAGCATGACGGCGCAAGCGACCCAAAATGCAGTCTCGACGACACGCAACGCACGTTTTATTTGTTTGTTTGTTTGTTTGTTTTATTTATTCTCTAGGTATTCTGCTGACCCATGCATCCCGTTTAAAATTCTGTAAGTTAATGTGTGAAAATGGTCATTCGTGCCAGGGAATATCGTGTAGCAGGTTTCAAGTGTTCGGGTTGGGTAATTGTGAGTCCGTGATGTTGGCAAGATAATTAGTTTTGAAACTGCTGATATTAGGCGTTAAGAAAAGTGCAAGCGCTGCAGCAGGCGGTGATCATAGAGTCTCTTGATATTGACTGACTTATGCTGTGCAAATAGCTGTAGAGTGGGGCAGATGTAGTGTCCTGTGTGACAATAATATGAAAAAGTATTTCATTCTCATGGAGTGCATACAAAGGTAAAGAAAATAGGCCGCCAAAGCCAACAAGTGGGATTGTGCGGCGGCGCCTGCGTACAGCGGTCATCACTACCGTGAAAAGCATTCATTCATAGCACCGAAGAAAAAACTGAGCACCAATGAAAAAAAAGGCAAAAAAAAAAGAAGAAAGAATACAGAAGAACGAGAAAAGGGAGAAAACTCCAAACATACACACATACAACAAAGAAGCAAAAACAATGTATCAACAGTGGTTGTTGACATTGTTGCCATTTCACAGCTGAATTCATTCCGATTTGGTAACCGGTTCGTACTCTTTGCCAGCGACAGCGGCCGCCCTACAAGAAGCCTCCTGGTTTGCTGTTCTCTTTCACGGGATCGCTTCTGCCGGCGGCCGCTGTCGCTGGCCACTTCCGATTGGCCGGCGGCCGGCGCAGCTCGTGCTCTGTTCTCGAGCACTCGGCGGCGTAGCCGGGTGAACAACCTTGGCGCCGCGTGCCTGGTGTCTGCTTCTTTGACCTCGTTTCCTTTTCTCGCGTCTTTTCTTCTCGTGGTGGTCCATGTTGTCATTGGGATTTCTTAGCACGGCATACCGTAGTAAGCGTGCATATCACCGAGAAAGACTAACACCCCTGTCAACGTTCCTGTTTAAGTGCACTTACGCCAAGTGCGCTCGGGCTCTCCGCATAGAGAAATAAAAAATTTCTCCGAATGACACTTTGGCTGCGCGCTGCTAAACGACGAATCAAAGTGCCCTTGGAAATGATGTCAACGACGATGGAAGGCGTAAATATTACGCAAAATAACTTGAAACTTTCTCTATTGATCACGTGAGCAACAATGTAAACATTACGTTGTGTTCGCATTGTTCAAAATCGCAATCGGCGCCTCGCACAAGTTCACAAGAAATCTGAGTCGAGACGGCAACTGAACACCGGCGCTGATATCTTCACTAATATTCACTGCGCAGTGGATGGCAGCAGCATTATAATATGGAGGAAATAATCTGAAAGTGTGGAATACAGCAGAGAAGGCTGAAACGGGAACACAACCACAAGGCCACAAGAAGCCACCTACGAAAAGGCCGCAGAGAAGGGCCGCCATGGAGCAAAACCCCACCACGCGGCACTGGCACGTCGTTGAGAGCGACGTTATTTTCTTGTTTTTCGTCACCGCTTCTCTTTTTGTAAAAATAATTGAACAACATATATATAATTAACTTGTAACATTGCTTATCATTATCCAAAAGCTCGCTGTTTTATGTTATGTTTCCGGATTTTTGACCCCTGCGGCTGAGACAACTCACTGGGTTAGCCGGCCCGGGTAAAATGTGTTTCGGAAACACACTCAGCTTTCGAGGGTAAGTGTCATTCGGGTTTGCCGTTTAGATGCGCCTGAATGACATTTTAGCCGAGTGCACTCAGTGGAAGTGCACTTAAATAGGCACTTTTGAGAGGGGTATTAGAAAGCAATGAACTAACAAAACGGTAACCGCACACACATACACACTTCAACAACATTAGTCAGGCAGTTATTTGAAAATAGCAGGTATATATATATATATATATATATATATATATATATATATATATGGCCTTGCGGCTCTTGCGTAATCGGTACGGACACTTGGCGGTATATAACCAGGTATACACGCCGCAGAGCTATGTGTTTAACATTAAGAGTTCGGTAATCCGTGCACTAGAAATACTTTGCACACCAATTTCCTTAAACAAAACATAAAATGACGGTAAGGCGCTTGCCTTAACTACACTGTCCGAATTCGGCACGTGTGACTTATAAAGCGTGACTCTTGGCTATGCACCCGCCGCGGTGGCTCAGTGGCTAAGGCGTTGCGTTGCTGAGCACGAGGTCGCGGGTTCCATTCCCGGCCGCGGCGGCCGCTTTTCTGATGGAGGCGAAAAGCAAAAACGCCCGTGTGTACGAGATTTCGGCGCACGTTAAAGATCCCCAGGTGGTCAAAATTAATCCGGGGCCCTCCACTACGGCGCGCCTCATCGCCTGCGTTGCGTCGGCGCGTTAAACCCCACAATCAATCAATCAGACTCTTGGCTATGCTCTGTTATTTGTAGTGTCGCTGAATCACTGAAGTGTCAAAGAGGCACTTGTAGGTACACACAAGAGGCATCTAATTTTCGGCGACGAACTAATTGCGTACTCATTTATTACGACTGGTAAAGAAAACCCGCGAAATATGAAAAATACCACGTGACGGCGCTTCCGCGCGCATTGCAAAGCAGCGTCCCCAAATAAGCTGATTGAAAGCAACTGCTTCGCCTGTCACCCACCCGAAGAGAGAGCGCATCACCTTGATAATGGAATGCATGGAAGAAGCAGCAACAGCAAGATGTGCAGGAAGCGTGTGCAGATAAGGCACAAACTCGACCGCGATTTCTTCTTTCTTTGTTTTGTTTATTTCATTGTGGCTAACTCAGAGGCAGCCTGTTTGAGGGCATTGCTTTACGATTGGCGCGGTGGCGCCGTCACGTGGTATTTTTCATATTTCACGGGTTCTCTTTATCAGCCAGAATAAATGTGTACGCAATTAGTTCGTCGCTGAAAATACCGCAGTTAGATGCCCCTCGTGGGCACCTACAAGTGCCTCATTGACACTTTAGTGATTAGGACAGTACTTCTCGAGTTAGATAATTAATTACACTACATTAGTTAGGTCTCATTAACGAAAAAAATGCTGCCTGCTTCTCCACAGTACTCCAAACATTATGCACTAGGTGTTCTTAGAGTTACGACATTACTCTTTTTTTTTTAAATCTTGGTGCATTATAGCTGGTACACCCTGTATATTAGTACTAAACTCTGTGTAGCCCGCACCTGCTGCGAGTAGCGCGCCTGGACTCACCCGCTTCACCAAACTTTTGCGAGTGGCTGCCGAGCAACGGGGATGCCATGCGAACAATAACTATTGCGAAGTTCTTAGGCGCAGTTCGCTCCATGTGCTCCGCCGTTTAGAGATCACCTGCAAATTTTGTTCAGACCCAGCTCCAATAATTTTGTTGCCTTGTACAGCAAGCAGCACCGCACACGCAGTTGCTGTGCGGAAAAACCTAACTTCGACCATTGGATGAAAGCAATGTTTGGCAGCTGCGTATGCCCGTTCAGGATCCAATAGCGCGCGCGTGTTCATGAGCTTATGGAGGAGTACTCTATCTCTCTCCTATGTTTCACCATGCTGTGCAAAGGTTATTCGCAATGCTTGCGGAGTGGTGAGGCCGCAGTGGCACCCGTTATCTGGGTCCATATCTCACGAGGCAGCAGCTAAGTGCAACTCAGTTTAATGCGTCTCTCCTAAGCATCAGAACAGTTGAATAAAATATCTTAGGCTATGTTCACACTACCGACGCAAAAGCCATATCGTGACCTATGGACGTAAAAAAAAACGGCGTGTCCCGCAGTTAGGTTGGCTGAGACGTGAAATGACGTCATTCTTTAAGGTTTTTGCGACAGTTGCGGCCACAGGCTGAACCCGGCCCTATTGTGCAACTTGTACTCGTCGCGCGTAAATGGCGCCAAGCCTTGCATTTTGGGCGCTAATACAAGACCGTGGTTTAGGCTATGGGGTGTTTTGGGGACGATCGTTGGGCCTACACCGCAAGGGTGGTTGATTGCCTCATGAGCAAAACACATACCCCGTGAGGAATTAACCAAGAAGCTGTCTGCCAAATTAGGCTGCGACCAGGAATATTTTAGATAGCAAAATCAGAAAAGAAGTTAGTGTACAGGAAATAAAATGTTAGAATGTAAAAGTAAGGTGAGGAAAAAAGTAAAGCAGTTCCACTCAACGAGAAAGCAGTCGAAAGTGCAGAGCACTACTATTCGGAATAGGGGCTGTGGCGCCGTTCTCCGCTCTTTTCTACCACCCTTCACGCTCTTCCTTTCTCTGTATGATTGCTCTGTGGATGAATTGAACAGAGCTTTGTTCAATACAATTTAATTTTCCCGCCTTCGCAGTACTCGTGCGCCTTCTCCTGTGACAGCTCGCATCCCTTTCTTTATCTTTTGAGGTTCTACCTAGCAACAGCACGAGAGGGAGTTGTGGTTTTTTGTGCTTGCATTTATCTCGCACGCGCGGGAGCCTTTCTGTGCCATTTTGAGCGCGTCGTTTTAAGTGCGGAGCACTTTAGGCTCTCGCCTTGTCTTCCTAGGTCGCTCACTCGACCCAAGGCGGCGTCCCGGGGTAATGCTGTTCGCGGCGTACCCCCGGGGCTTTGAAAGCCAAGCGGTTGATATAGTCATAAGCGTTCGAAACTCGTGAAACGCTGGCGCTAGTCATACATCGTTTCGTTGTTTAACGCAAAGAAAACTATAGGTACATTTGAGAAAAAAATATACGTAATTAACCAGCAGCGCCCGCGTTCCTTTAGTTAAGGACGCCCGTTGGGTTGGCTTTTACGATAGTAAACGCAAAATGTAGCAGTGCAACGCCGGCACGTGCGGGTTGATAAAGCACAAACAGGACAGAACTCCCGCTGGCGCAGTTTCAGGCAGGAGGTGCGCGAGCACTGCGAAGGCGGGAAATTGGAATTGCGTTTGGTGGTAACAGTGAGCGGAGAACGGCGCTACAGCCCCTTATGGCTAATCACTGCTTTGGACTTCCGACAGCTGTCACATTGAGTGGAACGGCTTTGACTTTTTCTCTGGCGGCCACTTTTATTTCGCTTACATCGCAAAAAATCAACCCATTGGGCATTCCTAAATAAATGGACGCGAGGGCTGCCAGTTAATTACATAGTTTGCGTCAAATGTACCTGCAGTTTTCTTGCGCTAAGTAATGGGGGAAAGTTTCACAAATTCCATCGGCTCCAGTGGGTTCGAATGCTTCTGCTTATATAAACCTCTTGTTCCAGTATCCTCTTAACTTTTGACCGGAAGACTGAAGCGAGGGAGAAGCGGGCAGTGAGTGGTGTGATGGAGTTATGAAGTGATAAAAACATGTAGTGTGCATGGTTCCCTGCTTGAGAAACCTTCTAGCACGTTTTCGATTTCAATCTTTGGAACTATTATTTTTCGGCGACCGTGTAATGTTTAGCTACAGCGGGTCTTTGAACAGTTTATTATTAAATTTTCTTTCCGGGTATTTTTTCGAAGCATCCGTTTTGGTGCGTGACTGTGCGTGACCGCTGTGGTAAGATAGCTGAACTGCAGACGAGCTACGGCGACAAGCCGGGCACCTAAAGTTCTCTGCCCTTAAAAAACAAGTCAGTGCGAAGACAGCTATACATAAGAGAATCCGGCCTGTCGCCGCAGCGTAAGTGAGGACGGACACAAAATCCCTGCGGCAGCCTCCTAGGGCGGAAGCGGCCAGTGAGAGGGCAGCGGAAGCACAAAGCGGAAGTTAGAGATGATTAAAGGTTGGCTCTAGATACGTGCGTTGCATTGGGGAGAAGCTGCGGCAACCGAGGCAATCTTGCTGCCTCAATCCTCCGAAATGCCTCCTCCACCTTTTCCTCCCCCTCTTGAATATCGCGCATTCATTCGGTGGTTTGACAGCTGCACTCTGTTTTCAGCAACGACACTTCACGCAATCTTTACAATGTAAATAAAAAAATGAAACCCAGCTCCACCCAGGGGTGAAATCTGCAGAAACAGGGAAGCCGTGGTTCTTTTGTGTCGGCTGGGGCGTCAATTGGCACTCGTACAAGAACGGCAGCGCCGTCACCGCGCAAATCCTACGGTTCGAGTAAAGGAGTCGGCAGGTAAAACGTCAGCGGAAGGAGGTTTCCTCACCTCCCGTTCCCCTAGCGGCAGGGAGGGGAAGCCCTGCTTTTGCGAGAACACTGAGCACTCCATTTGTAGTCAACAAAGGGTCCACCTGTAGCATGTAGTCAACAAAGGGTCCACCTGTAGCATGTAGTCAAGAAAGGGTCCACCTGTAGCATGTAGTCAACAAAGGGTCCACCTGTAGCATGTAGTCAACAAAGGGTCCACCTGTAGCATGTAGTCAACAAAGGGTCCACCTACAGCAGCTCCGCTGCTGAAATTCCAACAGCACGCACGACTGTTTTGCTTCCACGCTGTGTATTTACAATTTGGCGAACATGTTTTTTTGCAGCATCTGGTCCCGCGCGGCTATCTGGTGCCCCTGCTACACGGGAACTTGCGACTGCCGTTAACGCAAACGGAAGTTGAATGCCGTAACGGCTGAGCTCTGTTCGGATAATATGTCACGTTATCCTAAATTTTTTTACGTCACGAACTAAAGAAGAGTTTTTCTCTTATTATTTGCTGCCACATATGCCGCACAGTGTATTTCTTTTACTTTTTCGCAACATTTTTTTCCAACCTCAATTAGCCGATTCAATCCGAACCGTAGAGTTTAGATGGCTGCGTTTATTGTGGTTTCCACGTGGTGAAGCGTCACATTTCACGATCCATTGCGTGTACTAACCGCCGCACCACTCATCAGCCACCGGTTAATTAGCAAATGCGTTAGCAAATGTGTCCACGTGAAGCGTTTTTTTTGAGGCGGAGAGCTCGCTTGCAGCGGGGTCACGTTATTCCTCAGGGCAACCATCTTGCCTATCTGACGACGGAAGGGACGGAAACAGCGGCGGAAGGGAGACCAGCGAGCTCCGTTGGCGTGGATCGCCATTGGCTTTCCAACGGCCCTTGCGCTGTCGTCTAGCGGCCGTTCAGGGCAACTGCCGTTGAAGTGCTCCCATTTCCCCTTTAGACGGCTTCGTTACCGTCTTCTCGGTCAGCCCACCATGTTAAGCGCCGTTCCAATTCGAACAAGCAAGTCAACGAAGACTGCTTCGAGGAGACAGCTTCGAAGTCAGCAACGATACAGGTCACCTTCCTGTCTAAACTAACAGGTGACGCCAGCGCCACCTTCTTGCGTTATAATAAAAATCTAATTTGTTGTTTTATTGAAAAGATTAGTATAATTCAGTAATGGCAAACATGTTTTTGTGTAATTTTTAAGTCACGTTTTGTTTGTAATAACGGTAATACTATGTACCAAACCCACGGCTTGCGTTTCTGAACATGTCTGCTACGAGGTTGTCTTCTGCGTACGTAACTGCTGCGCGGTTCAAATTTTTATTCCTTTACGTCTAATTAGACTGCTTCGTAGGCTGTCTACCAAGCTGTCCTCGGATTGGAACATAGCCAGAGTTTTATGGAATAACAACTAGCGAGAATCTGGCGCTGCCATAATCCTCCGCGATGGGCGCGATGGGTAGTTCTGCGTTCGGCCCTGGCGCTCGATGGCCTGCGGAAATTATTATGCATTGACTCACGCAGCCAGCTTTGTCTTCGTTTTTCACTTGCAAGAACGCATTTGCCTATGCTGGAAGAAGCGTTCAAAATGCGTTTCTCCTGGCACTGAGTAGAAACGTTTTATAAGCATAGTTGCGAGTCGGGTGTGTTATCAATTCATGGCCGGCACAGCGAGCACGAAAACACAAATGGCGGCGCTGCATCCGGTGAAAAAGCCTGCGAATTAGGAGTCGCGGCGCTGCACATTCGGGAGCTGACGACGGTTGCGAACTGCTTGCAACAGCCACACTTGGAACGCCGGCTCATACGGCGTAGAGCAATAGCACCGGTGGATGACAGGAACCCTGCTTGATGGATGTGACTAATTCTGGCTAGAATGACTTTTTCAAAGGTAATCGGTTTCATTTTTTAGGAGCACAAAACTTTTCTTAACATTAAAAACTACGAGCGCCGAAACGTTTACGAATAGTTTTAAAGAAGTCCGCGTCCTGCTGTAGTTGGCGTCAAATGGCAAACCTACTCCGCAAAGCTCCTCAACTCCGCGTCTGCTTTTTATTTCCATGCGCAATTTTATTTCGCACAAAACCAGTTTTTGGTCACTAGCTTTCTTGTTGGCCATGTAATTTGTAAACAGCGAACCGGGGAATAAGAGTTTCTTTTTCGTCAAAAAACACAATTTGCGCCGCGATACGCCCGTTCAAGAACTACTTATCATTCTAATCGAAGCGTAAGCGCCTCCTCGGTGTTCGCGTTGACAGTAGCGCCAGTTTCCTCTCTAGTTATTATTGTATGGAACTCTATGGCTCGTATAACAGGGATATTAAAATATTCGACATGAGCATGCATTTGCTTTTCGTCGTGTGGATTAGGCAACCCTGTTTTATAGGGAAGGGGTTCCACCCTGCCCCCCCTGACCTCGACTCTTCTACTTTGGTAGACAATGTTATCGGTATAATTTCATGGCTCCGCAAAGAACAGCGCTGACAGTTAAATTCACGCAGTTGAAATGCCGCGGCATTCGATTCGCCGATGCTCGACTGGGCGTGTTGCGTTTTTGTTACTGCTTCTACGCCGCCTGTATTTGGTCCTTGTTTATCACAGAGCACGAGACCGCACTAATAACCGTTATTTTGGTCAAAAACCTTGCTTCGTTCTCTGCTGCGTGACAGTACTTGAAATGAACGATTCCTACAATGTCAAGTTATTACGCATACGAGAACACTACGCGTCAAAGGTATCAGCTACAACAATTTCGCGATCGAGTACAAGTTATTTGGAAACGTATACAATGGTTAGAGCAAAGAAAGCGCAAGACGGCGTGCTTTCCACATTCGCTGAATGACTGGAACACCCAGTTTTCTCGCTACAATGTGATATTCGCCTTCGATTCGTTGAAATCCCCGCCACGCTAGCCGCGGTAAGTTAAAAATGCATTTCGCTCAATTGGGTTACAGAACATTTCGACGATGTACGCTGGAAGATTTCTGTAAAAGACGTCTTCAAAAGAGATCTGAAGATATCATCTCAAAATAAGAATGTATGAGACATACCACGAAAAGCGCGTAATCATATTTGTTACATTTCTGTCGGCAGCTTCCGCGTGTATTGGGAAGGAGCTGGTATTTGACACTTGTACGGGTTCGAAGCAAACCCGCATCCTGCACGCTTTATAAATCTCCAAGCAAAGGCCTGAATGCATAAATGCGCGTTTTAGACATTCCTGGGGTACGTGTTGGATTTTTAAAACGCCTTTGATGTTTTACCGCAGAGTTTTCACGCTGCTATTTTGTGGTTGGGCTTTGTATGTTCAACACCGGTAGTGTTTCCTATGAGAACCCAAAAAAAGGCCGCTTGGAAGCTTAGATGATTGAACAGACATTGGCTCTGCTTGGAGTAACATGTTTAACTTTCTCTGCACACAGAGAAGCCGCTATGGAGGGAAGTTTTCTCATAGGCAGACCTTGAGCAATCAATTGTGCAGCGGTTTCTATCGTATACACATATATTCAAAAAGAGAACAACCACTTTGGGCGGTTCTGATAAAAAAAGTGGGCATCAAATATTGAGAAAATTTAAGGTAAGGATAGGATAAACGTAGGGTGGTCATTGCTGCCCAATAAAAGCGCTAGCGGGAATTGCTACTACACAGACGGATGAACAAATAAGGAGAATATAGTTTTGATGAAAAATATGAGGATGACAAAACCCTGCCTTTTGGGGCCTGCGAATGGTGGACAAGATGGCGGCCAAAATGAATGACGGCGGAATATTGCCGAAAGGGGCGCTCAGAGCGTCCGCTCAAGGCGCAGTCGCGAGAACTGCACAAGCTGAAAAAAATGGTGCTTTTGATGTTATCACCTGAGACATACGCGATGACAAAAATCATTGGGGCCAATTATCAGACGGGACTGCAGAAGGATATAGTAAATTCAGTAGGCTCAAAGCATCAGTGAATGATGTGTTATCACAATCAACTTTTTTTTTTCTAGGAAAACCGTTGCAAGTAACGAGAATAGACAGAATGCGCACAGTTGCATCGTTGTTGTTGTTTGTTCGTTTATTTAATAGCCTCAAGGCTTAGTAGACACCAAGCGGGTCCGATCTATATCCAGGAAACTAGGTTGGCCTCCCGGATATAGTCCAGTAGGGAACGGTAGGCAGGACCATGGAGCCGCCGATGGTAATGCGTGTCTTGCTGCAAATTTAGGCCTCCTGCCATCAAACATTTTCTTCGAATGTCCTTAGTTCCAGGGCATGTCCATAGTAGGTGGTGAAGGTCTGCCAGAACCGTTTCCTCACAGCAGGTTGGACATTTCACATGTCCTCGGTAGTCCCCTTTCCATCCACTCGTGCGGGCAGGAGTAAGAGCCACGCCCAGTCGGATCCTTCGTAGTACAACCTCCTCCATGCTGGTAAGATTGATGGGGAGGAGAACCGAACACGGAGGTATGAGAGCACGCGTTCGGCGTCGAAGGTCCTCCTTTGCAGCCATTCTTGTGGCCCATGGGTCACTTGGGAGCTGGGCGGGGGATGATTTGGCCGGGCAGTTGTGTGACAGGAAGTCAGCCCGTTCATTTCCTGCAATACTGGTGTGACCAGGAACCCATGACACAACCACTTTGGATGGCATTTTGCTGTGGAGCTGGTGGATGCGTTGGCAGATGATGGGGGTCTGCGCAACCTGTTTCAAATAGTGTATCACTTGCGTAGAGTCGGTACGAAGATTGATGGTATTCAAGTCTTCATTAGAAGCGGCTGCACATAGTAGGGCGTCGTGGATAGCCTGCGATTCCAGCAGGATTGGGGTACATGTGGCAGAGGCGTAGGGAATACTGCCTTCGATGCTGGGATGAGTGGGGCTGGTCCACGCAGTGACTGCGAGTCGAATCAAGGGTACAAGGGGCGCCTCGTTCTTTTGTGGGTGTTTTACGAACTACTGCGCATTGATTCGCGAACGGTTCGGTTTGATTGATTGCTTGTAGGTTGATCGCTTTAACGCGCCGACGCAACGCAGGCGATGAGGCGTGCCGTAGTGGAGGGCTCCAGGTTAATTTTGACCACCAGGCAATCTTTAACGCACGCCGAAATCTCGTACACACGGGCGTTTTTGCGTTTCGCCGCCATGAGAAAAGCGGCCGCCGCGGCCGGGAATCGAACCCGGGACCTCGTGCTCGGCAGCGCAACGCCTTAGCAAACACTGAGCCATCGCGGCGTGTGCGAACAGTTTGGAGCCCGGCGCGTTGTGTGACCGCCGACGTCCGCTGGTGCTCGTGGCAGACGTCATACCTTACGCGTTCTGCCGGGGTAAGCGTGGCCGCTACATACAGTGACATCCCTCGTTCGGCGCACCGACTCCAGCGTTTGGCACCCCGACGTCTCCGACCTATTTCAAGGCTGTGTGGAGTTGAAATGCCTGGGTATTAGGATGAGTGTTACGACGCGACAGTGAGTCTATAGCGTGGTTGTGCCGCCCAAAGTTAAAATGCGTATGCTCATTATTCACGCGGCTGACGCCCTCGCCACAACGTCTGCGGTATTACGGCAAGCGTGAAATGTTCCCTGCTGTGTGACTCACAACCGCCGTGGCTTCTGAGAAAACGCGGGGTGCGCTTTCAACGAGTAGTGATTATTCGACGTTCCTTCTACGAACAGTACGAAGCTCGGACTGCTCTGAAGGTTTGGTGTAGAATGTCGGAGTTCGTCGGTTCTGTTTTCTTGTTCATTCGTAAAGTGCTTTTATTAACACCTTTGAGTTTCCGCAAGAGAGACAGAAAGTCGGGTCACGTGACTATTTGCACACGCACCTACTCTTGCTGGATCTTGTGGTCAATCAGCGGCTTAATTTGGGTTAACTGGTAGGCAATTCTCACTCTCTGTTGTGACGTCCCTTTGGGAGGCGGTATCCTTCTAATAAGGCTGAGGCGTTTGGTGTTTCTGGGACAGATGGAAGAGCCGACGGTAGGAGATGCCGGTAGACCCTCCGCAATCAGATATGTTCCACATGGTGCACCTGAGTGGGTTGCAGACAATTCATCGAACGCCGTTATATCGAACACTGTTTCATCGAACGCCGTTTGGTAGAAGGACGTTTCATCGATGACATTTCATCGAATTTGGTCGCACACATGAGAACAGTCTTAAGGGCGCATAGACAGAACCAAATGAGCTTGTAATTTTTTTCGCAAGCTTCTATCTTCATGCCGATGGTTTCGATATGACCACTTTATTGCGGGAGTAACTGCTGATTTGTTTTGTTCGAACATGTGATAAAGCACTTTTTCCTGTAGATAAGATTTGATTGGTTTGCTAGAAACTGTCATCTGTATAAGTGTCTTAGCCTCAGCAAGCGACGCCAATTTTTTGGCCTCCGTCCGACAATTATGCGCTTTGGCCTTCCTGCCACACCATAGAATTAGACGGAACGTCAATTGTCTAGAGTTACTGCACGCATTATTAAAATCTTGCTGGCTGTCAGGAGTTCAACAAACTGAAGAAAGAGTTTCTGCCGGCAGTATCGAAGCTGGTATGCTGGTTCGAAATAAATTCGGTCATGGGAAAGCCACGCCAGCTTCCCGGTGGACTGGCGATGCACGCCACCCCAGTTTCCGCCTGCCTTCTGATCTGTTCAGCGCTTAGCGGAACAAGGGAATCTCACACCCCGGCATTTGACGGTTCCTCAGCCGCCTGCGCCACAAGCAAAAAGCTACGGAAGAATGGCTGAAAGCCCTTTTTCGTAGCCGGCTGCCGCCTGAGCAGAGAAAGGCTGTGCTATAGCCAAGAAGAGGCCCTCGAGTGCATGTCGAACCACCGTGGCAACATGCCAGTAAAGGACTTTTTCAAAGCAAATGCTAATAAATCAAATCAGTTACAGCGTTTTTTGTACATGGTTATGTCACTGTACAATGTAAGTCATAAATACTCATACCATTCTTGAAAAATAAGCTTCTTTGATTGCTACCAATTGAGTTGATGGATTTTTAGTGCGTCCGGAAAATGTGTGTCTTCTGACAATTTGGATGCTTTGTGTAAACAGAATAACAGAAAACTGGAAAAAAGGAAGTAACAACAAACTTCAGCAATCGCAACACAAAAGGCAGCCCCGCCCGGAGCAACTTCAACACATTGCATGTTGCTGGTGATCGCCACGGGAGTGACAGTGAGAAAGACTTAAGAGTGGAAAATGAGGGGCTTGCTTACGCGACCCTATATTATAAAGCCTTTCATGCTTCATGCATCTCTTCATGACGAAAAAACTTGAACATTTCTAGCAGCAATACTCATCGCGAAAGGAGCTTCCGAACAGCTTTCGATAAAACGGGCGACGTCACTTCGATGAAACGGCGTTCACGGTTTCGATGAAACGGACATTCCTTCGATAAAACGGCGCTCGATGAAGCGGTGTTCGATGACTTGTTACGTAATAAGCTTCCACGTAATAAGCGTGACTGTTGAAATCGTATGTCTTGAACGTAAGCGAATGTCGTTACCGGTAAATTACGCAAGATAACCGCGAACTTCAAAAAGCCCGTCCAGTACTTCATCGCCGGAAACAAGATGCAATTGTAGTGGGGTTGGACGAAACTCATTGCTGCAATAAAATCAGAGCCCCTCCACCCTGCGAAAAGGGAAGTACCGCGAAGCTTGCGCCATGGTGGCATTTGCTATGTTGGGGTTTAGGTTTATTGCGGATTTGATATGTCGGATTATGAGGACAGTGCCGCTATAACTACGCCACACACTAAGCACACGTAGGATTGGTTGGTAGAGACAATGGCGTTTTAATATAGCGTGGCTACGACAATCACATTCTATAGTGATTGCTGCAGTGCGCCGCGCTGGTTACCCCTGGCGAGCACGCGGCAATGCGCGATGGCACGGAGGAGAGAGACGCCGCGCGTGTCCGGGAGTATACACGGCCACTCGGGAGAAAGGCTGCGTCGGCGGAGAGGAGTATGAGGTGAGGCTGTAGCCATGCTCCCCCCGTAGATGGTCATGCTACGCTGTGCGGAAAAATTACCCCACCTTCCCGCGAGGGGAACCCTGTGGAGATGCGACGCATCTTGGGGGTTCACTTGGTGTTTCCGTTGGGTTGATTCTCTAATTGCGTGAAACGTGTGAGGAACGCGTATGATGTATTCTTTATTTAACACGCGGCGTAACGTTAACGATGACGGCCTTGTGGCCGCTGGAGTGTACGGGTAGTGGATGGTGAAGTAACGGGACCACCGTGCAATTTGCACCATGCAATTTGACGCAACGTGGCGCGGCTATGACGCAACACAATCCACTTTAATACAATCCAATCCAAATCCAATCCAATTCAACCCAAGCCAAGCCAAGCCAAGCCAACCCGATCGAATCCAATCCAATGCCCCTCGCGAGAGAGTGTTCGCTATTGGAGAGGAGAGGGGGTGAGCGGCGGAGAGCAGAGCTCGCGCGGCGAGGAGAATGGGGGAGGGGTGTGGACGGACAACAACAACGCCGTATGGAGGGACAAGGCGAGTGAATGAGATGCAGTCGCATCTAAAAGCAAGCTTACAAAGTCCAGCTTACAATAATTTGCGGAATGTCGGCTTCACCTCAGAACACACGTGCAGTGCTGGGAAGTCACGCAGGCGTTTTTTTTTTTTTTTTTGTGGGGGGGGGCAAGGTATTTTCTCTTATATCAAAAGATGGATTCTGTGAGAACTTTCCGTTTTTATTAATTTTTCGCTACACTGAACACACTCCACTGAGTAGATTGTTGCTGCCGGCGTGAGACATTGGGATCCTACTCACATGCAGCTTCGCTCTCGACAGTACTGACACAACAAGTAAGTTTTAGTCGCATGGAGGCTACTCAGATACAGCGTTCCAATCCAAAAACTGCCGTTTTCACAGCACGCTTAGAGTGATCTTCCTACGGCGACAAACTAGAGCAGCCAGGATCAATTTCTGCGACGGAAACAGGCTTCATCCGCGTAAACATAGTTGACGCCAGCAAGCTGGCAGAACAGCAAGCCGAGGGCACCGACGTCGCCGCCGTCAGAGCCGCGGAATGGGGTCGAACGCGATCGATAAAGCGGTTCTCTCCGCCTCAAAGTTTGTCTTTCTGTTATCGGAGCTTTGAATATTCGCGCGTTTGTCCTCGTGGAAGTGCGCGAGCGCGCGGGTGTTATAATTGCGCGTCAGGCGAGACGCCGGCCCCGTAAGCGGCCTTGTTAGAAGACTCCTCCTCCCCCTCCCCTCCCCCTCTTTCTCGCACTCAGCTTACTACGGCCGTGTCGGAGGCGACGCATTTCGGCGGATATCCCGAGGAAATTGCTGCGAGATTGGGTTGCCTCGTTCAAACGTTGTCAAAGAGCTCTCGTGACACGCTACAACGTGAAACAGGAAACAAAAAATCACGCCATATCCACGGAATGAATGATGATAAGTGGGGCGAAGCTCGAGAGGGGGAGATCATTGGTAACCGTAACCCTCCCGTGAAAGTTCCCCCATTACATCATTAAGAAAGACGTAAGACAGCGTGCGTACATTGTACAAATCAACTTTTATTTTCGGAGTCAATGCTCCCAGGCCCAGACCTGGTGAAAAACCCCGCGCCATCGAGGACTACCCCGCACCTCCACCACAATTTGTCACGTAGGATGGGACACAACGGTAAAGAAAGAACTTTTATTTAGGGCGAACTTGTGCCCGAACAAGACGAGAGGAAACGAGCAAAGGTCCTTGCGTCTCGTTCGATTTCCGAGAACGACTGCCTGCGTTCGTGGCGTGATCTCTTGCGTGATCTCCCCCTCACGTGCACTCGCGCCTCCATTGGCGAACACAGACAAGCTCGAGCTCCCGGTGCCGAGTTTGTGCTGCCGGTTGCAGCCGGTTCTTGCGCGTGCAACGCGGCCCACTTTGCGACATCTCCGAAAGCATGCGGCAGTCACGTACCACGAGACACAAGGGATGGACAGACCCATGGCTTTAAGAGCTTTGCCCCTAAAAAATTCACGCATCTCCACGAAGTGAGTCATGACGAGTGGGCGAAGCACTGGGGATCGTTCTACCGTAAATCACCCGTGGCATTGCCCACTCGCGCATGTAAATGAGTGACAACTGGTGTGTACAGTTTTTGCAATTCCAAATCCAATCCAATCCGATACAATTCAGTTTAATCCAATCCAATCCCTTTCACTCCAATCCAATCCTACCCAAATCCAATTCAATCCAATCCAATACAAATCCAAGGCTCCTCGCTCATGCGCAACACTGTGTACACGGATGCCAAGGCACGGACAAAGCGAGGTCCAGAGGTGCTTCGCACCTAAAAAGCGAATTACATAAGGCGAGGGAAAAAAATGGGGCGGGAGCCTATAGAGTCCTCGTCCTAATTCCAGCCCCGAGGTGCAATAAAAAAAAAAGTTAGGGTGATGTAAAACTCGCGCGCGTGTTAGCTATTAGCGTTACATAAGTAGCTCTCGCTTCTTTCGAGTTTTGTCCCTTTCATCGAGCTGCAGCGCCGCACAAGGCGCTGTTACAGAAACGGTATTCCCAGGGGGCGTAATTCGAGCAGTGTGCGGCCGCTCGTTCCCGAGATGCACCACCAGGTGTGTTTGTCGCTGGGGGCAGCTGAAAAGCGGCGATGATAATGGCGATGATTACGTAAGGACGGCTGGACGACCCCCCGCCATGCGCAGCAGCAGCACGGTCTGTGAATTATGCAAGCACGGAGAACAAAAACGGCAACATTTTGCACTTGCGTTTGCGCTCCGATATGAAGCTGTACCGATACACCCGCTGCTTGGGACGCGCGGAATAAATTTGGACTAAACTAAAACCTCGTAGAACCGAACACCGATGGGTAAACCACCTCAGTTTGCATTGTTCAAAGTACGAACTAACGAAACTAAAGGGAAACAACAGCAGGGTTTGCAGTTGGGCAGGTTGGTACATCATTTAACGAAACAGCGATGTTTCGATTTACGCCACAGCTTGCAGGACCTTACGAAGATACATGGGCCAGCGCACGCGCGAAATCTGCGAAGCCTTTGCGATACACAAGAGAGGAAGCTCGTGTGTAAGCGCGGGGTGCCTTTCTCTGGCCGATAACCACGCGCCAGCTACCGGCTGCCGCCTGGCGCCGTGAACTACTGTGCAGGGAATGCACGCGAACTGCTTCTGATTATTCGCCCAATTAGCCGAAAAATTTAAGGGTATTAACAGCGCAGCCGAGGACGAAAAACAGGAAGGACGTCCTCCCTGTCCTTCGTCTTTTTTGACCGCGCTATTCGCCAATCTTGAATTTGTTAGACCAATTGCAAACATGGAACCTTATTAGGCTATCGTAACAAATGAGGACTTTTTTTCGAAATAAGTGAAATCTACCCAAACACAATTCGAGAAAACAGCGAAACTTTGTTACGGAACTTAAAGGCAACGCTGTCAACCATATTATATTGTTACGTCGCGCAGGACATGAACCATGAGATGCGGACGATGTATTTTACACTATTTACATGGCGGCTATCGCCGAGCTCGCACCGGCTGCGCGTCAAACACACCCTCGTCGTCGTCGATGGTGGGACATCAAGAAATTGTTCCTGTCTTCGTAACATCACCCCCCGACCAAAGACAACCGTGCCGGTCGCGCTCGTTCACCGTGAATGGATGGGTGCGGTGAGGATGAGATGCGATGCGTATAAACAGTGAAGTCCTTTCCACGATGGCGGTCTCCGATGACGAATGGTCCCCGAACATCGACGCCCAGAAGGCCACGACGAACTGATGAGGGTGCTGAGAACCGCGCCGGACGAAAAGGCTGGGGACACGGCATGGGCGACACGTCTTCGCTGGTCACATCTCGCCGCGTCTCGGCTCTTGATCGGCTTCTCACGGGCTGGGGACACGGGGCGGGGGCATCGTCATGTGCTGGTCGCGGTGGGGCTGGGGCTGCCCGACACGGCCCGCGTACCCTCGATGTTTGCGCCGGTGCCGAGACGGAGCGATGCCAGGGCCAGGACAGGGAGAAATCCGCACGCTCGACCAAACATGTTACGTGGCGCAGGACATGAACCATGAGATGCGGACGATGTATTTTACACTATTTACATAGCGGCTATCGCAGAGTTGGTTGGTTGGTTGGATCCGGAACAAGAATGACGCGTACCCACTCTGGGGGATTGGCCAAGTCTTATTGTGATTTCACTGTTGAAGAAGCTTAGTAATTAGTTTCAAACGAAGGGAAAATAGGGTACAGTGATGCTAACAATTTTGGAACCGAAAAAACATTCAACAGGTATTTCGATAAACGACTAAAAATTGGTTGATGCGATTGAGTAACAAGGCAAGCGACTTGTTTGGGCAATAAATGAGTGAAGAGCACGAAAAACACCCTTGTTGCACCAACCAAGCCCGACTGCCCCAAATGAAAATAAATTAGGCACCGACAAGGCGAGACCCAGGCGCCGGAGGGGAACCTCCAGGTAACGATTTCAGAGGGAGGAGAACCGCCGGCAAGACAACAGGAAGTAGTCAAGTGTTTCCCCCTCTTGATAGAAGCCGCAGATGGCCGATGGCACTATCCGTGCGCGGTGTAGATAAAAATTCAAATGAGGTGTTCGACATTGAAAGCAAGTCAGTCTGACCTCGCACAGTCGAGACTGCGCAAAGTCACACTTCCAAGAGTACCGGAGATGCTCAATGTCAGGGCAGCCAGCGATGCTGTCTGGTGGGTCCAGCGAACTGTACCTTCCAAACCTAATTCCAACAACATAGGCTATCGGGGGCACAGTATCAACGAGAGGACCATTCAGTGCTACTCCTGCCAGGTAATCAGCGGTTTCGCTAAGTTCAACACCTCTGTGCCTTGGGACCCAGACCAGACGGATTTCCCTGACATGTACCGGCATAAGCATCGACAGCGATTGGCGAAGTGGAGAAACGGTTGGTGAAGATAAAGCGGAGCAGACCGAAAGAAAATCCGCCACAATGATCACCCGGGAATGCTCTTCGCTGAGCTTTCCAAGAGCGAGCGCGATTCCCAAAAAGTCTGCCAAATATATTGACGTGAAATTTGGAAGACGAAGAGGAAATGCCCAGTCAAGCGCAGGTGAAAAGATACCTACACCAGCTTTTTTGTCTCGAACAGAAGCATCCGTGACTATAACCACATGTGTCGGGAACTCTTCTAGGTAGTTTGCTCAAAGGCCAGATATCGTTCTCTCCGGCAAGCATTTGGCATTAGGGGGAAAAATGTTTACGACGTCAATGTCCCCCATCGCAGTGCGATAGTCAAACGTAGGTACGGATAATATGTTGATATTTAAAGGGGCGAGCTAGGACTGGACGAACACTACCTGTGGTCGCTTGTACATGGGCCATGATTGGGCAAAAAAGGACGCTGGGGAGTGTACAAAAACCATTTGTGATCGTGATATGGGCAATTCCATTGCACGAAGGTATGCTTCTACTGTCAACACCTTGAAACGAGATATCAGAGGAAGGATTCGAGCCTCCCAGTACAATACCCGAATAGGGACACACCTTGGCAATCCCAAACACAATCGCAAAGCTTGCCTTTCTAATGTAATCAATGGTCGGAGCTTGTAGGACGGATAACTAGAAAAAAGGATACCGCTGAATTCCAGAATAGGGCGCACGTACAGTCGTCAAAACTGTTAACAACAACAAAACACGAGGTGCCTTCCTACGCACAGAGTGGCAGCTCACGATAGCGACAGCTGCATCTTTGGCGCCTGGTTATCAGCACTCACGATGCTGCTGTACTGCACTCGGGTGCATCAGCGCATGCGCACAGCCTGGCTTAGCTGCCCGAGCGCTATCATAAGCTGCCGCTCTATGCATACGCTGGCACCTCGTTCTTTGTTGTTGTTAACAGTTTTGACGACTGTACATGCGATAGAGCATAAGGGGGACGTCTCTGTGCATACCCGATTTCTTATTACAATATCTCTTCAACACGGAAGCCGCTCTCCCCCCTTTCACCGCAATGAAGTCAATATGAGGACGCCAATTCAGAGTGCTCTCATACAACACTCCTAGATATTTCAGAGAGGTAACCTGTGGTATTGATTTCTGTCTGTATGTCAGATCAATCGAAACTGGGTCTTTTACTGGGAATGCCAAGAGAGGGCAGACTTGTCGGAATTTAAGGATACGCAAAGGCCATCCAGCCATGACTCTAAGGTCGACATATAAAGCTGCAGTGACTCAAAACAAGACATGTATATTGCTTGAAAAGCTAAAAAATTCCAGATCGTCAGCATACAAGTACGACTGTACGTCTGCAATAACGGGAACCTCGCTGAGTAAGACATTAAATAAAACCGGAGAAAGAACAGATCCTCGAGGTAAGCCACGCGTTTAATTGTAATGTGAGGAGGTAACGCCGTACTGAGGAACGAAAAATTTGCGACCGGTTGGAAGCATCCTAACCCACGAAGTAATATATTCGGGAAAACATAATCGATCAATTTTTTTCTAAAAGTATGCCATGTTCCACGCAATCATAAGCTTTGGCCACATCCAATGTCCCAAGCGCTGCGGCCTCTTTGGAACGACGAGCCAGATGAAGGCGGCTCTCTAGGTCTATGTGCGCCGACCATATCGAGCAGCCTGGCCTGAAGGCCACCTGTCGAGGACTCAGAATGCTAGCACTATTTAAAAACGTATCGATTCTAGCCAATAAAACCCTCTCAACAATTTTTACAAGATTAGACGTTAAGCTTATCGGCCTAATGTTAACCAATCAAAGATCTAACCCAGGTTTTTTAGGCAAGGGAACAACTTTCGACAGACGCCAATCGAGAGGCACTCAGGAAGCGCGCAGAGAGTGGTTCACAATATGCAGGAGGTCTTCAGACGACTCCGTGAACATCATCGTTATCATTGGGACAGTAATACCATCTGGGCCTGGTGCTGCATCGGGTACACGCTGTAACACATCGTATAACTCTCCCTTCGTAGCCTCTTCAAAGTTAAGAGGAGCCGGGCCCAGGACAGCGGAGCCAGCGGCTGGTCGGGCCAGTAGTTGGTAGCAGGAAGTGAAACGAGCCTGCACTCCCACAGCCAACTGATCAAGAAGAATTTTTAAGACTGTTGCCGTGTGTACGAAGGAATCAAGGTTTGGTGAGCTGTGGCCGTTTTTTCTAATCCGCGAGAACCAGAAGAGCGCACGCCCATTACAAGTTTTCGAAAGGAAAGAGAAGCGACTTGTGTTATATATCTCGTTTGCCCGTGCAACAGTACGTTAAAACACAGCGCGAAAATACTTAAAATTGCTCTAATTTTCGGGACACTGCTTGTACTGTAATTTTTTTCACGCTGCTTTTCTTCGACGGTAATCTCTCGTCCATTCCTCATTCCACCAAGGACTGCTTGGCTTCCCTTTAACCGAAGAAATCGTAAATCTCGCACAGGCTGCAGGTCAGCCACTTCCTCCTCGTCGTCGATGGTGGGACATCGGGTATTGCCCACTTGTTCCGTAACGATATGTTTCACGTCTCAGCTGGGGAAAGTTTACAGCCACAAGTAAATAAAAGTAACCAGGTAACTAATTATTTGGTAATTTTTATATAACATATTTACTAATATCCTAAATAATTAATTCTTCGTGCCTGACAGTTCGAGCTGTCACAAGGAGGTTGCCATGTTGCTTATGTAACTGTAAACCAAACGCCCACTGGCACCGGGAAAATCAATTTGGCTCATTCTGGCCCGTGCCACTACAGGATCTGGCTTATTTTTTATACTAATTGCGATCAGCGTACACGTTCGCCGGCCATTGCAAAAACTATTTTGTTGCAACGTTTTTTCTGTGAGAAAGTTGCCGACTTCTGAAAAGCGGAG
>NW_027526225.1:28692063-28768437 GCF_048455015.1 Haemaphysalis longicornis
AAAAGCGGAGTTGTTTAACTCGGCCGTAGACTGTTAAACGCGAACCGAAAACCTCCAATTGGAAAAAACAAAGAACGCTTCCCGTAGTGGGAATCGAACCTGCGTCCCTCGCGTTATGAAGCATTTGTCTATCCGATTAAGCGATCACCGCATTTTTTTTAATGCAGGAATGGCTCAAGACTGCATAAAATTGCCCCTCTCAACCGAAATCTCAGCCAGCTAACGCATCTCATGCGTCGAATAGAAGGTTTGGCTTGCTAGAGTCGGATACCTTGCGCATCATACAAACACTGCTCATCAGCAGGGTCGCATACGGCATGCCCTATCTTACCCTTAAAACAACGGAGAAGGCCAGATCGAATACTATAATTCGACAAGCTTGCAAGATCGCCTTAGGACTAGCATCAAAGAGATCAACGAAATGGTTGCTCCAACTGGGAATACATAATAGTTGGGAGGAGATGGAGGAAGCACACCGAACCTCTCAGCTTGAACGACTGAAGCTGACTCACACGGGAGGGACGACTTTAAAAAGACAGCTAGGATATGCTACGCCACTCATGCAAGACCACAAGATATGTGTTCCTTTAGAGATTCGACAGCACATCCGAGTTCTACCTATACCAAGAAACATGCACCTTGTTCATAACAAGGCACGCCGCATCCCTATAGAGCTAAGGCCGTGAATGCGATGTATGGAAATAACCCAACAACAAGATCCAGCGGCGCAGCCGTATATGCAAATCAACCAGCTCAAGTCGTCTGCGTTGTTAACGCTGCCGGTCAGGAAATGACAGCTGTGACTGTGCGTACAACTTCAATCAAAGCTGCAGAGGAAGTTGCGATTGCTTTGGCTGCCACGACCAGCAATGACTTCATCGCAATACTAACTGACTCGCAAGCGGCATGTGAAGTTATCAGCGGGGGCGCATCTATGTATACACCAGCACTGACCATTTTGAAAGCCATTGCAGAGCTACCTGAGATGGAAATGTCTGTGTTCCTGGACACGAATCCATTGACGGTAATGAGGCGGCTCACACAGCTTCCCGCGCGTATATACACCGCGCCATTACCCGAGACGGAATGTTAGCCGCTGACATCAAAACGGACCCACTTCTCCGGTATTCAGACGTCCTGGAACATCATAGGCTTGGCAAAAAGAAGTTTCCATTACCTCATCCTCGGTTAACCAGACAAGAAGCCTCCACTCTTCGGCGACTGCAGAAAAATTCCTATCCCCACAGCACCCGCCTCCATTCAGTATCCCTCCCTTCGCAATTTCTGTCTCACGCCGACGCCCTGCACTATCAGGTATGGGAGTGCCAACAAACTCCAAACCTACCCCCAATCCCCTTCCCATCTTTTGAGCAGTGGGTGGCTCGTCTGGCCGATCCGGACCTTGGACACCGGCAAGAACTGATAAAAAGGGCCCTGGACGCAAGTCGCAGACTGGGTATCCCGGAATAAGGATGCCCTCAACCGGGCGAGTGCCCTGCCATAAGCACTTACGCACAATAAATGTTTACTCTCTCTCTCTCTCTCTCTCTCTCTCTCTCTCTCTCTCTCTCTCTCTCTCTCTAATGCATAACAAAATTGGCGCACTCACGATCACATATAACATCCAAGAGGCAATACAAAAGCTAAGAGGCATTGATGGAGAGGCATATAAGTCACCCTATAGTTTGCGTCCTTCAAAAGTCAGACGTATCAGACGCATGTCAGAGGCACGTGTCTCACATGCGTCAGACACATGCATGTGTCTGATACATGCCACTACATGCATCAGACACACGCATTCAAAAGATTCAACCAGTCCGGTGGATCATTCTGCGCCGCATAAACATTCCTCACCAACGACGCCAGTTCACAAAAAAATGGACTTAGTTTGCCTGGGAGGTTGCGCATGCGGTCAGTCATGCGGCACTGCCACAAGCTGTAAAACCCAGCGCTATAAAAACGTCATAAGGTATCCAATTAGAGTCAAGAAAAGGATGGAACCGAATGGTGTGCGAAGTAATTTCAATGTCCTTTTTGAGAGTACGCTGCAAAACCTACCAGAAGAACACTGCGGCCCGGCACAACACAAAACAACGATCAATTCCGGGCGCACAGCATTACTTCCTGTGAGTTATTGGTAGCGTTGGCTTTGAACAGCCAGGTCTTCGACGAAAAGAGAGCGGCCGCCAGCTCTGCCGTTTCTCCAGCGTAGAACCACTAATGCAAGCTGCGCCCATTTTTCTTGTCACTACTGTTTGATCAGATGCAGTTTCGGTTTCTGGATTTGGCTCATTTCGAAAAAAAAACTCAAATATGTTATCTGCCGCTTTCGTAATTACCTCCTCTCTAAGGGACACGTGAGTGACGATGATAGTGGCTCGGACACGATAAAGTACCGGCATCTCGGTATTAACAGCCGAACCTATAAAGAAAAAAGAAACTGCACGTAAGCTTTGGAAGCAGAGGAAACGAGTGCAATCATCCGAACTTGAACCGTTAATCTGCAGCTGAGCGCAATAGGCGGGCAGAAAGTCAAAGCCCTATTTTAAAGAGAAAGATGGTTAAAACGCGAAGCTTGCTCCATACAAACTGAGCCAAAGCCAAAGCCTAAAATCCCGTCTCTCAGACTCCAACATCCAAACTGCTTACACTTCACCGCCGACGCCCAAGCAACGAACCCAGAGGAAAAGGTGAGCAACCCGAATGCGATAATGGAACGCATATTGTTATCAGCGATTCTATTAAAATGCGAACATCACAGATATATTGGCGGACTGCCGGCACAAACGGCACATTTTCCACATTCCACACCACCAACTCACTAGGGATGAAGCAAAAACGTTCAGACGACTTCAAACTGGCACGTATTCACACCGTACCCTTCTTCATGACATTTATCCAACAAACTATCAAGCCACCTGCAACTACTGCCCAGCGCCCGGTGTATACATCAGGTGTGGGAGTGCCAAAAGACACCGAACCTGCAACCAATCCCCAACCCCTCCATACAACAGTGGACGGCGCGGTTGACCAGCAAGGACCGTACACGTTCCAGCTTGACCTGGTGCACAGGGCCCGCGCAGCCAGCCGCAGCCAGGGGATCCTGGAATAGGGATCCCCTCCACCGGGCGGGTGCCCTAACAACTGCACCTGTTGTGGTGAATAAAGATTTCATTCATTCATTCATTCATTCATTCATTCATTCATTCATTCATTCATTCATTCATTCATTCATTCATTCATTCAATTCCAATGGTATACCGTATCCTGTTTTATGCGTGGAGACCTTCCGTTGTCAATGTGTGTGTTATGATTGGTGTGCCTTTGTGGAAGCCTTTTGTGTAAAGATGGCTTTCCTGCAGTGCGTTCTGGTGTAACTTCTGCATCGTTATTAGTGAGACATAGAAGGCTTCGATTTAAAAAGCGCTTCATTGGCAATTTTGTTTAACGGGGCAGATGAACAGCCCGCGACCTCCCACCCGTGTCCCAAACCAAGTCGAAATTTTCCGTGGCACCGAAACATTTCCTATACGTGCCACGTATTTGTTGCCCTTTATTTCCAAGTATTTTTGGGCCAAACTGCAGATATCACGAAATGTTGACTGAGAGTGGAACGAAAATTTCGCCGCCCAGGACCGTTTCACAAGATCCGCGCGATGCTGCCGCGCCCAAGTCCCACAATTAAATAATTTTTCGTTTAGCCGCGCCTACCACATGGCCGATGTTTTCCCCGAATGTGAAGTCTGATCCTAGAGGCATATCAACTTCGTCAAACAAATCTGTGATCACGTGACGGTAGAGACAAGCGCAGAGGTACAGTGTACTAGAAGATAGAGGTGTGTCGTGCGGGGAAAAACTCAATAGAGAGCGCGGGTTGAACGTCTCTTGTATGTTTTTTTTTTCTCTTACAAACCTTTATGAAAAGCAAGATTGGAAGCTGCTGTTGAAGAGCTGGTAAGTAGCAGCGCCTTTTTTTGCAAAGAACTCGATGTTTCATGGTAATCCGCGCAACTTTGCCTATCTCGAAAATCCGGTTATCTCGTAATATTCCCGGTTTTTACTACTCTGAGTTAACGAGGTATTACTGTAGTTACAAATACATATTGGCTTGCACACGATCGAGCCTTTTCTATCGAAAGTGCAAAACTGCCTAAAATTTTCTGGGGGAACTTCAGGTTCCAGGTAAGGGTGTGCCCACGACCTCTTTTGCATGTGCAAAAGTGGTGGATGGCCCCAAGATGAACTGTTATTATCCCTGCTGTACTGCCAAAGAATTCGCTTTCAGAGTTAAACACCTTTCGTACTGCCCTTTTGTGTGTCCGGTTTTTTTCGCGCACTTAGCATGTTGTGCGAAAAGTCAATCCAAAAACGTGTGCTACCAGGAGAAGTTAAAGGCACGAGTCGTGCAGCGAGTTTACATTGCCAGTGGGGCTGGACAAAAAAGCGAACGAAATGAGGGGGAAGGGGTCAACAGTTCTAGAAGGGCTTCGCGGAGCCATAAAGTGCCTCATTTGAGTCACAGTGTTCAAAGTCATGAGGTTAGTTTTCGAATCCGACAAATTTGCCCAACCAACGCTCGCTGCCTAACTTGTCTTTCTACGGAACGCTTGCAATAGGCCGTGCAACCCAACTATCCATTTCCCATAATCCCTCCTCTCCTGAGCTACGCACAGGATTCCGCATTGTAATTTTGGGTTGTTTACCCGGCCGAAGCTACACCCATCTTATGAAGCGCACCGTGGTAAGCGGCACCGAAATAATTTCGCCCGCATGGGGATTTTCAAGGTTCGACGAAACTCTCCACACACCGGTTTCTTCGCTTTTCGCCTCCATCAGCAAAGCAGCCGCCGCGGTCGGGAATCGAACCCGCGTCCTTGGGTTCAGCAGCACAACGCCTAAGGCCACCGAGCCCACGTGGCGCGTCGAGTCTCCGCCTTGAATAAGGATCATCAGTCAGTCTACGATTGACGGGCGCAGTTGACGCGGATGTACCTACGCACCACTGTTTTCCGGGAGGGACACTCAAAAGAGCCGATCCTCCGTGCTGTCATAGTTTTCCGCGGCACGCGACGATCGAGGCTGCGTGCCGCCACGTCGCGTGCCTCGGTCTTCGAACTAGGTCCAATCCCGAGCCAAAATAGGCAAGGCGAAGGTTAAACGCGGGGCGCGGTGGGCAAAAGATATAGGGGCCCCCGAAAATAACTCTGCCCACGCCAACAGTCCCGCGGCAAGCCTTTGCGTGCGCCACGGGTGGCATTAATGGAGCGCGGCCTCGGAGAATAGCAATGCAGGCGGTGTCGTTCAAGGCCGGCCTGCCTTTTAAGCCCGCTGCGACGACGACGACGAGAGCGGAGATAAATGGACTCCTAGAATGGCTGCGGGGAAGAACGGAACTACGCGAAGGGTGCTTTCACCTCCGCCACTCGGTTGTGTTGGGAGTGGCGTCGGGGCACGTGGAATACAAGGGAGAAAGAAACGAAAGAATCGTGTGATCAGGAAAAAAAAAAGATTGCGCAATACATACAACCTCCTGCAGTGAAACTCTGTCGACACAATCTGGAGAATCAACACCCCCTCCCCCTACCTCTGCACCCTGCACTCTCCAGCAACAAAAGAAACCAAATAAATAAATAAATAGGAAGCTGTCGCAGAAAAAGTCCGAGGTATCACAAGACCGTATATCGAAGCGTGGGCGTTAGTGCCACGTCGGATTTGGGCGTAATCCCGGCGAGGAAAAATCGGGCCACCCGGGAACGTGTCAGGGCGTTTGAGCTGCTCCCTTGTCGAAGCAGTGAGTGACGAAACGAAACGGGACGAAATTTTTTGGACGGAAATGAGGAGGGTGAGCTGCGCTATTCCACGTTTACTCTCCAACTTCGCTGTCCATTTAACCTAAAGTGAGCAACTATGGTCTACCTGCACCAAACAGTTTCATACTGGTATAATTCAAGGGAAATCTGGCGTCAGGTACTAGGCGAGCTGTGCTTTAGCGAGCGTTCGATCATGTACCGGGTAGGGACGTTCCACTTGTCCTTGGCATGGCTCAAACAGGCTCAAAAGTAGCCTGGGACTGCGAAAAAAACAATAATATTGCAAATGACTATTTGAAGCTGTTTAATTGTTTAGAAAATGAAGCTCCGAGAGAATTATTTGTCAGGAATTATTTGAAAGCTTCATACAAGAACGAGAAAAAAATGCTTTGTTGATTTTGACTTCAGGAGCAAAAATGAGCCTTGGGGCCAGCCAAGCCAAGTAGGCGAGCAACGTTGCTAGCATAGAGTTGTCGCTGGCTCCCGAGGCTGCGTTCTAATTCGCAGACAGCTTGGTAGACAGCATAGAGTTTCTTACAGTATACACTAGAGAGGAATCTGGCGCTAGCGTCTATGCGGCTCACATCAAGGTCGTCTGTGTCGTCATGGGCCCCCATTATACATCGCGCTCGCCTTGGCTTCATCATTGGCTTGGATTCAAACGTTTTAGTGACCGCAAATTTAAACAAAGTGCCACAAAAACGCGAAGAATAGTGTGCAATTATGTAAGTGGAAAATAAAAACAGGCTGTTTTAAAACTAAGGAAAAAAGAAGTAAAGCGTAGTTTTGCCGGAACGGTTGTGCCTGCTATTCCGCAGGCCAAGGTTGTAGTTACGAACAATGTTAATATTTGGGGGGTAACTCATTAGAGACTGTGATTTTATTAGTTTTACCATTATTTCAAATGATAAGTTGTTTGAAGCGTTTCAAAAGTTTTTTTAGCGTGCCTATGAAAACGTTGCCTTCGTGTTGAACCGGTGCACCGCGACGCCAGCTAGTTTGAAGTAAAATGAAAACGTGGCGTTAAACAGTCGTGGACGATGACAAGATAGGACGTATACAAGCGCCCGTATCTGCCGTATCTTGTCTTCGTCGAAGTACGTTTTGTTTCTTCTTTTCGTTGGCTACAAATTTCGCGGCGGCATATTACCTGCTCAGTCATACGTCCTTCGACTGTGGCATGAGGAACGTCAGGTGCGATCACGCATTGCCTGCTGTTTCACTGAACACGGCTACCATAGAAACGGGAGGATTTCGGCTTCCTTGTAGCTCGTAAACGTGTTAATGCATAGTGAAGAAAGCAAATCCCCAAAACCGCTTAAGAATCCAATTGTCATGCCAAGCACAAGCCAAAAAGGGTGTCTTCCCAAGAACCCCCATGACGACATAGCTTACGAAGCGCAGTTTCCTCTCTAGTATACTTACTAACAAACTCTATGGTAGACAGCTTAAGACGCAGTTTAATTAGACGTCTAAAGGAATTAGAATTGGAACGCCTCAGCGGCCACGAACGCAACACCAACGCAGACGACAACCTCATAACAGACTTGTTGAGAGACTCAAGCCGCAGGTTTCGTAAATATTATAACCTTTATTATAACAAATATTACTCGATTTAAATATTAAAATAAAGCATATTTACCACCAGCAAATTAAACTTAGATTCCAATAAAAGAACAAGCTAGTAACACCATTATTACACAAAAACGTGGAGGTGGCATCACTTATTAGTTTAAACAGGAAAATAGCCTGCATCGTTGATGACTTCGATGCCGTCTCCGCGAAGCAGTTTTCGTCGACGGCTTCGTTCGAATTGAAAAGGGGCTTAACATGGACGAATATCCGCGAAGGCGGCAAGGAAGCCGTCTAAAGGGGAAATTGGAACGCACCCTGAACTGGCGCCTATAACGGCACGTGATTGCAGTCGCGATTTCCCTTTCGCATACATTAGTGTAAAACTCTATGGCCTACACATCCTCCAAAGCAATGTTGACGTCGCAATAGTCGAAAGGTTACATGACGTGCACGGTTCCCTGTGAATGCTGGCATGCCGATCCTTTTTATTGTCTTCCTCTTTGTGTGAACGAGGAGCAGGGTGATCCACCTCCTCTTTCTTCTTTTGTGAACGGAGGGGGATGCTCGGCGTTCTGTTTTTCTTTTTGTACGGCTGTGGAGCGAAACAAAACATTCGTACAACTCCGTCCTGTTGTAGTGTGCACAAGCCCGCCACTTCCTGTAGGCACCCAGTGCTATCTCCGCCTTCGGTTCCGACGCTCCGAATATTGATGAGATCAGCTACTCAAAGAGGACTGCTGTTGGGCCTCAATATAGCCCCACGGGTAAAGCCACGGGTTGTAGCACGAATGGCCTGGCATCGATCCTCAGCAGTGCAAAGTGTTTTGCATAGTCAGCGTGCTTTTTACTGTAAAATGCTGTAAAAGCTACCTAATTCAAACTCGGTTAATTCGAACTTCCGGTCAATTTGAATCCACGCCCTGGTCCCGGCACAGCCCTCTATACTTCAATGGGGGGAAACCTCCCGATAATAGGAGCGCGTAGGTATCCAGAACGGTTAATTCAAACTGTGATTCCCTGGTTTCCATCGCTCCTCGCAGTAGAAGTCGACCCAGAGTGATTACAATGTATTGCAAATACAAACCAAAACAAATTGACTAGACATGCAAAACAACGAAACAGAAAAACAACAGCGTGGCGGCGGGCGCTACGCCCCTGCAACAGCTTATTTCGCGTCTACAGAGGGCGCCGTTCCGGCTCCGGCGCATGCCGTTATTATTTTGGAAACATTATTTACGAATGGAAACATTATTCACGAACTGGAAGTAGCGCCTAATTCGCGATAACGAGCCCAGTGGTGGCTTCTTTGTGTTGTGCCTGCGCAGTGTGGCGCGATTTCCATTCGTTATATAGCGCCCACCCGCTAATTCGAACTCCGCTTAATTCGAACATTTTTATGGTCCCGTTCCAGTTCGAATTAACGAGCTTTTTACTGTAACATGATGCTTTGGTTGTACCCAAACTTTTCGCAAATATAGGGAGTTTCTTATCTTTTAGGTCGGGCTAGTTGTGGCACGCTGTACACAAACACAAATTAACGTTCGTCATCGCACCGGAACTGCCTACACTGCACACCTCGGAATGGAATTCAGCGAAACATTTCTGCTTCGTATAGCCGATCCGTACAATTAGAGAGGAGAGGGTAAAAATCCTCAACAATATTCCTTCTTTTCTCAAGCGCCGTGCGAAGCCTGCTGCATCGCCAAAACATGCTGCCTTGAATGATTCACAGGCTGGGCAATCTTTTTATGCGCCATAAAGACAGGTGTGTCGGCAGGCGGACCTATTGAACAGCACGCGGTGTACGGCGGAACTGAATTCATAATCCTAATATTTAATAATTTCCCCATCGTTTCATGAAAACGGAAATAACTCTGACGCAGAAAAATCCTTCTTGAAGGTCGTGGGCGGAAACCGACTGCCTATACGCGAACATATTTTCCGGGAAAGGCTCCGACGTGAATTACGGGGACTTCCCAGGTTGCTATTCAATTATAGTTTCTTGGTGAGGCAGCACAAAGCAGTATATGCAGTTGGGGGCCTGTTGACCGAAGAGCATGCAAGCGCGCCTTCGAAAGGGGCGAGCGTGAGCGCGGTCCAGGACTGTATTCCGGGAGTGCGCAAAGCTTACCTGTGCGGATGAGCTTAAAGCTGATGGCGTTGTGGTTTCGGATGGGCTCGTCGTGCGCGTGGCGGACCAGCTTGCGGAAGCCGGTGTTGTCCATCGTCATACTCCTCGACGACGACGCCGGGGAAGACGCCGGAGACGACGAGGCCACCTCACTCCCTCCTACGCTCCCCTAGTCTCCACTCCCCACCCAGCGGTGCTGCTACACCTGCGAGTGAAAACAAACAAGTGAATGAATGAATGAATGAATGAATGAATGAATGAATGAATGAATGAATGAATAAGTTGTCAGGAGAAGTGATAGGAAAGTCCCCCAGCAGGCGTATGTTGTCACACACAGAGGTGGACACCAGAACGCCTGCTGTTGTGAGGGAACAGGATGACCGACAGATAGAGAGGAGAGAAATAGGGGAGAGAGGGCATATTTATAGCGTAACAATATCAAATACAAAAGGATCAGAAATACAACACTGGAAAATGCGGTGAAGCGTAAGAATTTGGTGACACAAAATACACCGGTTATTTTTAAGAAGGAAGCCCCTTAGGGGCTCGGGCTGTCGCCGTCTCATGTCGTCGTCGTAATCGTCGTTTCATGAATTCACAGTACTAAAACACCGACAGACGTCACCCACTACATCAGACGTCACCCACTACGTCCGGAGCTGCCGCGACTGCCATCGGCGGGGAAAGCCGCCGACGAGACCCGACGGACTACTCCAGCCCATGGCAGTACCATCGCGACCTTGAAAAAGATCGGAACCCGCCGCGGTGGCTCAGTGGCTAAGGCGTTGCGCTGCTGAGCACGAGGTCGCGGGTTCGATTCCCGGCCGCGGCGGCCGCTTTTCTGATGGAGGCGAAAAGCGAAAACGCCCGTGTGTACGAGCTTTCGGCGCACGATAAAGATCCCCAGGTGGTCAAAATTAATCCGGAGCCCTCCACTACGGCGCGCCTCATCGCCTGCGTTGCGTCGGCGCGTTAAACCCCACAATCAATCAATCAAATCAAAAAGATCGGAACGTACCTTCTAAGCCCGTTTCCTACGTCACGAGCCTATCACAAGCGTATTGTCGTTGCGGCAGACTACATGACGCGTACACATAGACCGCCGCTCTTCCGCCGCCCCCGGAGTCCTAACCACGGACCGCGGAACAGCCTTTACCGCAGAGCACATGCAAGAAGTCTTACGCGGCAGCAACATGGATCACAGAAGGACGACGGCGTACTACCCCCAAACTAACGGACTAACGGAACTCTTGAACAAGACGATCGCGGATATGCTGTTTAAATACGTGGATGTTGGACATAAGATGTGGAATGAAGTCCTTCCTTATGTCACGTTTGCGTACAACACAGCTATCCAGGAAACAAGACAGGTGACCCCGTTCGAGCTTGTCTACTGAAGACAGCCGACTACGATGCTCGGCGGAATGATGCCGTACTTAAAAAAAACGACGTCCTCAACGCCCAAGTCCAAGCATACCTGCAGCGTGCGGGGGAGGCCCGCAAGCTTGCTCGAGTACGTATAACAGACCAGCATCTTGTGAACCCCGGGTGCCACAGCCTCTGGCGCCGAGAATCCGGGCATACCCCAGGTGATCTAGTATAGATTTGAACCCAAATTCGACGACACGGACTTGGTGAGGAGCTCCTGCGACGGTATTTTGGTCCCTACAGAATTCAGCGACGTGTTGGCTACCTTGTTTACGAAGTTGCCCCCGAGAGGGACCCCGGCGCATAACGACGACGCACGCGGCCCAAGTCGACCACGTGGTTCGCCTCAAGCCTTACTATGCCCGATGACGAACTTTTTATTTGAAATACGGCTTTTTTAGCATCAGGTCGATGCACTTTTAGAGGGCGGGTAATGGCGCGAACGATACCTTGTGTTTTGCTTACTCATGTGTTTAGTTCTCAGCGCCTGGCCGTGCGGTTTTCTTATCTATGTTAGAGGCGAAGCGCGTTTCCATCTATTTCCTTTGTTGATGTACAAGCTATCTTATTTGATAGTGTTTCACCTCTCGTCACTTGACTGGAATGCCCTTTGTTCTCGATGTAATTAAACTGTTGCAGAATGTTGAGCGTGGAAATATAAATGCTCGAAGGGCAAAAGCCGCAGCATTTGATTCATCGCCACCCGCTTGTTACTTCACCGAGTTTGTATTTTTTTAGCGCTTACCGGTGGATGAGTTCGCTCCAGTAAAGTTTTGTTTCTTGAAGAAAACCTGCGTCATCCTTCGGTACGTGACAATATCAAACTGAACCCCATATCAAGGGACTTTGTGAATATCATAATGACCAGAGCAATGAGAACCTAACATAGGGCGGAGTACGATGCGATAACTTACATCAGGCGCACACAGAAAACACTGGGTTCTTGATGCACCAACTGTCGCCGAGCAACTTGACACAGAAAATATTCTTGCAGTGGTGTTCCCGGATAGGTATAAGACAACAGAGTTGTTCGCTGAAAATGTCGTTGAGAGGCGATAGTCTTCCGCAGCCTTTCCCGTGCAAATGCCTGTCTCCTATGCCCCGCCCACCTCCCACGTTCTCCCCCTCCTTTTTTCGTTGCTCCAACAATAAACACGGAGAAGGTTTGCCCACGGCAATGCAATTTTAACACGAAGGTGTTCTATTCTCGGATACACAAAAATTTCGTCACGGAAGTCACGCCGTTACAACGAAGCAAGCGACCTGTAAAGGGTGCACACCTGCACACAGGGCCTTCTTGCGGGGAAGCAACCATTAGTACTAAAGAGTACGTTACACTTAGGGTTCTTTGTTTTTGGGTTCTATATTTTCACACGAACGTGTTTTATGGCGGGATGCACCAAGATTTTACTGACGTCACATCCGTCACGCAAGTGACGCCAGTGCACCTTTGCCGAAGCGACCCGCCAGCAGGAGGTCGCTCGCCAAGCACACCCACGTGACAGCCGCCGACCCGCGAATCATGCTCAACAGCATACTTCGCTGCACGTTTCACTTTCGTGTTTTACCGATTCCTATGAGCAAAGGATCAACCAGAGTTTTTTTTTTCTCGTTGCACTACTCGCGCGCCGTCTACTGCAACCTGTAGTTACGGTTGGGCCTGAAATGGCGCCACGAAGTCTAGGCTCAGGCGCGAGCTCTTCCTCTATTTTGGGTCGAAATATTGCTTTCAACGTGTATTTTTATTTGCTACCGCAAGTATCAAGCACACAGATATTTTCAGATAAAACAAAAGTGCTAAGTACTTATTATCTATTGATGTGTTGTGTGAAATATGGTTAATATCTTCTACTCGCTTAACAATGTATACAAGTATGAACAGCGCCAGCAGATACAGTAGTTTGGAAATGGCTTGCGCATACAGACGTGTCGTTCAAGAATTCTTTGACGTTTTGGCCGCCCGACTGAATCGAAGGGCAGATAACAAAAAAAAAAAAAGGTTCGTGACACAGCTGAGCTTAACAACACGCTCAAGCGTATCCGGATAGTTAGATATGATAAAGAACTAACGCCTTTAATGAGCGAATATCTTGTCATCATTAGGGAGCGGTACAAACGCCAACTAAATGAAACAATGCAACCATCCGCTTCCGACAATATTCATGGTCCTTGCAACGGTAGTTTAGAAATTGAAAGATTTTTGGCGACGCGTGAAACTCCAAACATTATAGACTGTGTGCGCTGTCCGGATAACACCATCTCCACAGACCCATCAGCTATAAAATCAGGGTTTCTTTCTTTTCTGAGGTCTTTGCAGGAGATTCGCTCGAGGTAGATGAAAGGCACATAGTAGCACAACTATGTTCTGCTTCAAATTCCCTACATCCGGTTCCACAAAGCATACACTCCCAAATACTGAAGAACGTAACCTGTTCCGAGCTCTACGACATTCTAAGAGAAATGAAAACCGGATCGGCGCCTGGTCCGGATGGTTTGCCAACAGAATTCTACAAGCGTTGCTGGCCAGAATTATGCTCTTCCTTAGTGCAACATATAAATTCAATCCTAGCAGATCAGCGGTTTCCAAACTCGTTTAAGAGAGGCCGTCTGATCTTACTTTTGAAAGAAGGAAAAGACCCCTCTCTACCGAGTTCTTACAGACCAATAACCGTTTTGAATTCGGACTACAAGATTTTAACTTCCCTTTTGGTGTCCAGAATTAAAGCTCTTTGGCCGGACCTCCTCTCACTCCAACAGGTTGGCTCGGTCCCATACAGAATTATTTTTTCAGCACTTAGCCTAACCCGAGACATACTAGCCTATATGCGCCAAACTGGTATTGCTGGCCGGTGTGTCTCTGTAGACCAACAACAGGCATTTGATAGGGTCAATCATTCATACCTGCTTGCCATATATCAGGCATATGGGTTTCCCCCGAATTTTTTCAGCTTCTCCGAGAATTGTATGATAATCTATCCAGTGACCTGGTCATTAATGGTGTGGTCCAGGGTGAAATTGCAATTCATAGAGGTTTCAGACAAGGATGCCCCTTGTCGCCGCTTGTTTTTTTCTTATGTCTAGACCCCTTAATCAGAAAACTCGTTGATAATCACAAAATTAGGGGTCTCCCCCTGCCCGGACAAGGCTCGGTTAAAGTGTGTGCGTACGCAGATGACGTGACTATTTTTATCCGGGACACCGATAGCCTCACAGCTGTTTTAGGGGACTTCGACTCTTATGCTCGACTTTAAGGTGCCGAATTAAATGTCACAAAAAGTGCTGTCCTCCCTCTGGGAGACGCTACACTCGGCCCCATTCATAACTTAAAAATAGTTCGAGACCTGAAGATTCTCTGCGTCAAATTTACCGAAGAAGGTGTTTCTCCAGACATGTGGCCCGAGTTAGTTGATGATATTCAAAAGAATGTTGCCAGGGCTAAGTCTTTCAACCTCTCTTTTTCGGAGAAATCGTATCTGATTAAATGCGTTTTTCTTGCTAAATTCTTTTTTGTCTGTAGGATTATGCTGCCTCCCAATCTTGTTACACACAAAGTGTCCCGCGAAATTTTTTCTTTCTTTTGGGATGGAAGCACGGAGCGTTTAGCGAGGGATACCCTGCGCCTCCCACGCCGCCGCTCTGGGGGTTATAGTCTCCCTTGCATCGACCTCATGAGCCAGTTGTTGGTCCTTAGAGTCATCTCTTCACTTCTCAGTGACGTAGAAGCTCCGGGCAGACCTTTGATCCTATACTTTCTTGGTCCTTCTAGACGGGTTCTTTGTCCAACTTTGGCCAGAAACCTGCACCCCAGTGCAGCTATCCCGTCAAGACTCTTCAAGGCCGTCATTACTTTAGCTAAGGAAATTCGTGCACTGGATGCTGATCTCGATTTTTTGAATGAACAACCTGCCAGGCTGTGTGAAAAAATAGTTACTGCGAGATCGGGCAGACGTGTGGATCCACCAGATTTCCCCTGGTTACGGCTGACTTCAGGTAGGCTGCCAGAGGACGCCAAAAACATCCAGTGGCAAAAAGCGTGGCGAAATCTTCCCAGAAAAGACAGATTATTTCGCTGGGGAGTAACACAGAACTGTTCCTGTTCCAACTGCGGTCAACCAGAATCCACGGCTCACACTTTCTCAAGCTGCAGTGTTGCGCGTTGCTTTTGGCGCATCATACACCGTGCCGCTCCAAGTTTGGGGCTTGCACGGTATCAACTGAGAGAACAGTGCCCAGGCACTCCCCTTGGCAAACTATTCGTAGTAATTGGGAATTATATACTATGGCGTAATCGCTACAGGGCTGTAGCACATAATCGCAGGCTACGTATGCAGTAGCCCTTGCTTTCTTTTTTCAGACAACATCTCGTCACCTTTTTGGAAGGTGAGTTAGCCCTTTTGCGTGAGGAAGAGTTTCTGCGACATTGGTCTACCCGGTTTATTGAGGTTTCGAACAAAAGGGTTATTATTCATGCCAGTTTTCCAGACCTGTGTCCTTAGTGATTGTCGTTGTAACAAGGGATTTTGGTGTTAGAATTGTGTGTTAGTGCGGTACAGTACCCGTTGTGACATAAAACCAAACCTGTTCTGTATATTGCTGCATTTTTGAAGCGAATGTTTTTGTATCATTGTTTACCTCGCATGTTAATCTTTTGGTTGTAAGCAACTCTAAATTGTTTGTATGTTAATCTTTTGTCTACAATCAACTTGAAGCTGTTTATATGTTTCTGTAAGTGTCTGTTACTTGCAGCCTTCGCGCTCTATTAGTTTTGTAGCAACCGGCGCTGCACTTGTTTAATTGTTTCTGGTTGTGACGTTGTATCATTGATACCAGGAGTTTTTGATAATAAATTTATCCTTTCAAGATAGTTTGCAACATTGGTCTACCTAGTATCTAAAGGTGCCGAACGAAAGGGTTATATTCATGTCAATTTTCCAGACCTGTGTGCTAAAAGATACGTGTTGTTAATTCTGTTGTTATAAATGGGTGTTATTGCGCCACAGTATTCGTTGTGGCAGGAACACCACCCTTGTACGGCATATTGTTGCATCCTTGTAGCGCCTAATGTTGCATTCTTGTAGCGCTTGATTTTATACCCTTGGTTCCGTGGCATGTTAATCTTTTAGTTGTAACCAACTTTAAATGGTTTGTGTGTTCCTATGTTTGTCTGTAACTGCTAGCCTTCGGGCTCTCTTAGTTTTGCAGCAACAAGCGCTGCGTCTGCTTCATTGTTTCTGGTTGTTAGTCTGTATGAGTGATACCAGGATTGTTTGATAGTAAATTTATCTTTTCAGACAGAAAGAAAGGCATACGGACAGACCAAAATTTCTTGTTTTACGTAACCCAAGAAAGACTACCATCTTTTAAACAAATCCACTTGTAGCCTTAATACGACTAGTCATAAAGCGACATCAGCGTAGCTGACACGTCTCTGTTCAGGCGAATTTACTTTCTGGTAGAGGATGTAGGAAAGCCGAAACCGAGTCGCTTACAGGCCCATGTTTCGATAGAAGGGTATCACTAGATAAGTAGACTTTCAGTTCATTTATTGCCATCAATTTGTCCGTTTTGTTCCAGCGCTTTCATTTTCGCGGCTAGGAACGACACAGAAAACCCATTACAGCGTGTTGTCGCCGAATCAAATGTTTCGCGTTCGGATTCTTCTCAGCGTTTACAGAAAAGAGTCGAGCACTTCGAGGTGCGCTGGATACACATCCCCTGCTTCCGACGCAGTTTCGTCGGTTTCTTATCTGGAAAAAACTCAGTACATCTACAAACAGTTATTCCGAAAGCTCAGCAAAAATTGTTGCCCAATACAATTTTCTGAGCAACATGTATAGGTGGCAGTACGGATATAAGCATGGGGAAAGAGTCGGGCGGCATGATGTTTCTTCTGGTACTGCTCAAAAAGAAAACAGGACCGGGTAACATATCTAAACACCACGAGGGTAGTCTTTAGCCATTATGATAGTGGTGTAAGGGTTTAACATTGACCAGTGCCTGAATGAAGTGTGCAATATGAGATTTTCTTGTTTCTTGTTTTGCGGGGTATGCAATCAGTTGTGTGTTTATTATGTAGTTCTGGTATGATTACAACAGTGTGCTCTTTTTTCAATAAATTTTGGCGAACGTATGCAGGTCATTCTTTTCTTTTTTTGTTCTCCGAATAGTTTGTGCAGAAAAATTTGTTGTTCATTGTGATCCCGCTGCTTCCCTGATTGTTACGGGTGGCAAGGCTCCGTCAGGTATATTTTCTCTTGCTTTTCGCCGTACCACCCACGACATTTTGTACTGAATCATCTGGAAATAAGCGGATACAACAATATAAGCTACCCCTTTACAGTAGAATGCAGTTTTTAGACATTAACCAAATTTTTTGGGCGACAACACGTGGAACCTTCGAGGGACTGTGTCCGTTTGATTCCGGGAATTCCAAAACTTTAAAATCGCTACTTTGTGCCTTTTGTCGGCCCTATAGAAATCTTTCCAGCATGCCATGGAAAGCAGTTTCGGCCATCAACTATTCAAGTTTAAAACTGCAGGATAATCCATTTCAATTCCGTATTGAGGTGGCGGGGAATTTGTTAAGAAAAACGAAAGGTGTTCCACAACGCATTGGCGAGAGAGCGCTGTCCAAATGAACCAAGGACTGGGATCACACCCGACTCAGACCGAAATGCTCACAATCTAAAAAGGACGCCTTCACATACAATGCTCCGGCTGTGCTTTCAGCGCCTTTTATACTCTCTGCGTTTTTATAAAAATAATGCCAGAAAAGACGCACAAAAAAATGTGTCAATAAGCACGTCAAGCTGTGTATTGCGTTCGCGACAGGTGTTGTTTATGGTGCACCTTCTAGGTATCATCATCATCATCATCATCGTCATCATTCACAGCCTACTCAGGTCCACTGAAGGACGAAGGCCTCTCCCACTGACCTCCAACCGCTTCTGTTCTGCGCTGCTTTCCCAAATTTCCTTATTTCATCCCTGCATCGCCTTTTTGATCTTCTCCTTCTAGATGCGTCTCTTGGTATACACTCTAGATGTGGGTTCGATTCCTGACCAACGCGACGACTTTTCTGATGGAGGCGAAAAGCGAAAACGCCCGTGTGTTCGAGGTTTGGGCGCACGTTAAAGATATCCAAGTGTCCAAAATTAATCCGCAGCCTTCTCATACGGGGCTCCTTACCATCTGGATAGCGTAGGCACGTTAAACCTCTTAATCAATCAATTACATCATTGATATTCATTCTGTTATCGTAATTGTCCACCAGTTGTCGGTTTGTCTCACTGCATGGCCAGCTCAAGTTCACTTCTTTTTCTCTACTTGAACTCTGATATAATCTACTCGAGTTTGTTCTCTGATCCAGGTAACTCGTTTCCTGTCCCTGAGGGGTTACTCCTAACATTATTGGGTCTATAACCTGTTGCGCTCACTTAGGTTTGCTTTCCAGTTGTTTACAAGTTTCAGCTCCATATGTTATCACCGGCACGCGTATGCATTGGTTGTATATTCTTCTTTTGAGTGACAGAGTTAGCTTATTTCCATTATTTGGGGGTGCTAGCCGAGTGCACCCCAGCTCATACCTATTCTGCGGCGGAATCCTCTCTCGCGGTTTACGTCAGCACTAAACACCTGTCCGAGGTAGTTATTTTCTTGTACTCTTTCCAGCGTTTCATTAAATATGCTGAACAGGGCGCTAGCGGCAGGTTTGTTCATCACTACTTTAAATTTATTCATTTTTATTTTAGGGGCGAAGCACCTTAGGACCTCGTTCTGTACGGGGCTTGGCGTCCGTGTACAGTGTTGCGCATGCGCAAGGAGCATTGGATTGGATTGGATTGAATTGGATTTGGATTGGATTGGATTCGATTGAAATTTATTGTTTTGTATTGTATTGTATTGTATTGTATTAGATTGCATTGGATTAAATTCAATTGTATCGCATGGGATTGCATTGGAATTGTATATACTGTACACACGCGTTGTCACTCATTTACATGCGGTAGTGGGCAATTCCACGGGTGATTTACGGTAAGAACGATCGCCAGTGCTTCGCCTTAGAGGATTCACTTAGATGCATGAAATTGTTTAGCTTAATGATGTTTGGATTTTCTTGGCGCATGGCCGACTGAGGTCAAAAAGCGCCAAAACAGTTGTTATGTATGAGAGATGAAGAAGTAAAGACTAAAATCGGTTAGAAGAAAAGTAAAACCGGTGAAAGACAATGAGGATGGCTGGTGTAGAAGGCCAGGTTGTGATTGAGCTTGGTATAAATCAGATCTAAAAATTTCATTTCTGCTAAATAGATAAATAATTAGAAGTGGCTTAGCTCGGCTATGCCAGGATATACGTATACTAAGCTAAGGTTCATTTGGTTATTCTTAGGTTTCATGGTTGTCTAGGATTAGCTGATTATCATGCTTACTGCTGCTAAAACTATTTCCGATCTAATCCAATCTAATCCAATCTAATCTAATCCCCCCCCCCCCCGTACCTCCCCCGAAGCCACCCTAAGCTTTGGAGGTACGGTAGAATAAAGCAATCTTTGTCAAGTTCTGCGACATAAAGGCTTTTCAAGGCCAAATTCGCTTAATCGCGAGGCCTTCCCGATTGCTTGGCAACTTAAAACGGCGCTCTAGCAGCATTTTTTTTATAAACTTCGTCAAAATGGTACTGTAAACAAATCGCAGTCAGCGCCACACTAACCGGCAAAGCCGGCGGTGTCGAACTGCAAAAGCAACTAAATAACTCAGCGGGGACCTATAAACTCTTGAGAAAATTGTGGTTGATCCCTCTTAACGTAGGAATCAGTAAAACACGAAAGTGAAAGGTGCCTTCACAGGAGCAGTTGAATGTTAAAGGAACCTCCTCCATGTGCAAAAGGTTCGCGAGCCTGACCGTGCCAGATGAAGTGATGCCGACACGCAAGAAACAAAAAAAAAGAATAACCGGTTTCTTCTAAGGCAACAAAACCAAAAATGACATGCCCAGAAACAGCAGCTTGAAACACAGCGGTCATGGGAACAACGCCACAGCGGAGCCTTGCCTCAATTCACGCACGTCCCCCGTACACGGAGGCGCTTGCATCGAGACGCCAACTGTCGGCGCTCATTAGCGTCATTTTCGCCTCTCCTAAACGGCAGCACCATCTGAATGAGTCATAGGAAAGGACATAAGGCGCGTTCGTAGAGCGGCTCACGTCTGTGTTCACAGCGCAGTCGGTAGAGCGCCACGCGTGCCTCCCGTTGCGGCGAAAGGGCTCGACAGGGCAGGGGCTCGAAACCGGGTGCCGCAGTCTCAATGGCACTGGCGACGTCACTTCCGTGACAGATGTGACGTGACTGAGATCTTGGTGTACCCGGGAATAAAACATTTTCGGGTTGAGAAAGCAAAAAAAAAAAAAAAAAAGAAAACTTCGCCCGCTGCCTCGGACAGGCGGTTAGGAACTGGGAAAGCCCGTATTAACAACAGCGCTTCGTACGAACGCGATGTAAATAAGCCGAGTGATCGTAACCCTAGCCGGCCGAGCCTGCGGGCCACATGTCATGAAAAAGAACTCGAATAACTAAGGAGGTGCAAAAAACTGTTGGAAAAAGTTCCAAAAACCCTCCGCAGCATCGGACAGTAAACCAACGACAGTGAGAACCCGAAATCCGCTGAGCGTAACGTCACAACCGCTCGGGCGAGAATGTGCTTCGAGTAGGGCACGGCCCACAGTGTGGCAGCACCGCCCACAATAACTTGAATGACTCGGCGCAATATCGGCTGACACTGAAGTATCATCTATCGTTGTAACCGCCAAAAACAAGGGCTACACGGACAGCTAATTTGTTTTTACGCATAAGTTAAGCAAATATGAGTTTCTGTGCCTCCTTTCTTAGCATCATTGTTGATCGACTTTAGTGAAGGACAGTGTTGCTCGCACTTCGGAAACCTTCACAATCAGTAGCTGATTTTGACGGATTTCGGAGAAAACGCTTGTTTTGGCTCTGGAGGCACACAAGGAGGGGTGAGCCAATTGCGGTTCACAGCAGACTAGCTGGGCTATGAAGACCAGGGCCACGGGGCCCTCCCTGAACAACCTCCCCCCCCCCCCCCCCCATTTACTTTGTTTGTTCTTTTTCAACAGTAGAGCTGTTATTGCTGCCCGTAATGTGTGTGGCGTCACCAGAAATCCCTGGGTCAGTTATTCCCGCCGTTTAACGCGCACGTGAGCACGCGAGGAGCGCCCGGCGCCGTCCGAATTAAAAATAGCACTGGCTTATCTCGGCTATGCCAGGATATACGTAGCGTGAGCTAAGGTTTAGCTGGTTATTCTTAGGTTTCCTGGTTGTCTAGGAAAAGCTGATTATCATGCTTACTGCTGCTAAAACGATTTCTAATCCAATCTAATCCATTCCATTCCAATTCAATCCAATGCATTCAAATCCAATCCAATCCAGTAGCGGAGGTGGCGGCTCCGGTGCCCCAGCTGTGCGCCGTGAGACGTCACTGCTCCTCGCGCAGCGCAGCACGGCTCTCCATGAGCCACGCGAAGCTGCTGAACATCGGCCAGTGTAGCTCACGCTACAGAACAGTTCACGAAAAGAGTTCGCATGTTACCGTGCCTCAAGGGAGGAGCACAAGGTAGCCCGCGCTACAGACGCCCAGTTCGCCAAGCCGGTTGCCGCCGGTTCTAGTGCGTGCGGACGGCTTGCACCGCGGAAGAAATGTTAAAGCCTGCGGACAAAACGATCCGGACCCGCCAGTCATGCATGAGGAAGACGACGATTTAGGTGGACATGACCATGACTGGTGTTACTACAGTGAAAAGCGACGATGAAACATGTAAATAAACAATTTTAAATATGGTGCAATGTGTGGTGGTGTGTCCTTCAGTGCTTACGCAGAAAGAAATCCTCCAGCTTCTCTACGGTTCAAGCCTTGTGGTACTTATGCACGCTTCGCCAATTTCTTTGTTCATCTTTCTTCTTTTTCGCTTTTATCGCTTTAAGTGTTCGTTGGGACGGTGACAGGAGCATCAACGCACGCGCAGCTATCAATTGGCGCAGAAGAAAAAGAAACAGGGCCGGGAAAACGGAACGCAGCGGAATGGCAATTTGGAAGACGGAGGATGAGGACGACCGATATCGCCAAGACAGGAAGGGATGCGAACACAGAAGAGCAACGCGTCCGACATCAGCTCCTCCGGCTCAAGAAGCTGCTAGACAGTGCGAAACGGCAAGGATGGAAAATCGGGGAGTGTCAATGGATGGTGAAGAAGGTCGGCAAGTCCACGCGGGACGCCACCCAGAGAACACAGCGCAGCCCACGGGATGTCACCGGTGGGCGAATGGGAGGACCGAAGGGAGGACAAGGAGGCAATGACAGTGGCGGGCACGGAGTGCCTCCGGCAGCTTCTTCGAACGAAAAAGCGGAGGCCGCGCCTGCGCTGCCGTTTCCTCCGCAAGAGAGCTGCGTATTTCGAGAGCTATACTTTGACTCCCTGCATTTATTGTATCTTTGGGCATTCACAGTGGGTACATGCCTTTCTCTCTCTTTTTTGTACTCTTTCTTTTTCTTCGTCTGGCTCTCTGTACCCAACTCATGCAGGTACGGAGCGGTGCCTGCTCCAGAAGTAACCATCACCCGAAATACCTAAGAGGCTTCCATAGAAAGGTCAAGCATGCTGGTAAGGCGCTTTGGTACACAAAGAGCAGTCCCCCACCAACAAAAGGGTCTGGTCACCCTGGTGTAGTAGTTGGCCTTCACCATCCGTGACGTACCAATAAAACTTTGAGCCCTCAGTCCCCAGAGCTCTAGAGCACCCGACCACGCTGGCGGTCAGGCCAGCGGCACAGCCGAGGTTGCTAAGAATCTCTGCGTGCGGACCTTTGACATGTGGTAATCAGTATATCGGCCAAATCGGGAGATGTATTCATGACTGGGTAAAAGAGCATGTCCTATGAATGAAAAGAAAGACGGTAGACGGTCACACTTCTCGGTTCATAGCAAAAATTACGATTGTGCTCCCGGTTTGGACGAAGAAAAAGTAATCGAAAGAGGCGTGGTTGTGACGTTGCGTGAAGTTGCTGGCGCAGATTTTATCAAACAAACGGGGAGCGTGTGCGCGAGTGAGTAGTCGCTATCTATCTTCGCCAAAGAATGTCTTTCCACAATTTTGTAAGGCGTAAGCCCTTTACTAGATGCCTATTTTTTGATAGTACATGCCTGTCATATGCATGACTGCCATTTTCGATATAGATTCAGCAGAATCAGTCGATAGTAGCGCCTGTACCGACTCGTCATCGTCCAGGCCCCCTTTGCGCTAAGCCTTCTTTTCCAGTATGAACCAACAAGTTTTATTAAAGGACGAGTCCTTCTTGGTCCCCAGTTTTCTCCTCAGGCTCTGGTTTTCTCTTTTTACGCAAATGAATCGACCGGTTGAAGGTCGGCCTTGCTGCAATTTTTGTCCACTCTTTTAAATTCTAGAGTAACACACAGCCAAGCGCCGATGTTCGTACCGAACCTGCGCTTCCAATCAATGCCCTGTGCGTGTTTTGTGGGTTCGCCGGGACACGCTTCCTGCCCACATAGCGGCGGATCGCACCTGTCGCCGTATAGACCTTCCACGGCGGCTACCACTTCTTCCCGTGTCCACCCTAGAAGAACTGCTGGTGGAAAAAGGAGAGCCTCCGCCGCGGCACGCGTGCTTTACTTCCACCACGTGGAACTGACCTCCCCAGTGGGCTCGCTCGCTGGGAGGAGGTCCTGCTGCGGAAGCTTCGAGTTGGGGTGGCCTTATCCCCAGCAGTGACCCACGCTTGGCCTGCCCGCTATCATTCACCGTTTGCGGATACCTGTCCCTTTTGTACGGTCCCTGCGTCCGAAGCCGACGCGAGCCACCTTCTGTTGACCTGCCCTGCCCTGGAAACCTCTTGCCTGCAACACCTCCGAGGCACGGGTCTCCATCCTGGGAGACCTCCTGATCTACAGCGGTGGATATGGGGCCCTCAGTACCGGTTTCTGCTGATGTTTCTGCGTGAAACAAATTTGATGATGTACATATTAGTTATGCCGTAAGGCAAACTCTCACAAAAAAAAAGTTCCGAATTGATCTGAACTTCCGGTAGCGGTTTAACGAGCTCGCCCAATCTATTACGCTCTCAAGGGGGAAGCTGACTGATTTGGTGTTCCCTAATGGTTTAGCCGTGTTCGCTATGTCTTATACGGTCCGACAAGTAAGAGCCAGAGCGATTGCCATCAACCCAGAATCATAATCTCAGATTCGAAACTCGGCATTCAAAATTTCGCACGAGGCAATATCTTCTCGGATGCGCTCCGAATTCTCCAGCAAAATCCACCCACTACCTCGGTGGAACTCGTCTGGGCCCCTGCCCACGTAGGGCTAGAGGGGAATGAGGCGGCACACATGGCGGCCCGAGAGCTTACACTCCATGCCGGCATGAACTCCTTCCCCCACCATGGCGCCAGGTCCAGCAGAGACAAGCTGATCACTTTTAACGATATCACAGAGCACTACCATACCTCCCCCGTCGTATCTACCCACCAGCCCATGCATCTCTTCTCCAACATAAAGTACGAACATGGAGACTCCTTCAAACGGGAGCCTTCCCAACGAGATCCCTTCTCCATCACATTCACCCGTCATAACTCCCCTCTCCTGAATGTCCCCTTTGTGGTGGGTATGCATCCCTCACACATTGCATGTGGGAATGCCATCAAGATCCTTTCCCCCCAATCACCAGCAGCGAGCAGTGGAAGGAGGCGCTGGGCAGCTCCGACCTGGCCACCCAAGAGCTCTTGGTTGAACGAGCTGCTTTAGTCACCACCCCGTCTCCTTAACCCATCTGTCGCTAATAAAGCTTTCTTTCTCTTTCTCTCTCTCTCACACCGTTCGCTTTGTTTCGCCCTGTTTCTATTACGTCGAGCACGTGGCCATTAGCATACAAGTGCGTAGTTAAGCCCACAGATGCGCATATGTCACGTGCATACCTCACCCCAACTCCCCTTTAGCATAAACTTGCCCGTCCACATGTTCGGAATACCACGTTTGCGGCCTGATTTTTTCATTGTACGGCAGCGGATTGGAAAGGTGTATCCTGTGACGTTGTAGCCATCACTTGTCCATCAACCTTCGCAGAAAGCTTCACAGCGCACTCTTTCATTCGAAGACGTGTTCTTGTAGCTCCTATTCGTTACACGATTTCATAATTAATGCCCCCAACATGAGGGTCTTAAGTAATGCTGTGCGAATATTCGAATTTTCGAATAGTAGTTTCGAGTATTACGCTATTCGCTATTCTTTTTGAGGGCAGTTCCGATATTCTCATGCTCCGAAGTGTTGGCAAACTCGCCATCGCGAGCTTGTCTACTCTAATAATCTGTAAGGCCCCATTTTTAAAATCAAAACTAGACTTATCGGGCCGACAGAACTGTATAGATGTAACAGTGGGAGCTTCACAATATAAGAATTGGGGACATTTTACCGGCTTTGTTTTAGAACGAGCGAACGAATCCGAGTAACAATGTTGAGATACGCCCATACACGCCGGCGCCATCTTTGCCAGTCTTGGTGCCCTGGTTGCCAGCACGCTTATCAGCACCGCCGAGTTCAGACATTGATTTATAAAAATGTGATTCTGACAAGCATAAAGTGAATTGAAGGTAAGTGAAGTGACCCCGAGAAGGCATGCTCCCGTAGCATGAATCTTCAAGCAGCACAAGCGAGAGACACGCACCCATACGCGCACACGAGAGCGTACGCCTCCCGCATACGTCGACGCAAAGCGCAGCATCGAACATCCGCAGCGGGGCGCAATCCCCCACCGCATGCAGCCTAATGAGGCCACTAATCCTGAAACGAGATCCCTTTCCGCAGACGAAACAGAGCTCGGCAACGAAGGAGCTGCCATTACCGACCATCAAGGAGACCCGTAGAAAATGGCCGAAGGATCAAGTTACGACGGGACGAGGACTAAAGAGAGGAAACAAGGTGTACAGGCAGAGTAATGAAGATAAAGCCTCATCCGATCAGTGTTCATTCAGCAGAAAAAAATGAGCCGTTTTTTTTTTCCGGTAAACGACATCCCCGCTGAGAGAGGGGGTCCCGTCTCCCAAGCTCCGCTTTCCTCGCTGTACTCACAAAAGCATCGGACGTACGCGTGTTACAGAATTTGAAGAACACTTACGTTTCTTCACATACTTTCTTTAGAAAGAGTATCTCGTCTGCGGTCTTTAAAGAACTACAGTATTACGATATGGGGAAGGCTCTGGTGTTTGTTTTTTCTTTAGCGCAACAGCGTTATAAGTCTTCGGTGAGCTTTTGCGCATGAACGCATGGGGTGGAGTTTCATTTTTATTTTCTTTTACGACCCTTGTGCGGGCTACAAATGATTCGTGCTCGCTCGAAAGCTCTTAGGCTAGCTAAGGAGATTAGGAAAGATTATCTCAGCTTTGCTCTGCCCGGCTGAGGTCAAATCGAATTAGCCATGCATGAGGACCGTTAATTCACGGTTCCACGATACGGGGATTAGCGCAGAACTACTTATTTTCTAGCTGCTCGAAAAAAGTAAACAGAAAAAAATTCGCGGCTTTCTGTTTATTCGATACTCGAAAGCGAGTGTTTTTCAGCGGCTGGGCAGCGTGGAAGCGGGTGTTTCCGGCGCTTAAGAAATATTCCGTCCAAGGGAACTTTAGCAGTTTCGCTGCACTGTGCAGACAAATACCGTCAAATTTTTCGCTCATGAGTGCTGTGAGTCGGGAAAGTTTCATCGTCAATGGTTAAAGCGCGAAAGATAAGACACAAAGAGAGTGAAGGGAGTAAAAGAAAACAACGAGAGTAGGTGACTGGAATGAGAGCGTAAGATGTGTTTCTTCAAAACATGCACTGGATGGGAGTCAGCGCTCTCCTGTCGGCTACTCCGTCTTGTATCTAGTATTTTGTACCCTTGAAAAGCCATGAGTACTGCACAGAGGAACGACACACATAGGGAAGACAACAGGACAAGTGCAACTAACAACTCTTATATTCAAAGGCTTACGCCCCCAACTATACGACAAAATTGGCTCATGCGCCGAACATACATATGCAAAACGCCTAGAAAGAACATGTTCCATCGTCACACCCTACAAGCAAGACTTTAACAAATCAGACTCTCTTTTATATAAGGCCAAGGATGTGTCACTCACGGAATCGTGCGCATTCTTTATCAAGAAGGCTTCCCTTATCTCACGCGCGACATCGCTGCTGCCCCGGCCAAGAATCTTAATCTCATTCAGTTACGGTGCGCATCCACTTTTTTTGCAATATCTGCAATGCTCTGTCAAGTTAGCTCAAATATCTATATCTCCAACAAGCGCTCATGCTCGCCTGCACGATCATTCACGCAGCGCCCAGTTTGGCCAATTTAGGCCTTTCCGAATATCAGTGGAATTTCGTACGCGACGCCTTTCGCGCATTTTACGAAGGGCTTGGAACCCTGATCATTCTGATTAAACTTTCCGCTCCAACGTCTTCGTCATACCGCATTTTTTGAAGACCCCTCTTACTACTGGGTTCTAGTGGCGCACTTGTGCCGTGAGATAAATGTTCTTGAGGCTTCCATACCAAATTAAAAAAAGGCACCCCAGTGATTTTCCAAATTTGAGTCAGATCTGCAGAAGTGGGGCTCGGCTGCTGGGCTCTTGTTGGGGCCGTCGTAAAGGCGCGGATTCCGCGTCCCTAATCCGGAGTCGGAAGAGAAGAACGCAGCCGGACATAGTGAGAGAAGCAAGCCCATCGTCTGGCGAGAGGAAATCCCCCATTTCCTCCCTGTTTGGTTTCAGAAAGCAGCGCTTGAGCGAGGGTGCAAGATGATAGAGAGAAAAGGAGAGCAAAATAGAGAGAGCGAGAGAGAAATAAAGAGAGGGGGAAAGAGAAGGAGAGGGAAACTCCGACGCAAACGGCATCCCCGCTCGTACCGCTTTTTTGTTAGTTATGCGGTCTCTCCTTTCCCGCAAAACTCGTTTTTGTTGCAATATATCGACGCGCCGAGGTGGAACCACATAAAAAGCGACGGGAAGCAAATAACAGGCCCGGATGTTTGGTCGAGCAATGAATGCGCGTCAGCCCGAACGCTCCCTACGGTCAGAGCAAAAGAAGAGAAAAAAAAAACGATGCAAGGAGTAAGGAGGGCCAACCGAGCTCCAGACCGCATCTGGAAGCTAAAGCCGCAAGGCGAAGCCGTAAGACAGAAGCCGACGTCGTACATGGGAGCCGTTTCCGAAGACCCAGTTCGGCTTCGCGCCGGCGGAAAGTAAAGAGAAGAGAATACGTCAAGTACGATATATCCGCAAAGTCGCAGCCCGCTGGAGTTTCTTACCGCCTCGAAGGGACGGGAGAAATCACTGAGTCGTGTGCGGTTATGCCTAGCCGGCGGGAAGCCTTAAAGAAGCCATAAAGACAAAATTCAACCCTGCTCCATTTGAGAAAACTAGTCTTTGGTAACTCACTCAGCTGCGTTCCAGCAGCGGAATGCATATTTAAAGCGAGAAAACGCAAGCAATATACAAACATTTCAAATTTCGCGCTACAATGACGCAATTTGGGCACAAGTTGCCTAATACGAAGCACCACAAAGCACGTTGTTATAAATGTGTTAAAAAGACCCTGCAACACTTTTGTCAACTCTTTTTTTGAAATCGTAGATGCTTGCAGAACGTAGTCATTCAACACACTCTGTACTTAGATTAGGGGGTCGCAAAGTACCTCAGACAAAACTTACTGCTCTATGCCCATCAAACATCTCGTAAAGTCGCTCAAAAGATTTTTCTTTCTTTCCTGGTCTTGACGTTCTTCGACGGCTCGAATTACGTCACTAACTCCATGTAGCGGCTGTTGGCCGGTTTTCCTTCAGTTGCAGCAATGAACGCTTTTCGATAGCAACTTAAAGAAAAAATCCACAAAAACAAAGCAGAAATGGAAGGCGTATCTGGTGCGACGAGCACATCACGCAGTGCCGCCCGTGCTGGCGATAACTATAGCTTTCGCAGTGGTTCCAGACGTGAAGGAAAGAGTGAAAGCGCTTATCGAAAGTGTTGCAGGGTCTCTTTATCTGCACGCTAGCAGTCCTTTCATGCCATGAAACTGAACTAGAGGCCCCGGTTGCCACTAAGGTGTCTTGGCGGTGGCTATGGTCAGCGCCGCCAGTCGTGCAAAATTTCTGTGATGTCATAGAGAAATCGTCAGAAAGGGGATAGGTATTCTTCACTGCTTACTCTGTTTTTCTTAATGTCTCCAATACACGCATTGAAGTTTGCGATAAGATCATGATAAGGTAAGAGACAGCACAAAAAGAAGGCGACCCAAGCACAAGAAGAGCACATGAAGAGCGCGACCCACTCATGCGCAGTTCCTTCAGCCTATTTTCGCGAAAACAAATCAGTTCAAGCATAGCTTTTCTCCCCGTACCATTTCTGAATGGGATGTGCTCCTGGAAACAATTATTCAAGCCAGGAATGTTTCCCAAGCACTTCAGGAGAACATTTGTCACTGATTACACGCATTATACGATGGGCTATGCCTTTACCGATCTGCATCGTACCTTTTTATTTTAGGGCGCAACCCTTTGGCGGCCCTCTCTGGGCTGAGCCGCGTCGCCGTCGTAACCGAGTGAACGGTGGCAAGACCGACGAGTGAAGAAAAACGCGAACGATGAAAGAAAGCAAAGTAGGGGAGGTTGGTTCGCCGTGGTGACGCGAGCCAGTGCTCTCCGAAAGTGTGCGGTGGGGGAGGGTAGGAGGCAGTATGCTGTGCCCGCACGAGGTGCTCGACGGCACTACGCTTGGCGAAAACGTGAAAGGGGCGTGCGCGTGACTATGATGTGCGTTCGCTTAAGACGCAGTTCGAGGTCCCTTCCTGAGGCGCACTTCGCGCCGCCGACGCAGAGGCTCATCATCGCTGCCGTCGAGAGATCCCACGAGTGAGTGCTGCCTCAGCGCACTGCTGCTGTGCTCAAATATCGCATTAGGGAGTATTGCAATCGCCAGCCAACTTGCTATAATGTGTGCCTTGCGCAACCATGTGTTCTGTATTGCCAGTTGCCCAACGTGCTTGGGCCAGAAAATCTGTCCTCCAGTATTCGCTATAAGTAAGCAAATAAATAAACCAGATCGTGGCCACGTGACATCCAAAAAGCCTTATTCCTGGTTGCGACGGCCTCACTTACGGCTGGATAAAACTACACCTTCGGTCGTCGCAGCATGGTATGTTTAGAAAGCTGCAGTGACCGTGATATCCTACGAATTAGAAATAATATGCAGGTAGGAAATCACAGGATCGCATGTCCACTCCTTGCCAACGCACTTTTATGTGAACATGCCCATTTTTCTGTACCTTGCCTCCATACTCTCCAAGCTTCTTGCTGAAACACCGGCGTGTGAAAGCAGGCGAACTCCGACAAACAACAATTACAGGGATGCTTGGAACTTGCGAACATTGTGAAGGCGAGAGCCCTGTTGGACATTCTGCTTGATCTCGTTGGACCTCCTGAAGGAGAAGACGTCCAGTAAGGGGCGGGTTTTCAGCCGCTTGCCCTCCACCTCCATCAGGACCTCGAGCCTTTGCGATCGATTAATTTTCCAGCCAAAAACGCTTTTTTTCTCTCATTTATTTCTCTCAACAATTTTCTACACCCACGAAATGGCCCAACGTAGGCTACGGGTGCTTTTGCGCTAAAAAATCTATACCCAGTTTTCCCATGACATAAGACAGGCTACGGCGCGTTAAAACCACATAACGTATTTGTTCCCATTACATTTTTTTTTGCATTAAGCGCGCGGCGATGCAGTTAGATAAACGCGAAAATAGCTAAAGAGGCGGTGGCTGAAGGCAGAGCGACAGCTAGTGGTCGGGATAGCGTCCTACAACCGGTAGCATGCGATCGTGGTAGCACAGAGCGAGCGAGCGAGCGAAGCAACTTTATTAAAAATGCCTGCAGAACGATTAGCCGTCCCATGTAAGGAAGGCGTCACCGTGACGCGGCCATGACGCCTTCCCGGCTGTTGGCGCCTCTACTTCGGCCGCGGCATCACTACTCCCTTTGGTCGACTGCGCCTGCCCCTGTTTTGGGAAGGCAGCCTCCCTCCCGTTTCGCTCGGTCGTTGCCTTTCGAGGGCCGCCGAGATCTGCTTATTGAGAAAGGTCAGTAATGACAGCTGATAACAGTAGTACGGAATAGAGAGATACAAAAACGACACAAAAACAGCCAGCAGGTAATAGATTTATACTGGGTGACCCACCTCTCATGCACCAAGATTTTGAAAAAGCAACGACGTTGCTCGAAGAAAACCTATTGCATAATGTTTCCAGTACAGTAGAGTAGCGGCCAGCAATTTTTCGTTAATGATATATAATTCGTGATCCCCATCAGCCTGCCTACGCCCACTGCGGGGCAAAGGCCTCTCCGATAGATCTCCAATTACACCGGTCCTGTGCTAACTGCGACCAACTTATCACCCGAAAACTTCTTAATCTTATCTGACCATCTAACTTTCTGCCGCACCCTGCCACGCTCGCCTTCTCTAGGAATCCACTCTGCTACCCTTAATGATCAACGGTTATCTTGCCTTCACATTGCATGCCCTGCGCACGCACATATCTTATTCTTAATTTCTACCAATATGTCCTTAACACGCGTTTGTTCTCCGACCCACTCCGCTCCCTACTTGTCCCTTAACGTTACACCTATCATCTTCAGTTCCATTGCTCGCTGAGTCGTCCTCAAATTAAGTTTGGTGGTTCAGTGGTAGATGTATAATTAGGTTTTTTAATTAAGTATCCAACTCACGAAGTACTTGTCCCAATCATTAAAGTGTCAAAGGGGCACTTGTAGGTACCCACGAGGGACATGCAACTGCGGCACTTTCAACGGCGTACTAATTTGCGTGCTCATTTATTGTGTCTGATTAAGAAACCCCGCAAAATATTAAAAATGTCACGTTACAGTTCTCCCACTGGCATCACAAAGATAGCGAGAGAGAGCGAGAGAGAGAGAGAGAGAGAGAGAGAGAGAGAGAGAGAGAGAGAGAGAGAGAGAGAGAGAGAGAGAGAGAGAGAGAGAGAGAGAGAGAGAGAGAGAGAGAGAGAGAGAGAGAGAAAAACTTTATCCAAAGCGGCCCATGTCCGGGCTGCTGAAACTGGGGTTGAGGGGGTGCGGATTCGCTCAGACGGGCGCATAAGGCAAAGCCCCGCACGTGGGCAATGTGCTGGGGGAGGTGAGGCCAGAGGATCCAGCGAAGATCTGGTGGAGGAGCGGCCCAGCTTTCCCATGAGTATGGAATGTGGCGTGGTAAAAGGTGTCCAGGCCGCACCCCAAGCCCCATTGTGCAATTCCATCAATACGTGGATTTTTAAAAAAAATCCGGCGGGAATTTTCCGGCACTGGGGTTCGAACCACGGTAACGCACTCCCTCGCAAGAGCAGGATTGGCCACCCTGGTGTAGTAACGGCCACAATCTCCCATGAATACGCCAATAAACCCACGGCCCTCAGTCTCCAGTGGCTGCGAAGCAACTGACCACGTCGGTGGTCAGACCTGTGACGCAGCAGAGGGTGCTAAGAATACCTGGATGCGGACAGGCCGCCATTGGAATCTGAAACTGGCAACGTTTAACACGAGAAACTTATCTAGTGAAGCGAGTATAGAGGTGTTGTTCGAGGAATTAAATGGCATTAAATGGGATGCCATAGGGCTTATTGAGGTTAGGAGGACAGTTGAAGCCTTTACGGTGCTGAAAAATAGACACGTCCTATGTTACCGTGGTCTAGTGGACAGAAGAGAACTGGGAGTGGGATCTATAGTCAATACAAGCATAGCTTGTAACATAGAAGAATTCTATAGCATTAACGAAAGGGCAGCAGGTCTTGTGATTAGGCTCAATAAGAGGTACAAACTCAAGGTGGTACAGGGCTACGCGCCCACATCCAGCCATGACGACCAGGTAGTGGAACGCTTATATGAAGATGTGGAATCGGCAATGGACAAAGTAAAAACACAGTACACCGTAGTTATGGGGGACTTCAATGCTAAAGTAGGCAAGAATCAGGCTGGAGACAAGGCAGTTAGCAACTATGGTCTGGGCTGTAGAAATAGCAGGGGGGACCTACTAGTCGAGTTTACAGAACGGAATAACTCACGCATAATGAATACCTTCTGCAAACGGGACAGCCGGAAGGGGACGTGTGTGAAGGAGCCCGAATGGGGAGCATAAAAATGAAATATACTTCATATTATGCGATAACCCTGGCGTCGTGAAGGATGTGGAAGTGCTCGGAAGGGTAAGGTATAGTGTAGTGACCACCGTGTAGTCACCACCGTGGAGCAGCTGTTGGAACAGAGCACGGGTCCGAACGCCCAACCGCCCTGCGTCCCGATCACGCTCCCCACTCCCCTGTGTGTTCGATCTCCGGGAATCGCCTTCACCGCCGGCCCCTCTTGCTGGGATCTTCGTATCAGTCGGCGCCCACTTCGAGCTCGTGCTCTTACCTCGAGAGTTCGGCGCCGTAGATACTTAAGAGTTGTGCAGCGCATCCTTTCCGTCTCGATGTTACCATCCTCTGGGTACCCGCGTATTTTGGTATGAACGAGAAGGCTCATATATCAGCGCGCGCTCACCTTAACCCACGCTTGCCAGAGCCTCCGATACTCCTTTTCCTCTCCTAGCTACCCCACGCGAGCTAGCAGATCCGATGGCAGACAAGTATTTGACCAGAAACAACGTGCTGCCTACCTCACCGCAGTTGGCAATCCACTCTCGATACCGCCGCTCCCCCTCGAAGATATTCACACGGCAAGAGTCTGTCCTGCTTCGGAGAATTCAGACAGGCAGACTCCTTACTCCTTTTTTGCTGAACCGCTTTCACAAGGGTGACACACCACCACCCGTAACTGGCGCCTGCTCCACGCGCAACTGCAGTGCTGATCTCGACCACCTGTGTTTGGAGTGCCTTCTCTACATTACAGCTAGGCTTCGTGCCCTGGCCACCATAAAACGGGGACCCTGGCCTTCTAATCTCCGGACATGGGCCTGTCCGGATCCCAAGCCTCTGGGTCGAGACACCGAGATCTGCACGAGCACTCGTTTTGTTTCTTCAAGAACCGGCAGCGCCACCGGTTGGTGATGGGCTCCGCGACAGCCACAAGATTCAAACGGCCCCCACTTTGCTACCTCCTAAACGTCCGTTAATAAAACGGAGGCAGCCCAACCCTTTCCCTCTGCTATAACACCGTCTTCCTTTACACCGCAGTGCCTTCGGCACATTATAATGTGGAATATACGTGGTTTCATTCATTCAATCCGTCTTTCGTCATTTTTTGCGCCATACATCCCTTAATTAAGTATGATCGACCAACTAACCCAACAACGTGCCTAATTAGGCACCGTAGACGGGGCGCCGCGTGTTTTTTGTCGTTTTTTTTCCACGTCGCCGTCTTGAGTGGCGGGTGTATGTCTTGTATTTTCTTCCCGTGGCAGTCTCCCTCAGCGGAGAAAATACTACGAAGACGGTCGGCACGGGCGAGATTACGAGGCATGAAAAAAAAAAAACGAAAACAAGAAGTTGGAGCACCGGGTCGAGATGGTTGTCAGCTAAGGCAATTAATTGCTCAAGGGGGGCCCGCCGCCAGGCGGCTTCTCGCAAGCAGAGGCAGCAGCAGAAGTGTTCTTCGCGCTGCATTAGGCCACCCATCGATGCGAGCGTGGGGCACGGTTCTTCCCTACGGAGGAGTTTACCAGCGCTCTGTGTATCGTCGCCAACGCTCCTCCTACCTTTCGATCCGTCTTCCGAGATGCGTACTCCCGGACACCCCGAATTCTTGCCGACGTTTCCGCGAACGCCACCGTAAGCCCTGAGGTGATGATAGCGTTTTTTGATATTAGGCGGCCGACGCAGGTTGTATAGGACTCGATTCACCAAGACAGCATCCCGGTACTGCCTGCAGCGCAATACCGTCGCATTAGTTCGCGGATTTTCAAGCGGTGAACCACTAAGTGGGGGTATCCGTTCCACGCACACCTTCGTCAGTACTGCTCGCCTTGTTTGCCTGCTCTCGTGTTGTGCGTGTCCTTTGAGCGCGGTTTTTACGCTCGTTTTGAACGTAAGGAAGCATGAAGGAAGAGTAAGTAACACGCTGTCGTGCGCTAGTGGAATCAGCCGCCCACTACGTCTATATAATGAAGAAAGTTTGGCGCGGCGGACGGACGTACGGACGGAGCAACAGACAGACAGACAGACAGACAGACAGACAGACAGACAGACAGACAGACAGACAGACAGAGAGACCCTCCCCTAGCGTAGAGGCTCGCTGATCCGAATTTTTAAGATTTTCTTTGTAAAGACAGGAAGTTCCCGAGTTATCCTACGGACATAAAACAGTAATTCTAAGTGCATAGCACTTTAGGCGCTCGCCTTGTCGTCATAGCTCTCTCGCTGGACCCAAGTAGAGAAGTAGGGCGTTCCCTTGTAGCGCTGTCGTCGCGGCGTACCCCAGAGGCTTCGAAAGACAAGAGGTTTATATAGTCATAAGGGTTCGAAACTCGTGAACCGCTGGCGCTTGTCCTGCATCTCCCCGTTGCTTAGCGCAAACAAAACTATATGTACATTTCAGGCAAAATATATGTAATTAACCGGTAGCGCCCGCGTTCATTTAGTTAGGAACGTTCGTTGGGTTGCTTTTGTCGATAGTAAGCGAAAAAAGCGGCCGAGCAAGAAAAAAATCACGTGTTCGAAATGACGTAGAAACGTTCCACGCGCAAAAAAAAAAATGTCGCATTTGAAATGACGCGGAAAGGCTCCAGCCGCGCAAGAAAAAAATTACGCGTTCGAAATGACGCAAAACAGCTCCAGCATACGAAATTAAAGAAGCACAACAAATTGCCGCTTATCTGTTCTTTTCGTTGCAAATGTCGACAAAAGACGATAGTAAATGCCTCCCTTCTCTTTCCCACTCAGCTCTCATGCTGTTTGTCGCCCCTCTTGTTCCTCGGAAGATAACACGCTAGAGATTTGCTCAAGTCAATTTAAGTTTACCGCGTTCCACTGCTCCCAGTCGGGTGCCTGGATGCCAGCGCTGCCGTGCGGCGGAGACACGCGTGGACCGAGGTGGCCTACTTCAACTTTTTATGGAACCACATTTCCTTACTCCAAGTGCGTTCCAAGCAGAACGTGGAGCCATTATAGTGGAACCTTTTGCTGTTGTTGCCATTTGATTTTTTTAGATGCCGCAAGGTAGCGCGGGCAACAGCAGGCGACGGCTGCTGCAGTTGATGTAGTATTTGATTTGCTATCGCAAAAACCAAGCATCCGTGTATTTTTTAATAAAGGAACACTGCAAATATCCTTCACGTGATAATTCTCTGCCCTATATATGCGTAATGGGTTGTTCCTGTTCAACATTGTTGACAAGTATGAACAGTAACACCAGAATCAGACGTTTAGATTTGGCTGTGAGTATATAAGACTATAGCGCAGACTTAGCTTCACTTTGGCCTGGTGGCTGAATCGAGTCACAGACAGACAGACCAAACTTTCTGGGTTTAAGTAGCCCAAGAAAGACTATAGTCTCTAAACGTGAAGCGTTCAAGGCGAGCCACGTGTCCACGAAGTGTGAGCAATATCTATGTTCTTCTTCAGGTGCTCCTAAAGGCCCTCGGTAAGGTGGTATTACATAGGGCGAAGCAAGCGGATATAGAAAACAACGAACAAAACAGAATAGGCGCTAACAACACATAAATCACAAAGTTGGAGAACACATGACTGCTTGTGTTTTCGACATGTGGAAAAGAGATAAATACGAGCCAAAAATTTACGCAAGAAAAAAACAAAATTAAGTTCTTTCATTTTTAGCGGGCCTTGAGATTTTGTTACTGTAGGTTCAGTGTCAATGTGTTGCGGTAAGTTATTCCATTCTATTGTTGCGGCACCATCACCATCATCGTATTCACCAACGCCATCACCTTCAATAGTATCAGCCAGCTCGCGCATGGAACACGCTCGTCACCCCTATAGAACGGCACCCTGTTCCGCGCTCTCGTCCTTGCAATGGCAGGGCCGTCGCAACCAAAACAAACGTGGGCTCGGCCTGACTACCGGGTCGGCCGCGTACACTGTTATTGCGCGCGGAATGAGCTATTCCGCGAACATTAGCCAATGACCTGTGATACGCTCAACTCTGCAAGAACCATCGCGTCGTAGAATCGCAACAGCGGGTACGCTCATCGGCTGTATCGGAGCTCTGTACCCGTCAAGCTATCTCTACAGCCTTTTGACAGAGTGACCGTCAATTTTGTCGACACCGCATCAGTGTTGAAAAACAAAATGATATGATTTGATTTGGAAAAGTCTTAGGCGGGCATGTTGGCGGTGGCGGTGATCACAGTGATAAACCTACGCGGCCTGCCATCCCCAGAGGGTGACTAGGCCGCTACCCCTGCTCCCGTTGTCGCCGAGTGACAGCCTCATCATTAACAAGGAGTCTCTCCGGCGGCCCACGCGTGCCCTTCTCCCCCCGCGTGGGCCGGACCTTCCTGGTGGTTTAACCAGCCGCGAGGAGGTGGCGCTTCGGAGAGTCCGCGTGGGCGCAGCTTTGACCCCGGCGATAAAGGCCTCATTGAGGACGCAAGTTCCCCAGAAACATGCCCCTTCTGTAAAGCCCCTGCCACTAAAGTGACCCTGCACCACCTTCTGGGTACATGCTCGGGTCTCCAGGCAGCCCCTGGGCAAAACCCAGGACGACCTCCTGACCTTGGCCGCTTGACGCACGGTCCCCAATTCCGGTCCCTCCAGGACTTTATTGTGGAGACGGGGCTACTTGACTACATTTAGTTTATGCCGAAGGGCCTACTTGCGCAATAATAACAATAATTTGTCGGTATTATTCAGCAGGGGATGGGCTGGTCACGTAATGCGAATGAGGGACAACAGGTGGGCCATCCGTGTGACAGACTGGCTGCCAATATACCGCAAATGCAACAGGGGTCGGCCGAGAACTCGTTGGCGAGATGAGGTGCGAAAATTTTGGGGGAAAACATGGACTCAATTCGCACTCGATAGGCGCGGCTGGAAATCTTTCGGAGAGGGAGAGAGAGAATAAACTTTATTTAATGAGAGGAGTCAAGCGGGCGGTTTCCTCAGTTCAGGACCCCGTTGGAGCGTCCACCCGCCTCAGCTCGGTGGATCAGCCGAAGCTGCTCTTCGAGGCTAGAGCTGGCCAGCACTTCCTCCCACTGCTCAATCGAGGGATTAGATATCGGGGAAAGTGAGGGGTTAAGCTGGCACTCCCACACCATGTGATACAAGGTGCAGGGCGCGTTGCAGAACTGGCACTGTGAGTAGTATATTGTTGGCCACAATAAGTGGAGTTTGGTCGGGTGGGGTAACGTGTTGGTTTGGAGGAGACGCCAGGAGCGCTCCTCTGCCTTGCTGAGGGAGGGGTGGCCAGCGGGTAGCATAAGCCTGGTGAGCCTGTAGAATTGGGTCACCTCCTGGTATGACGTTACAGGGATCGCTGTCTCAAGCCAACTTTCTCGCGGCGCTCGGTTGGTCAGACCTCGAGCAGGCTTTCGTCCTGCAGTGGACACAAACAAACTCATGATGATGATGGTGATGAATAACAAAAACATTGGCGCGGTGTTTTAGTGCTGTGACGCTTGAGTATTGTGAGTCTAAACAAACAAACAGACAAGAAACAAAGATAAACAAGAACTAATAAAAAGTAAATAAATAAATGACTAAATGAAGAAATAAATAAATAAATAAACAAATAAATAAATATATATATATAAATAAATAAATGTAACTTTATTAGGAAAAGGGCTGGCTCAGAGGCCTATAAGAATGGTAGGGCGGAAAAGGAGAGGGTAAAATTAAGTCCGGCTCAGAATGTCAGCCTCGCGTGCGAAGTCCTAGAGGGAACGCAGGGCTCGGGCTGCTTGCGTGTGCTGTGGTGGCGAGATCCAGTACTGGTACGTCGGAACTTGGTGGCGATGGCGCGCGCGAATAGCCTCAAGTCCGGGACACTCCCATACAAGATGCTGCATAGTGAGGCGGACCCCCAGGTCGCATGTTCCACAGGTGCCGTCGGGATGGGAGGGCTCAGCGTCTTCAGGTTACTGCCGTCCATGACGAGGGATGTAGGCTCGCCATTTAGCAATGACGTCATCGGTTAGTGCGGCTCCAGCTCGAGCTTTACAGAAAAAACCTCAGCAGCACGCGGCAGTCCGCCCGGCAATGGATGGGGTGCGAGAGGTACCGATGCGAGGAGCATTTGCTGTCCGCGTTGCATCAGGAAGTCACGCTGGTCGTCGGGGTCGTGGAGTGGACGGGCGGTAGTGAACCCGTGTTGCAGCGACGGCGAGCGGGAGTTGAGAAACACGCTCGCCAAAGCGTGAGCGGCCTCATTTCCGAAGCCGCCCGCGTGTCCGGGCACCCAGGTCATTTGTACGTCCACATTGTTTTGTGCGGAAAGTGCACTTGATGAGTGCAATTTGATGAGTTAGGCAGCCGTGCCGTGGAATCTGCTGTAGTTTTTTGATGGCCTGAAGGGAATCTGTGTAAATGGTGAGGCACGTCCCTGGGGGAAAGGGGCCTTGAGACTCTTATTGCGTTAAAAAGTCCAGGGCCATGTGAATAGCGCGCAACTCCAATTCACAATAAGTGGGGCACTACTGATCATTGTACTGGAGCACCAGGCCACGGCGCACATCACATTGAAGGTGGTAGAAAGCCATGCCTGCGCGGTGGGTGGTAGAATCCCAGGAGGCATCTGTGGCCCCAGGATCGGCCCCAGGATCGGCATCCGCACGGACAGCCTGAGCGGATCGCTGGAAAGTGTGGGACGCTTTGGTAATCTTTCGGGTAGTAGGATTGAGCCGGTAGACGTTTTCATCCTCCCATGGTGGAATCTTTGGAGGAATGTTTGGCAAGTCGGTATGGTGCACGGGGGAGTCCAGCAAATAGCAAACGTTGACCAGAAAGAGTCCATGTGCGGCGCCTTGAGTGATTACGCCTCCACTCTTCGATAGTCGCAGCTATTGCAGGAAGACGAGAGAAACGATGGAGCTCTTCTACCCGCGCGTGCCGAGGAAGGCCCGTAATAACACGCGTGGATGCTCGGTGCAACACCTCTAATTGTTTGGTTTGAGCCTGAGTGAGGTCAAAACACGAGGCTCCGTAGCAGGCGCGAGAAGTTAGAAGTGCTACTACTAACATGCGGGCGACCTTCGTACCCGCACCCCCACTGCGGTGGGAAATCCTCTTAATGAAGTACAGGATCTTCATCCCTGTAAGCGTGAGCTCTTTCAGCCATGCGTCGGCACTCCCGTTCTCGTGAAACGGGACGCCCAAGATGCGAACCTCGCGAGTAGGTGATCTGATGATGAGTTGATCCCCGAGCTTAAGACTCACTTTGTCTCTTTCTTGCTGTGACCCTCCTAGGAGAATGTACTGAGTTTTCTCAGCCGATGGGCGCATGCCAGTCTGTGGAAGGTAAGCGAATAAAGCATCCAGGGCAGTTTGAACGGCAGTTACTGCTTTTTCTGTTGTGCCATGCTGCCCTGGGTTAGTCCAGATAGTGACATAATCGGCATACATAGTAAAACGAATGCCCGTAGCGTGGTCGTGAAGGCAATTTGCAAGCCCTCTCTTCAGTAGGTTGAATAGGGTTAGTGAGAGGATTGCCCCTTGGGGCACTCCTACCCTCTTTGTGTAGCGACGTGGTTGGCTACGCTCTCTACATATTTAGAATGTGCGGTCATGCAAGAACGCTTTTACCACGTTGACGATTCGTGTGCCGGGACGAGCTTCTTCCAGTGCTTCAATGATGGCTTCGTGAGAGACTGTGTCAAACGCTTTGCGAAGGTCTACGGTGAGCAGGATATTCGGTACGCCGCTTCGCCGACCGCGGCGCTTGGTTGTCAGACGTGGCAGGAGGTAGAGGATGTCGTGTGTGCAAAAGTTTGGTCGGAATCCCGTTTGCGCTGGATGGAAATGAGCGCATTGTTCCTCGAGGTGGTAATTGAGACGTGTAAGAACCATTCTCTCGAGAAGCTGCTTGCAAAGGGTCGAAGTCAGTGAAATTGGTCGCATGTTGCTCAGCTGTGTTGGGGACTTGCCAGGCTTAGGAATAGGTATTACGACGGAGTGCTTCCATTCGGGCGGAAGGGTACCTGACATTCAAGCGTGATTTAAGTTATCGTGTAATTTCTGCTTTCCAGTGTAGTCTAAATTTCCGAGCATCTGCGGGTGATGCGATCCTTTCCAGGCGCACTGCGCTCATTCACGTACTGCAAAGCGTGCAGCAATTCTTGTAGCGTAAATGGGGACTCTACCCCGTCATCGCAGGCTGGGGTATGTTTTTGGTATAGGTGAGGTACCGGTGGTGTACGAGGCTTGGGGAAAAACGTAGATGCAGCGAAATCCTCAAATTCTGCACTGGTGATGCTTTCCTGAAGAAGCATTGCTTACACGGGGTTTCCATGTCTGCGCTCACCGTTGATGGCCCGAAACGTTTGCCAGAGGTTTCGAAGGCCCGTTCTTTCTCCGAAAGAGGCGCAGTGGTCGAGCCATCGTTCGCGAGCAAGTTGCTTTGCGTAACATCGAGCTTGCGCCGTCTTGTCGCGTACCTTGAGAAGTTCTGCGTACCGCCTTCCACCGGCAAGGTAAGCATGGTGCAGCTGCTGCCTAGTATTCCACAGGTTCAGTATATGTTGATCGGGAGTGGGCAGGTTCCCGTTGACAGAGATATGGCGGGTTGAGTCTTGCGCTGCTCGCAAAATTTTGACGTGGAATGGCATGTTCATTTCGTATCGCTTAAACTTAGTGCGAAATTCGCCCCAATTGACAGCAATTGTCTGGCGCGTATGCTTTTTTGCGTTTGCAATATTAATCAAATTGGGTAATGGTCGCTACCCATGGTATCGAGCCCGCATCGCCACTCACGCACAAGACCAGGTGTGCTCCACGTTAAGTCAGGGGATGTGTCCTGCTGGCCCGCGTGAAGCCCATGTCGAGTTTGGTAAGTGGTGTCGTTCGCCAGTACAAGGCCAGCAGCCTCAGCTTCGTCGCTAAGGCGCTTCCCACGACCGGAGTCCCGAGCATATCCCCAGTCACGACTCTTGGCATTGAAGTCCCCACACATGAGTATGGCGTCACGCGGATATTGCGCACGAAGATCCCGTAGCCACGCCAAATTTGCTCGTCTGCGCACACTTGTGTCTGGATGTATGTACAACGATATTGCTAGCATTGTCTTGCGTGGTGTCAGTTTGCATCGTACTGCTACCACCTCCTGGTAATCTGTACAAAATGCATCTGTGTTCAGTGGCGTGTGAGGTACGTCACGACGAACAAACACTGCTGCTTGTGCCTGAACCAATCTTTCGGAACTGCCGTGTCTCGCGGTGTGCACGATAGCAGGTTGAAAGTAACCGTCGTAGCCTGTAATTCCCTGTTGAGTACCCCTTTTCTCTTGATGTAGAAGGAGAGCGGGGTGCCCGATATGGCCAAACAGCAGGTTCAGTTCATTGGCGCATGTCCCCAGGCTGCGGCAGTTCCAATGGAGGGCGTCCGGACATCTTGACATAGTGGTTGAAGCCAGATTAGAGGTAAACGTGTTGTTGAGGCGATGTTTCGGCTCATTTAGACTACGTTTGAGTGGCTGAAGCGAGCTGTGGCAACCGATCAAGTATCTGCTGCATGAATTGCTCCATTGTGTGCTGTTGTTGCCCCATAAGCTGCTGTATTGTTAGTTTTTGCTGACTTGGCATGTCTGGAACAAATTGCTCCAAGTGTATAGTGGAATGAACACTTCCTTCTTTGGCGGTGCTGGATACACTGTCCTCACAGTTCAGTTTTCTGGCAGTATTTTCAGATTGGGAAAGTGGGGTGGTACTGTCAGGGGATCGTGTCTGAAGTCGGTCATGCGCCTCGATGTGGTCCCGCTCTTTCCGAAATAAATAAATAAATAAATAAATAAATAAATAAATAAATAAATAAATAAATAAATAAATAAATAAATAGCCCCGTGTAAGCTGCCAGGTCTGTGTACGCGCATAAAAAATGCCGGAAAGAAGAAACTAACCTCAAAACAAAGCCTATTGTCACGGTGCAACAACTGATCAGGGCCAGTACAACAGCGGCAAAGAGGATGTATTTCAATGAGTTTGTGCCTGATGCCTGGTAGCAGTCGCACACCAAGAACACGCGCTCGCGAAGGCGCATGTCCTCGTCGTCTTCACGGCTTAGGCCATGATGATTAAGCTCGTCATGACGATCATGAAGATGATGGGGACCCACGTCAGAAGGGCACACACCCGCTCCGGACGATTGACGTGCCATGGCCAACACAGAACGCTGCGTCGGCGCCGTCTGCGCTCTGTCGCGGATTACACACGTAACGCTGCGAACAAATACGTGAACTGCGTGACGCGTGAGATCTACCAAAGCCTGTGGACGAGTAGAATGGTTTTAACGGGTAAACGGTTCGATGCGTCAACGACCGGTTATGCGAGCACTGTGCGTTGACCAACTCTCACGGGGCCGCAGCCCCGACATTTTCAATGTCGCAAGAGCATTTGTTCGCCACTTGTGAGAATGTAAGTGGGCTCGGAGAACGTAGAACGGGAGCTGAGAGAGTGAGAGATGCTTGACGCGTTTATATCAGGTTAACAACAAGAGGGAAATTTCATGAGTGCCCCTCCCACCTCTTTCAGTGATAAAGAGATCGCCTTCGTAACAGACTGAACTTGTTGCCGAAGGCGGTACACTGAGACTGGCGTGTCCATTTTGATCAGATAGTATGGCACAATGAAATCTGTATTTTTAAGAGCGAAGCTGTTTAGCAAATCGTTCTTTTTTGTGCCCACAGTTAAAAATACTAAGAAAATGCGGAGCATGCGCACGTAGGGAGATTAGCCAAGCTTGCCAAGCATACCCACTGAGGGAGATTGACCAAGATTGGCCAAAAAATACATAAATCCAGCGTTCCCCGTAAACGTGGCAACACTTACTCGGAACGAGACAGACACGTCACAGCGTACGCCACTCCAAGGTGATGTCCAATGATTATCACTTCCAAAAAAATGAAGGAAGCTCACACTTATAGCAACAATGATGGAGTAAATGTCGTTGTGGCAGCGAAGAAAAAAAAAATCAAATGGGCTGCAATCGTGGACTTTACCCTTCGTGAAGGTAGTGAAGGTTAAGTACACCTTTGCTATCTTCAAGTCTGAAGGAACCTCCTTCGTATGCGAAGGGTTCGCGACCCTGACCCCGCCCGACGAAGTGACGCCGACACGAAAGAAATAGAAATCACCGGTTTATTCGGGGACAGCAAAACAAAAATGACATCAGTAGAAACAGCAGCTCGTAACACATGCGGTCATGTGAACAACGCGATACCGAAAAAACGCACTGCACCAGTTGTGTAGAAAAACAATACGGCACTTCGCTCTACACTCACGACAATGATCGAGTCCTTGTACCAAGCCACTCCGTGTGCGCCCATCACATGTTCTGGTTAGTCCGAGCTGGCCAGGGGTCGTCGGTCCGGTTGTCTGCCCCTTGCTTCCTCAATCCTGGTTCTGATGCCGCCGAGCAGTTCCGACCCACTCTCCTCAAACCGCACCGGTGAGAGCAGTCTTTATACCAGACGGGGCCTTTGTGCGCATGTTTCGGGCTTGGTACGCACCACACGTGTTCCTTGTGCGCTAACTGTTTATCGGACACGCACGCACGGGCACATGACGTACTGACGTCACTATCGACGTTCGACGCGCGCTCGCTGCACTGTAATTACCATACGCTGGCGCATGTAGGGCCTGCGTCCCTACAAGTCTTACGGGTTAGTGTGAGCTTCCTTCATTTTTTTCTATAAGCATTCTGCACACGTTGTACCTTGATTGTTCGTAGGACGTATCCTTCTGCAGTTATAAGGCCGACCAGCATTAATTTGTTTATTTTCTCTTACCCTCCCTCCCCATTCTTTTCCCCATCGTGACCAGTGGTCATCCTTTTCTATTAAAGGTTGTCTCTCTCTCTCTCTGCAGTTATATGCGAGTTGCTAGTCCAGCGTGCGCGTCGTTGTCTCTTTCCTTTGCATCTACGTCTCCTATTCTCCAGATCTTTTTCTCAATTTTGGCCTTCTACCACGTGGCGGGTAAGCGTGTCCGTTCCCCTTTCCCCACTAATTCGTTGATTGCTCGTGAGGTTCCCGCTTACATTTCCTGCTGCAAGTGACGAAGAGATAACCTGGTCGATGAAGTGTGGCCAATTAAGAATACGGCTGAAGAAGCTTGCCTAAAATGTGTGCGTATATGTGTACACTTGGGGAAATAAAATTTTCACCGCAAAGCTGTAACCTCTACCCCAAACGGTTTCAGCTCCGTAAGAATTGCGCCACCAAGGCCGCCGAGCATCCCCCACCTGCGCCGACTGCCCGGAGCCCGAGACGCTAGAGCACTTGCTGTACTCTTGCCCACAGCACGACACCGCAAGGGCACAACTCCGGGCCGAACTCCAGCGACTCGGTGCCCCAAGCCACAGGCTAGAAGACTTCCTGTTCCCCACGGGACCGGACGCCATCCGACGGGAGGTCTTCCAGCACCTAGTCAACTTCCTGGTTACAACAGGACTAGCGCTGCGTTTGTAGCCATCGAGTCATGGACTAAACGAACGCGATATAGACTATCTTACCGCTCTTCTATTCCCCCTTCTCTCTTCCTATCCTTTGAAGCCCCAATCCCCTTCCCTGGACTGGGTCGTATGAGGGCGAACTCCCCGTTGAGTTCAACAATATCCCCAGGCCTTTTCTCTTCCCTCCTTTGTTAATAAATCACCACCACCACCACCAAAGACCATCTCTGTGTGCAAAAAACGCGTACTAAAAGAACACACCAGGACACTCGTTTCCAACGCCCTGCACTAGAATGTTTCATCTCCGTGGGCAGAAACACCAAAGCGCCAAGGCCTAAGACGCCGATCGCATGCGCCAGGCTAATCAGACATACAGCGTAGAGCTCAGAATTCGTTTAAAAGGAAACACAATACAAGCATCGAAGCCGCATTAAGGATGATAAGGCACCTGTGGTCAATGGAACCTTCCACCATGCGTTCCTGGTAAAGATTATGTTTGCCGATTATCTTTGAAGGCTAGGCAAGATCTAGTGACACCTGCCCGCCATGACGACGAGAAACATTTCGTACCCGCCTCCATCACCATTTGTGGTGGTTTACCGCAGCTTTGTTGGACATCCATTTCCGCAGGTCGGGACGGCGATCAATTTTCTCAGGGTGCGTTGCCTATCTATGTACCTTGCAGTGTTTTCCTTTCAAGTTGTTCTGGATATCAGCAATACTTTCCGTTAATCTAGCCCTTCTAAAGTGCAATTTCCTACACCTGTTCTGTGGATTCTATTTCAGCTGCCATTCTGTATTATTTCTTGTGCATTTATTGTTGTTGTTGACGACCGCCCTGTTATCATTGGAAGTTTGTACCGCCCTTACTCAGTGCTCTGTTTGAGCCTGAACGATGTTACAAATAAACATAAATAAATAAATAACGATGTTTTCTTCTTCCTCTGTTTCCGTCGAATGGCGGCAGTGGTGGTCAGACCTCGGACTGACGTCTGGTTTGAGATTACGCGATCGCCGCATCAGCAAAGCATCGTTGCCCGGGGAACCAAATGACCGACTCGCATGCACAGAATTGGGTAACTTCTCATCCAGCCACTGATCGGCGTTCCATCTTGTCCTACCTGCATTACCGAACTCCCTCGTACCCCGCAATGGCCGGCAGGCTGGACGAGCGGCGAAGCCCAGACGGAGTCGTTGGCCGCGAAAGCTGCCAGGTTCCCATCTCCGCCGTAACATTGTTACGCCAAGGCGACGCACGCTCCGTGCTCTCTCCAGTGGCGACAGTAATGTAATCAGGCTACGCCACGGCTCATTTGTCGCTCGGTGGTCAGCCCTAATTACGCAAGCTGGGTAAGGCCTGCCAGCCTTCCGAGATTACTCCCTGCAAGCATGCTGTACAGCATGTAATCCTTCTTTTACAAGCAGTCGCCGAAACGGGTATAACGCAGAGCGGACGAGGTGGCGCGAAGAAACGCACGAAACGGCGCCAGCTCAGATGAAGTCACTGACTCCAACTTCAGCTTAGTACCATTCACTCACATTGAAGTATAAACTACGGTGCAGCCATACGAAATGATATGCACAACCGGGCAAGCAACTTGACAACGAAGAGACAGTAGCATGGAGGCAAATCCGAACGAACGTATACCCCGATTTGTATCTACTCAGTAAATTGATTGATTGATTGATTGATTGATTGATTGATTGATTGATTGATTGATTGATTGATTGATTGATTGATTGATTGATTGATTGATTGATTGATTAATTGATTGATTTTAGGGTTTACGAGCCGATGCAACGCAGGCGATGAGGCACGCCGTAGTCGAGGGCTCCGGATTAATTTTGACCACCTGGGGGTCTTTAACGTGCGCTGAAATCTCGTACACATGGGCGTTTTCGCTTTTTGCCTCCATCAGAAAAGCGGCCCCCGCGGCCGGGAATCGAACTCACGACCTCGTGCTCAGAGCACAACGCCTTAGCCAGTGAGCCACCGCGGCAGCTAGCAACCAGGAAAGCGACGAACAAAATAGTGTTTATGCAGTGCAATTCTGGGCGTGCAGTGAAGATAACGACAGCTTAAATTGTTGCTGTAAGTGCAGACAGGGCAGCTTGAGACTCCTTCAACGGTTTAAATTGGGAACAAAGGATTCTTCTGCCTAAAAGCTTTCTCAGTCAAAATAATCAATAGTTTCAGGGACAAAAAAAATCCTTTTCCATCTTTCCAATAACTCGGTCTGCTCTTCAGTGCCCCTAGGTACTGCAGAACAGACCCTGTTTAACAGACACTACTCGGTTGCGGTGGTTCACTCTGCTTTATCGACCCATTTTCGACAAAGGGCAGCGAGCAATCGGACCTTTCTGAAAATGCTGGAGAAAGCTGTTTTTTTATTTTTACCCTCGTGTTCTCTGTTTTCCCGACTGCTCCATCGACAGCTCCACTTGTCAAACTTTTCGACTACTTTCACCGACTTATTCCTGCTCGTTTGACGTCATACGGTCCGGTGGGTGAAAAACAGTCCTCGTCACCGAAATCAATAGCGCCAGGCGAGATGCACTTGAGAACAAGGCTCTTGCGAACGGAGCTCTGGCGCGTAGGGCGTTCGAAGCAGTTTTCTCTTATTTAATAAAAATACTGTCCAGGAACGCCAGAGTACCCTGGCGAAGAAAACCTGCCGATGAGTAAGGGACTCTCATACGGTAGGCTGGCTCCACGAAAGCTCTCGAATTGGCGAGAAAACTAGGGGGTTTATATCTGAGTAAAAAAAAATCCACAAGTTCATGAGAGCACGTACTCCAACAACCAATGCCCTCCACTCCAGTCTGCTGGGTAGTGCCAGGCGGAATGTCGAATAGTTTGGGACCTATAGGTGAGGGGAAGCGAGAGCAGAGAAATGTGAAAAATAACACGTCTTTGAGCGTCTTGAAGATGTTGGACATCATCTCGGTGCTTAATTCGAATTTGAGTGCTTTATCTGTCACAAGGCAGAATTCTGGATTCCTCAAAAGGCACCCAACAAAATGAACTCTGGACACTGACGTTCTCAATTTAGTGGGTTCAATCAATCAATCAATCAATCAATCAATCAATCAATCAATCAATCAATCAATCAATCAATCAATCAATCAATCAATCAATCAATCAATCAATCAATCAATCAATCAATCAATCAAATCACTAATGCTTTTTCTGGTTGAGACAGTTACAGGGTTTTCTTTTGTCGAAAAGGATTTGATTTGTGCTGTGCTGAAGAATGTGCCGATAATTGGCTTGTTGATGTTCTCTCCAGTCATCGAATTTCTCAGCCCAGCTTCAAGAGCCAGCGTGGCGGTGAAGTAAGGTGTGGAATAGTAAGAGGATACAAGCATTTTAGCTTCAGAAATGTTGCGGGAGAGGCTGGAGATAAATTTGGGATCAGGCTTAAAATCCAACTTGTGGGAGTTCATAGTAACGCAGATAAGGTTTCGCGCAATCGAAGCGCTCCTTTGTAAGAATATCGAAGGGAAGAAAGCAGCCTAACTGCAACTGCGTTAGTATACAGCGATACAGAGTGTCAAGGGGACTCGAAACGTGAAAACTCTGTTTTGTTACGCTGCTTCTTGTTTCTGCTAAAGGGAACGTGACGCCCCCAAAGGCGCGTTTTAGATGCAAAGCATCTCATGCTCGGGGCTGTGTCCCTCCCTCCCTCGTTGTCGTTGTCCACCGTCCGCACTCTAATGCGCATGCGCGTCTCTTCAGCCCCGTCAGCGTTTGGGCTGACGTCAGCGCAGTCCACTATAAAAAGAAATAGTTAGGCGGCGCCCCGTCTCGATCCCACGACTGTCTGGCCGCAACGGGAGGTACGTGGCGCTCTTCCCACTGCGCTACAAACCGAGACGGGAGCATGTGCTACGAACGCGCCTTATGTCCTTCACTCATTCAAACTACGTCAAGAAGCTACTGATGCAACGAAGGCATGCGAAGCTGAACGTCAACGGAAACGACGAACTGAAAACTAATGGTAACTTCAGTCGACCCCATGGCTGCTTCGCATACTAGTCAGGGTTCATGGTGTAATTTTTTTTGTCGGGTCCTGACCAGAGCCTCCGCTCTGCTAGTCCGTACTGAGCGAAACATCACATACAAATATGAGGAAGGCGAATTTATGTTTACAACGACGCAGAACGTTCAACGTTCCCTGGTGTGGCCACAGAATGCGAACAGTAGTAGTAGTAGTAGTATAAACGTTTATTTGCCACAAATGATAAAGGAGCGGATGATGATTTTATAAACGTGCGAAGTCTGAAAAGTCGCGGCAGCAGCGGAGCACGTGGCCCAGAGACGCGTCTGAAACACGCGAGTTCAGTCGCCTATAAGTTCCAGAAATACAAAATAATGCAACATATATTAATCAGCGTTGTTACCCCTCCTAAGGTATCTCATATCCCTAATACTGATGACTCGAGACCTTTTTTTATGCTTATTTTTAAAGTTACGCATTTTTAATAAAGCAGAGCAGTCAATTGTTTTTCTTACGTATGTTAAGATCTTTTCTAGAAAAGCGATATTTTGCAGATATGTTTAGAGCCGGCTACATGTTTAGCCGGCATTACCTATGCCTTTCAAGTAGTTTGTCAATACTGCAGTTACGCGGATAGGAGTTAGGGGACGTCCAACTGAGAAACTATCTAGTTTCTGGTCGGTTTCACAATCTTTTCCTAATTTTTTTGTTCACTGCAGAACGCAAAGTAAGTTTGCTTTCAACTGTCTGTCATTCTGTTATAGCTTTTGGTTTCGGACAAAGTTTGGATAGAACTCCACACCTTGCCGTGCGCAAAGCCCCAAATATGGAACAAAAATCACGTATCTCCACGAAGTGAGTCATGACGAGTGGGAGAAGCACTGGGGATCATTCTTACCGTACATCACCCGTGGCATTGCCCACTCGCGCATGTAAATGAGTGGCAACGCGTGTGTACAGTATATACAATTCCAATCCAATCCAATCCGATACAATTCAATTTAATGCAATCCAATCCAATCCAGTCCTAAACAATTCAATTTAATTTAATTCAATCCAATACAATACAATTCAATCCAATCTAATACAATCCAATCTAACCCAATCCCATGCCCCTAGCGCTTGCGCAGCACGGCGCTCCAGGAGCCACGCGAAAGGGCTCTCTCTCTCTCTCTCTGTCTAACCTTTTGTGAACCTGTTATTTTGTTTAACCTTTTGTAAACCTTTTGTTCACGAATGTTTCAATTTACACGGCGCTGTGCGTCTCTCTTTCTCTACCCCCCCCCCCTCTCTCTCTTTTTAACCTTTTTTTGCGCGAATTAACGTTGATAGTTATGGTTTTTGCTTTTTTGCCACGTTTTGCAACCTTTGAGGCGGTTTGACATACACATATTCGGTTTATACTGATGTGCGCACGGACTCCATCGGATGGACATTGCGAGAGAGAGAGAGAGAAAACTTTAATGAACACTGAAGAGGTTAGCCCCACAAACGGCGGGGCTTGCTACTTCAGATGGGGGTGAACATAGTGAGGTGAAAAAAAAAAAAAAGAGGGGAAGAAGTGCACACCAACAATGAATAAGAGGGAGAAGAAATAAAATCAGTTCGGAACGTGGAAAAAATTCACAGCACTAGGAGAAAAAATCTGAGGATCCCAAGTTTAAAGAACATCGGTTAGTCCCGTGTCAGACAGAAAAGTTAAGAGAGCCTTTGTCCCTCGCGCCGCGTCAGCGTGATTTTGCCACGGACCAAGAAAGTGACGCAGCTCTAAAGAGTGTCCTCGTAGCAGTCGCACTAGAGTTCTTTTAGCTGTTTCGCGTTGAGTTGTATGCTGCGGGCGGTAACACAAGACATGCTGTATGTCGTCTCTCACAGAGCACACAGAGCACACAGAGCACAATAGCGAGTCCGCCCAGCCTATCTTAAAAAGAAAACTACCAGTGAAGGCAACGTTCAGGCGTAGTCGGTGAAGGACACCCTCAGTTTTCTTTTCCAGACCTCGCGGAAACGATCAGAAATAGTCGGAAATAGTCGGAGCGGAAATAGTCGAGGTCCTCAGGTGTTTCGCACCTAAAAACTGCATCCAACGGAAACTGCGCGTCACCCGCTCCACCTTCATCATTCGGTTTTTCGCTAAGTGCACACGTTAGAGGAAAACGTACTGCAATTTAGGGCTATACCCCGGCTTGAGCATAACGTATAAAATATGAGAACAAACAAGAGATGCGCGTTAGACGTCACGGGGAGGCAGCCCATTGCCAGAATTTTATCGGAACATGAAGGGGCCGTAGTGCTTCGAAAGGAGAAGCTGCGGCGGTGGATGTGAGCGTATTCCACAATCGGTAAGGTTGGAGCGTTTAAAACTGGTTATATGGCCTGAATAGTCATCGCTGTGATCAGATAACAAACATCTTGTCAAGGCCCTACAGAAAACCGAGGGTGTTGCAGTTGGTCACCACGCTTTTTGCCACAAAACAATTGGGAGAAATGTACGAATTAGGGTGTTGGATCCTACAAAAAGGGTTTAATGATGTCCGGAGACCCTTATTGCACCTATATATACTACACCCCTTTTAGACGACAATGGCGTAAACACAATTCTACAGAAATTCCGAGAAATGTCTACTAATGCGTAGCATTCTTATGTCGCTTGTCTTGAGTGTGAGTTCCTTTCTGTCAAATGTTTCGGTTTTCCTGAATCGTGTCCGACCAATTATCTCCATTTACGCTGTTATACCGATTACAGGTGGGACATTAGCAAAATCTACATTTTTGCGGAAATACAGGGCGTTGCACGGTTCGCCATTTCCCGCATTTGTTTATATTTCTGTTAATTTTTAGTTATCACAAATTTCGTCCCATCAATTAACTCCAATTACGCTATTATTACAAATAAATTTGGAACATTCGCGAAATCTGCATTACTGTGGAAATGCAGGGCATTACACGGTTCGCCATTTTCCTTAATTTTGTTATATATTTTTCCTATTTCTCAGCTTTTCAAAATTTCGTTGGACCAGTTGTCTCAATTTACGCTATTATAACGATTACAGGTCGAACTTCCACGACATCTGCATTTTTTTGTGCAAATTCAGGGCGTTACACGGTCCCGGCCGGGGTGTAAGGGGGGGGGGGGGGGTAGTCTCCAGTCGAAACCGACAGAAGGCTATCGTCTTTCGACTACATCTGCAACGAAGTGGACAGATACGCAGCCAATATTTTTGTAACAGCGTTTATCAACGCTGTGTTTCTGCATTCTCAAAAAAAAAAAAAAGAAACGTAGTAGTTCTTACAGCAATTATTTTGTCAAAGTCGTGGTCTCCAAAGTCGTCGTCTCCGGAGTCGTGGTCTCCAAAATGCGGCTCCAGGTTTCGACTGGAGGCCATAGATGCGATAGCATCTCTCTGCACAATCACATCTATTGCCTCCAGTCGAAACCTGGAGGCGCCTTTTGGAGACCACGACTCTCAACGGGCGCTTTCTCTTCACTACATAGTTTCTGTCCGCAGTCTGCCCAGGGCTCTCTGAATAACAATCTATAGGGACGAGGAAATTCATTTACTCCCTTGTCTGAGGATTTACGGGCCATTGTCGCAATTTACAAAGGATGGAAACAGCCATCGATTTACGGCACCCGTACAGGAATGCTGCGATACGACGCGGAAATCACAAAGCGTATCATACAGAGGACATTTGCTTTCACTTGGCGCGATCTTTGCAGGTGCAAACAAAAAACAGTGGCGTATGCAGTTCTGGTTATCGTGAACTCTCGTCTATGTTTCCTTCCAAAAACAAAACAAAACAAAACAATTGTTGCAAGGTTTCTCGGGGACGTTTTATGCAGGAATGGTCTCGCCGAGTATTCGAAATCGATTTTTTCGAACTGTTTGCCTATGCGGACACTTTACCCGCCCTCGTAAGGTCCGTGCATTCAATCGCCGACTGTATATGTTCGTGTGATTACATTTTCACCCGCGGGAACGTTGACATGCAATGAAAGGAAGAATTTCTAGACAGGGAAAACAGTTCGGAAGAACAAATAAGGCACATGAAACTGACACGAAGAGCGAATATATTATCCGATGTTGGCTCCGATAACGAGCGAATAATGGCTAACCTAAAGCAGTTAGCCATTCGTTATTTTGGCGCAGTTTTACCGTATACTAAACCTCTACAAATTGCGCCATCTGACTGTTTTGACAATGAATTCCGAGAGGCGGGTTGGCAATCAGTCATGCAGGGTATTTCAACTTGGCTTGTTTCATAGGTACGTGCCGCGGAGATGACTTTATCCGCAGACAATGAAAAAAAGGTTGGGCGAGGTTCGATTCGCAAACACAGAGTAGTATGAAACCGACGCCTACTGCAAAGTTGTTGTCAATCACTCACAACAAAAGAGCGGGTAGGAGACGTCACAGGCGCCGTCGGTTTGTTCGATCGAAATATCAAGTTGCGACAAACGCGTTGCCACAGGAAGCTAGCTATGTGGACCTCACTTAAATGTGAATTGTTTACAAGACTCCGCAGCCGATACTGACGCGTTTGTCTGAAGCCTCTTTGACCTGTGATCGGTGGCCGCACGAATCCCGTTGACACCACAAGGCAAGAGAAGAGGGGAGGGGGGGGGGGGGGTGGAGCAGCATCTGGGTGAAGCAGCGCGTCGTTGACCTAAAGCAAACCTACAGCGTTTTTATGTTAGGGACCCCGCAACACTTTCTTCAACTTTTTTTTAAAATCCTAAATGCCTGCAGAACGTAGTCACCCAACACACCCACTACTTAGATTAGATGTCGCAAAGTACATCAGCCAAAAATTACCGCTCTGTGCCCATCAGATAGCTTGTAAGCTTGTTCAAAAGATTTTTCTCCCTTTCCCGGTCTTGACGTTCTTCGACGGCTCGACTGACGCCACTAAGGTCCTGTAGCGGCTGTTAGCCGGTTTTCCTTCAGTTGCAGCAATGAACGCTTTTTGATGGTAACTTTTTAAAAAAAGCCATAAAAACAAAGTAGAAATGGAAGGCGTATCTGGTGCCACGATCAAATCGCGCAGTGCCGCCCCGTGCTGGCGGTAACTGTAGCTTTCGCAGTGGTTACAGACGTGAAAGAAAAAGTGAAAGCGCTATTTGAAAGTGTTGCAGGGTCCCTTTAAAAGGACCGTGAAGACAAAATACAACTTCGGTCCATTTAAAAGAACTAACCTTTGGTGGCTCAGTCCGATCTATTACATCCACGAAAGACGGCTTCTGAACCGAGAAAACGCAAGATGTGATATATTGACACGAGGCACCGACAGGCGATAACAAACTATGCGGTTATGGGGGGATTTGCCACAGGTTAAACGAACGGGGATTGTGCGACGAGTTCCCGTGGAAGAAGAGGACGAGGTGTGATAGTTGTGCTGCCCTCAGTGTGCACCAGCGGCACCCAGCCTCTTGCGTTTTGAATATTGCAAATACATTTTTCTACGGCATCCTCGCCTCGTAGCAATATTTCCAAATGGGACGCCACGGTGACGCAATATGGGCAGGCGTGGCATCATATAGGCAACCAATGCTATCAGTGTGTAACTGCACGTTAGAATTGAAATGGTACGGTCAAACGAAACTGGGTCCTCCGCTACAATGGCTTAGTCGTGTTTCTTAGCGGGAGCTTCGGGCGGCCGCCACCAATCGGGCTAAGGAGATTCTGTGACGTCACAGCAAAATTACCGGAAAGTGACTGGGGAGTGGTCACTCCTTCACACTTCTTCTTTAATATCGGGAATATTTGTTTGAAGGTTGCGATAAAATTAGTATCGTTGTTATCGGCATCAAAGCAGTCTTTTGAATCATCCAAAAGGGTATTTTGCTTCACGGCCCCTTTAAAGGGACCCTGCAACACTTTCGATAAGCGCTTTCACTCTTTTCTTCGCCTCTGGAACCACTGCGAAAGCTACAGTTTTCGCCAGCACGGGCGGCACTGCGTCATTTGCTCGTCGCAACAGATACGCCTTCCATTTCTGCTTTGTTTTTGTGGCTTTTTTCTTTAAGGCGCTATCGAAAAGCGTTCATTGCTGCAACTGAAGGAAAACTGGCCAACAGCCGCTAAATGGCCTCGATAACGTAATTCGAGGCGACGAAGAACGTCAAGACCGGACAAGAGGGAGAAATGTTTTGAGCGAGTTTACAAATTATCTGATGGGAATGGAGCAGTAATTTATGGCTGAGGTACTTTGCGACCCCCTAATCTAAGTACTGGGTGTGTGCGGTGACTACGTTCTGCAAGCACTTAAGATTTCACAAAAAGTTGAAAAAAGTGCTGCAGGGTCCCTTTAGGCATTTCAACTTAGCCAGCGATTGGGCATACCTTTTCAAAGCGGATGAATTGGGAAGTACGATCTCGCTCTCGCTTTTTCTTTTTCAGATACGTCGTCGTGGGCCAATGAAAAGGAAAAATGTTTGTCTTAGTGGAAGAAACAACGCCTTGGCCTTCAGAGGGTAGACGCTAAAGGCATCTTGAAACACCACTAACTTTCAGATGAATTGGGAAGCCTGAATTCAAAACCGCTGTTCAACTTAGAATTGGGGGAAAAGGGGGTGGGAGGGCAGATGGGGAATTATACAACAAAGCCGACATTCTGTGCGTAATAGTAATAGCCAAAGATTACAATCACAATGAAGATGGAACTAATGTTTAAGGATTAACTTCTCATCATTTACAGTTTTCCTACGGGCAAGTCCGCATCGCGTCACTGTTTCCCGCCCCTATTTTGCGGAAATTTGTGCTTCAACTTCGTAGCACGACATATTCATCAAACGTTTCGATGCCTAATTCACCTCATAGCGAACATAAGCGCACTGACAGTGCCAGGAGTGCAGCCCTCGTTCTGAGCCAGGGTGCTAGCTTGGGAAACACGTAACAGAATTCCACACCTTAGGCCCGCATAAGAAAGCGGGTTAAACTCACGCTTCTAACGACCATCTAAAAACCGAGGAAATCCACACTGCGTAGGGAAATTGCAAGTAGGGGTTAAATCACGAATCTACAACTCACCATAATGTCAATTGCAAACTGCCGTTATATTCACGTGTCTGACAGCTCGCGAATATTGGGTGTTAATTTTTCGGAATGTGAAAAAACGGCAGTGAGGCCTCGGGCGAAGCTACAAGTCTTCTACATAACGCAAAACAATCACACAAGGAACATGTCCGGGCGTTGGTTTTATCAAGGTACACAAAACGGCGCCTAGGGCACCTCCATCGGCACACTTTCATTCATTTTAGCTAATACGTTGGCAATCGTGATCACAATTCCAAACAGCGCAGAGACGGCGAACATGCAGAAGGTTGGACACAGGATATTCTTTCCACGTCCGTCGTCTTGGCGCTGTTTCCGTTATAAACCAGTACCAACTAGCCCAATTGACGGTCCTTCTGTAACTGTGATCAGTATTTCTAGTAGGCAAGAAGAAAAAATGGACAAAACTATCAAAAGCGAACAAAACGTATTCGTCAGCCGGATGAACTTGACAAACCGAAAACCTATGCGAAATAATGTTTGGCCCTTACACCATCTGGAGATGGTCGACCAGGGAAGCAGAAAAGGCACAGCCGCGGTGCTTATCCTAAGGTTTGTCTAGCCGATATAAAAAAAATTAGCGGTGGATTAGCTCGGCTATGCCAGGATATACGTAGCGTGAGCTAAGGCTCAGCTGGTTATTCTTAGCTTTCCTGGTTGTCTAGGATTAGCTTGATTATCATACTTACTGCTGCTTCAATGACACGCACACGGTATACGCCTTATGCGACACACGTATATTTATCAAGTGGCTCCGGCGCAGCGTCACCAATCTCCCCCGAGCTAAGCTGGTTCCACAGGCGCACAGCGGTGTTGCTGCGACGCACGGGTCCACACCCGGCCACCCCTCGCATGATCATGAAGTGGACCGGGCCGCCACGCGCCGCGCTTGCGCAGCACGGCTCTCCAGGAGCCACGCGAAACTGCTCAACCTCGGCCAGTGTAGCTCGCGCTACAATAAAAAAAATTTCGGAACTGTGTTGCCCGACTACGTGTCACTTTACGTACCCCCTTATACCGAGCAGTTAAAGCACGAACGCGTTTCGCTTGGCTTTACCACAGTGTTAATGAAAACGCCGCCCATACGTCTTGGCGAAACCACCTTTCGTTGAAGGGTTGCAGGGTAGGCCCGACTTTGTCTCTTGCGCTCGGCGTCGCGCGCCCGGTTTTCCACAGTGGCGGCGGGAGCACTCCCGACGCTGTTCGCGGCGCCGTTCTCCGTACTCGGCCTTCTCCCTCCTCTTGCTTCCTCGCACTTGGCGCGCGCACACTCCCGTAGGATGCGCTTCAAGAGAACTGTGCCTTCCTTTTACTCTTGTTCCCTCACACTCCACGCCGACGCTGCGAGAGTGTAGGTGCGATGAAAGACCCGCACGTTTTCCCTCCTCCGGGTTCTAACTCCTCTCCAGCTCAGTATTAATGCGTAGCACATTCCTTGCCGAGTAATCCCGCCCCTCCCCGTCCCACCACCCCAGTCAAGAGCGCGTAACGCCCTACATTTCAACAAAAATGCAGATTTCGTGAAGGTTCCAAATGCAATCGCTAGAATAACGTAAGTGGTGATAATTAATGCAGGGAAATTTTGAAAAACTAAAAAATAAGAAAAATATTTAAAAACGTGGAAATTGGCAAAGCGTATAACGCATAAAATTTCCACTATAATGAAGATTTCGCGGAAGTTTCACTTGTAATCGTTGTAATAGCGTAATTGGAGATAACTTGTCGGACAGGATTTATAAAAAAACCAAAAATTTGGCTGAAAAAAAACTCACACTAAGGACAGGCGGTATAAGAATGCTACGCATTAGTAGATAATTCTCTGAATTTCTGGAGAATGTTTTGTTTTTCCCCGCGTGCGCACAGGTCCCTGCGGACAGACAGACAGACAGACAGACATGGAGTAAAGTGGCAAAGCTGCCAACCGGTACCACCTAAGTACAACCTGTCCAGACAGACAGACAGACAGACAGACAGACAGACAGACAGACAGACAGACAGACAGACAGACAGACAGACAGACAGACAGACAGACAGACAGACAGACAGACAGACAGACAGACAGACAGACAGACAGACAGACAGACACTCGCGTTATGTAGAAGGTCCATCGTCTTTAAAAAAAGGCGCTGTGGAAAGGCAAAACAGCTGCGTCGAGAAGGGCGGTTCCATTTGCTGGCGTGGCGTTAAAAGGCTTTTCACGGCTCAGTAAAGCTGTCGGGTCATCCCTCCCATGCACGCAAGCGTTGGTCTCTCGGCGATTCCTGCCAAATCTTCTGCAAACTACTGCGTTTGGCGTTAAGTCTAGACAAACGGTTCTTGCCTTTACCAGGCACGACAAGAGGTTCATTCTTCCTCCATTAAGGGATTCCAGCGTAGAGCTCTCAGCGCTACGATTTTCGGGCTTACGGGTGCCACGATGGTTGACCGTCTAAGAACTGCTAAAATGGGCAGAAAATTGCTCGTCTGTTTGCTGCTGAAGAAAAGCCCTATAGGACCAGCGGAGCCAATCCTTGCTTTAATGGATATTGGATACGAGGATAATGGCAGCGATACGACGATAATGGCAACTGTTTCTTGAAGGCAAGGAGGGCGACGAACTCCAGAAAAGTATTAAAGCTACACTTTCCGTTATCCAGATGCGGTGTGGCAAACTTACTGCTGAAAGCATTGGTTTACAGCTCGAGTAGACTGGGTAAAACGATAATAGGATGAATTCAGACACAAAGTGACAAGGAAACATCCACAATCATTAGCCCGTGCGCATCTCCGTTGCGGGTGCGTTACAAACTTATTATCATAATCATCATCATCAGCTTCAACAATAACATGATCAACAACATTGATACTTCAGTTACCAATTGTTCCTTATCCACGTTCGCAACGCTTCTGCGGAAGTATGGCGTCATTTATAAAACAGCCCCTATTTTTTTGCTCTGTGTGTCACTTCGTCCTCGTGTATTAACTTTGTTCCCAGTTTAGTGAAATATACCGCGTTCCCCAGAAATTACCGCCAGCCGTGCTAGAACCTCCGATACCCCGTGCTGAAAATTGCGGATGCGATATCTGCTCTTTTTCGGGCGGCCCGAACGTTAAACACGTCATCATCACAAAATACAATTTCACTCATTTCGGAAGAATTAGCCTTTGTAGTTCCCTCAGTGCCATTCTATCTACAAGATACGTTTCTTTAATCGAGAAAGCGCAAAAAAATTTCAAGAAGTTTTCATATTTCACGCTTCAGTGACGTGGTATGGACCGGCACAAAAACATTTTTATCGGTGTTTTAACTGCACGTTCGCATTCAAGTGATGCGATAAAACAGATTCAGAGGCCCCGCTACACTCGCCCAATCATGTTTTTCGGTAGTGGATTATTTAGCCCGTCGCCGCCAGAAGCACAAACAAGATTTTGTGACGTCATCGAAAATCGCCGGAAAGTGGCTGGGGACTCGCTACTGGTTGAAAGGGTCCTTTTACTATCTCCATTATATGACTGAAGTTTGAGATGAACTTTGTATTGTTGTTACCGGGACCATTAAGTTTTTTAGCGATCCAAACTCATCCCAATGACCCCCTTAATTAAGGAAGTGCATGTCAAGGTTGGATTTAGCCTCGACCTCCCACGATTCCGCACTACCTTCCTTTCCCCCCCCCCCCCCCCCTTCGAGTCTGTGTGGTGAATAGCGTAGTGCTTGTCAACATGGCGTCGTCTGCTGTGGGTGAGCGGAACTTTTCCCAGCTGGTCGTAAAGGCCGTTCACTGCGCCCTGCAATTCCTGGGCGGGTGTAGATTATCAGTGACAATGGGGATGTGATCACGACCCCGGGGCAAATATTGAAGCAGAAAAACCGCCACTTGTCTCCTTTTAGTCCCATTCTGTTGGCGGTGCACTTTTCCAGCGGCCAACAACTTACGACGGACCAAGGTCGTGTCGCCTGTTCAAAAGATTTACGTGTAACTATTCAGTGCTACATTAACACAAAAACACTGTTGAAAATGCGGTCGTTTCATTCCCCTTGCTCTAGAGTGTATTGCTGGACAGGAGGGAAACTTCATTTCTTACGTGCACTGCGCTTTTCAAGGGAAGGGATATAAGTTTAGGCAGTATAAAGACCTGAATAGAACCTCTTGATGTTGTTTTATCGCATTCCAGCGAGCTTTCGATTGGCTCATTCCTGTTAGTCGTTGTAGGTATTATATTCTGAGCACAGGTGATGCAGCCAGAATTTGATGTAAAAAGAGTGTTCGCAGTCCATTTTATTTCTACGCCGCCTGGCAATATTGTATGGCCATGGGCTCCGAGTAGGAGCCGTTGGGGGGTCTGAATAGTTTGAATAGAACAAGGAAGCCGGTTATTTACAACCGACACCTCGATACAAAGGGAGAGCGTCTAATCGTCGTCGTCATCATCCTCATAAGCCGTCATTTCTCTTGTTAGTACGCTGGTCACACTAAAACGATGAGTGAAGCAGTTACAACGATGTCGTGGAAACGTTGTGGAAGTATTGTTGCATGCCTGCTTTACGCCTTTCGACCTAAGATTAGCAAAATGGTATAAACGAAATCAATATCGCGTGAATTTTATTTGAGGATGTATTCCTATGTTATCAGACAACACGACGATGCATTAAGCGGTTAATCAAAGCTGAAACAAAAAAAAAATTTCAAAGAAGACACGTCAGCTTTGCAGCATGCTGACAGCGGTGAAGTCGCCGGATAGTAAGGTTTGACTATTACACAGCGTTTGACTATTACATAGGTTGAAGCTGAAGTTGGAGTTCATTTTCGTTCCGCATACAGGAAAAGGTGAATGCAATAGTGTCCTCTTTCGCGCGAATAAAGGCGGACGTTAGGCCAAGTCAATCCACGGAAGAGTTAATATTTCGGGAGAGAGCCCCATTCATGCAGAATGGAAAGAATACAGGTTAGGGAAAAATAAATAAATTATCTAAAGCTCCCCGCGAGGCGATCAAAATTGGATAACCCGAGCCACATGCGTTATGGATCTTCTTTTATTTAGGACCTGAAGGGAAGGGAATGTGCGCGCGAATTCGAAGCGGCGCGATCCCGCCGCGGTGGCTCAGTGGCTAAGGCGTTGCGCTGCTGAGCACAAGGTCGCGGGTTCGATTCCCGACCGCTGCGGGCGCTTTTCTGATGGAGGCGAAAAGCAAAAACGTTTGTGTGCTCGAGATTTCGGCGCATGTTAAAGACAGGGGTGAGACAGCTGCGCATATTGCGCAGTTTTGATACAAATTTGTTTTCCTGCGCCAGACTGCTACAAAAGCTTGAAGATTGCAAAAATTGCGCCAAACTGCTCTGAAACAGTCTGAGAGCCAAGGATTTTAGCGCTCCCGTCAGTTTCAGAGCGGAAAAATGCTTACTGGTGGCATAATTTTCCAGGACCTCCAAGGTGATGCTGTTTTTAAAGGTAAATGATTGATCATTCAATAAAAAACCCACATAAAATTGACCCCGAGATAGTTTTCTCGAACGTAGCAATGTCGGGTTGGCAATTATATATTCTGGAGTTTTTCAAAGTTTTCTAACCGAAAAATATTCAAAATACTTGTAAAGAAATACTTATGTGTACTGATGCGCAAGGCACTTGTGCAAGTTGATGAAAAAACGGCAATTTTCGGAGCGCAGTATCTCCGGAACGACATCACTGGGCGCCGCCATGTTGGTGTGTGGGGAATATTAGAAAGCCGGGTGAAGCAGTTGTTCGTGGTTCAGGCAGAGGGCCCTTTGCCGATTCCTACCGTGGTTTTGGTTATGGGGGTGGCTGGGTTTACATTCAGTCGTTTGATCTGTTGCGAGAAGTCGCGCGACTCGAAAGATGGGAGGGAGTTCATCAAAAACAAAAGGTTGCCCGCGAATTCGCCGCGTTTCGGCCTTGAGTGTGGGGCGCGGTGCGTGCTTCAAGTGGAATTTCGGACTCATTGCGGTGTTATAAAACGCTGAGCTATGGCTGCCTTTGACAGCGAGCTTTTGAGCGGCGGCAGTGGGATGATCGACATTGCAGAAGTGCGTACTTAAATTTCTGGCTGCATTGCAGGCTACATGGCCGCAAAATGTTCAAGCAATGTCCGAAAGCGGGACGGGCTATTATTGCACGTTAGTAATAATGGCTCATCTATCTGAAGTGAAACCTAATGCCATGAGGGACGAGGCTAACCATACTAACGTTACTCAAATTACGATCCTAGTGAACGTGCACTTTGGGGATTGAAATGGGAGGGCTGGTGGGGTGCGACGACTGTCACCTCGCTTTGCGCAACTTTTGCCGTGGCTCTACACTTGTGCGTAAAGCCCCGTCTGGGAATACAGAAATAATAATTTCGGCATTTACATGACAATAAAAATGCCTTACAATTGCTTAGTTTTTCGAGTCGATATCCTCAACGGCACTCCATGCTATCTATACATTGAGCCTAAGCATTTAACAATGGTTACTAAAAAAGTAGTGCAGTTTGTAAATTGTGACACTCTGGTAGAAAAAAAAATTATTGAAAGGCTGTTTCAGTGCTATGTACGTTCAAAACCGATTAAAATGTACACTTTTGGCTCATCAGTTGCCAAAAATTTGATTTTTTAGGCTCCTGAAGTGACATAATAAACGTCGTTGTTCTACTACAAATCAAGATTCTTCTGCTCCAAAATCGACATTTCGCTGCTCCAAAAACTGCTCCCAAATCTGATTCAGCTGTCTCACCCCTGTAAAGATCCCGAGGAGGTCAAAATTAATCCGGAGCTCTCCACTACGACGCGCCTCATCACCTGCGTTGCGTCGGCGCGTTAAACCCTGAAATAAATAAATAAATAAATAAATAAATAAATAAATAAATAAATAAATAAATAAATAAATAAATAAATAAATAAATAAATAAATAAATAAATAAATAAATAAATAAATAAATAAATAAATAAATAAATAAATAAATAAATAAATAAATAAATAAATAAATAAATAAATAAATAAATAAATAAATAAATAAATAAATCGAGGCGGCGCAAGAAGGCTCATAGGAATCAGAGTAATGCCGTCGACCCCATCTCAGAAATGGCCTGTAAGCAACCTTCCTCCGTCTGCAGACCTCTTGCTGCACAAGTCGAACTGCACATAACTCGCTGTATAGAAACATATTTCAAACCCAGCACTCCTAGCCCTTCACCGGGCGCAATGTTTTACAGCGAATCTGTAATGTATAATCCCCGCAGTTCTCGCGTCCGTGTGGATTGAAATCTCGAGAACGTGTGTTCAGCGTATCGAACAATTCATAAAAAATAAAGAGGTCTTAGGGCCTCCATATTCTGATATAATATGGGGTATTATTTCCATTTATTCACTTTGTTTGCTTTGGCATACTGTTAATCCCTACCGGGATTTCTACAGGAGCAGGTACCGTGGAAGAACAAATGTCAAAAACTGTTTTCTTTACAATAATGGGTGGAGAAGTATCAAGAAGGGTGTCACGAAGTACAGTTTGCAGCAACAAATGAATTATACAATCAAGTGTTAAAAAAATAAAAGGCGCAGGAAAAGATAGCTCTCGCCGCAAAAGATATTCAAAGCCTACACTTCCACGCATATAAGAAGCGTAACAATGGCAACTGTGCTTTCTAAACAGGACAGCCATTTCATTAGGAACATTGAATTTGCAAACTGTAGTTTTGTTTAGTAAATGTATGGTCTAATAATTTCCAACCTCTGGTGGCGCGGGAAAAGAAGGAAAAGTAAAACGTGTCATTATCACAAGAATATTCTTCAAGTGTATGCGCATGTTTATGTCGCGTGAGACGCGGTTTATTGGTCCGAATGTATGCATCGGAATGAGTGAGTGCATAACTTTATTGTGCCTGAGACGGGGGTACGGGAAGAAGTGAGAAGGGAGTCCGATTCATCCCCCCCCCCTCAGGCGGCGGCCAGGAGTCCTTGCGCCCTGGCGGTGTCTTCAGCCATCTGGACGGCCCGGAGTTGAACGTCCTGGTGTGAACTAAGCAGCACGGTCTCCCACTGCTCTGAAGAAGTGATGTCTAGCGCTTGAGGTGTGGCGTTCACTTTAAGGGGGCAGGCCCATAAAATGTGTTCGAGCTCGGCCCTTGCTGAGCATAATTTACGCTTATTTTCGTATAGTCCGGGGTAACAATGACAGTACGTCACCGGGTTCGGAAAAGAGTAGGACTGAAGTAGACGCCATGCTACTGACTGCCACTTTCCCACGGTGCGATGAGCTGCGGAATATCTGGTCCTCCCTAATCTGTAATGGTCGATTATCTCCCTGTAGGTCACCATGCGGTCCCTACCCCCGTGCGGAACGATGCCTCAGGTGTTTCTGGGCAATCTCAGAAGCTCGGACCTCGAGCCGCCTCGTGAGCATTTTCGTTCCCCGGAAGTGCAGAGTGCGCCGGTGCCCGTACAATTCGGGCCCCTCGGAGACTTAATTCTTTGAATCCTTTAAGGATTCCTTGGGCCTCGGGTGAGATCCTTCCCTTTGCGAAGTTTATGATCGCAGATTTGGAATCGCTTATTATGAATTTTGCTTTTGCAGAAGAAAGCTCCAGTGCAATGGCTGCCTCTTCTCCTACCTCCGGAGTGTCCGTGCGGATCGTTGCGGAGGCAATGCGATGGCTCTGCAGATCGACTACTGCCACGGTCATGGTGTTGTGTCCACGGTACTCGGCCGCGTCCACGTAGACCACGTCATCAGAGCGTTCGAATCGTTTTTGAAGGTCTTTGGCTCTTTCATTCCTTCGCTGTAGGTCATGCACGGGATGCACATTCCTGGGCAGAGGGGTTGTGTATATACGTGCCCTCCGCTCGGTAAGGATGTCCACCTTTTTTCCTTGATGAGTCTGATAGGTAATTTGAAGCTCTTGTAGGATGTGTGTGCCTGTTGTGCTTTTGGTGTGAGACTTTCTAGCTGTACTTTTTTTTTGGGCTTCTACAAGCTCGTCTATGGTATTGTGTAGCTCCATCGCTCCAAAGCGTTCATTTGGTGCCGTAATGGGTATACCTAGTGCCTGCTTGTAGGCTCGCTTAATGATGTTATTGATTTTTTTTCATCGCCTTTTAGTGCCAAGAAGGGCGTCGCCTGGTCTATGCGGCTAAGAACAAAAGCCTGCACCAGTCTGATGAGATTACCTTCTTTAATACCATGATGCCGGTTGCAATTCTTTTCCTTTAACTCATTGTGATATAGTAAATACAAGAGCTTCAAAGGGTTCACTTTGGCACGCTTTTCCAGTTCACTAAGGCCCGCACCCCCCAACATTTCAGTTGGAAAGTCATTACCCCTGCACCGGTGAAGAATAACGCGCACGGCCTTACGATGCACGTTTTCCAGTAAATCAATGTTGGCCTTTGAAGCTGGAACCAGGCTGCACTTGCGTACTTCAGAACCGGGCGTATGAAAGTGGCATAAGCGAGGAGCTTTGTTTCTCACTTGGCTTCTTTCAAAGTACGCTTCAGAAAGAAAAGCTTGTTGAAGGATATAGAAACAACACACTTCACATGTGCAGACCAGCTACGATTACACAAAAATACCCTCTAATATTTATTTTCATCCACTTAATTAAGAACCAAATCGTTAATTTGATTAGGAAACTTGAAATTTCCTCTCTGGTCATACAAACGATTTTTTAACATCAGAGCTGTTTAAGGTTTTAGTTCCGCCATCGAGCGTTACCAGCGAAAAATACAAAAAATACCGAGTGCACGCGAATGTGCGCCTCGTGAGGAGCGTCCGGTGCCGGCCAGGCTTGGCAGTGAGGAGCTCGCAAGAAAACCAAGAAAAAAAATTCCCCCGCATTTCCCCGAGGGGGAGAATGTGAAAGTGCGAATGCACGGTTGTCGGCCCGCTTGCGGCGCTTGCGCTCGGCCCCCGCAGCCCACCGCCTCGCCGCCTTCTCTTCCATCTCTTCCATCGGGTTTGTAGTATCACGTGTACACCACGCAGTTATCAAGCCGCTATAACGCCGCTGAGTCGCAACGCACGCCGCTGACGACGTAGTTTGAATGCGTTAAAGATATAAGGCGCGTCACTAACACTGATATCAGCGTCGCGTCCGTGGCTTGGTCGGTAGAGCGTCGCGCTGCGGCCGCAAAGTCCTCGGATCGAAACCTGGCGCCGGATGCTGTTTCTTTTTTAAATATAGAGGAGCACTGCGGACGCCGCCGCCGCCGCCGGCGGTGGATGGTTTGGGGTCGCTTATAAAGTGCATTCGCACTTAAAATAGCGAGTGCACGTGGGCGTGTGCCTCGTGATGAGCGCCCGGCGCCTTCCATCTTGACCTTCGGGAACACTCTGCCCAGCGTTCGTGGCGTGACCTCTCGTGTGCTGTTCTCATCGCCAGTTGGCGTACATTCGCTCCTGAAGTGGGGAGCAGAGACGCCGAGTCAGCGAAGCCGGTTGCCGCGGGTTCTAGCCCGTGCTAACATGGTCCTCTTCGGGATGGATGTGAACGCCTGCGGTCAAAGCGATCTGGCAGTCATGGAGAACCTTCAGCAGCAAGTTCGGAAGTGCACGTGTGGTGCAAAAGGCGGGTCTCCGACGAAGGGAGGTGTGCCACGAACTCTGCTGTATCTGCAGCCTTGCACCCCTAGTGCAGGCTGCACCAATTGTTTTAGTGTTGTATTGCATTTTCCAGTCTTGGCACCATTGCGCTACTTTATTAATAACATTGTTGAGGTTAGGCTGATAATTTATTTTTTATTTCTTGGTAAAGAATGCAGTCATCTACGAATAGCCGGTTTTTACATGAATACTCTGTTATGTCACTAATAAATATTAGAAACAGTAATAGAGCTAGAACAATGCCCTGAAGAACACCAGCGGTAATTTTTACAATGTCCGAAGCATAGTTGCCTTACTGGACATATTGGTATGCCAATATGTCCATGGTATCGGTCAAATAGATAATTATGAATCCAGCGATTCACGGGACCATCACCGAATAAACTTGTTAGTTTTGAGACTAGTTTCACGTGTGGCACGCGATCGAACCTTTTATAAGAGACCAGAATTATAACAAGTTTGTGATTGGTCGTTTACGAACAATCGATAAACCTGCATGGATAGGATCCAGCAGATCGTCTCCGGCGAGAGGCCGAGCGGATACCAACGATTGCATGTTTGTCTACGAGGTCTAAGAGTCAGTCAGAAGGGATGCATGCTTTCTGCTGCCACACTGTTTCGCATGGATGGCGCGGTCAAGGTTTCTATTCACTTTTTGCTTTCATAACAAGTACTAATTCAGTAGGCCTGCTTGGGTAAACTACTTAGCCATATCACTCCAACTACTCTGTGTCTGATATGTTGGCAAACACTGTCAGCGAAGGTTTGGTGGTTGTTTTATCCGGCCGCAAAGTGGGTAGAAAATGCACCTACTAATGGCACAAAGTGAAGCTGCCGTGTCATTGCTCCTGAAGTTGAAATTGCTCCTTTCATATGAATGCGCACCGTTCGAAGGAAACAGGACGATGCAGTCTGCTCACTTTCGGTGCAGCACGCTCTTGGTGGTCACAGAGTTTAACTTCTCCTATTTCTGAAGCTTTATTTCTTAATCTCAACTCTACTCTCTTATCCATCTCCTTTTCCGCCAGATAAAAACCCCCACTTGCTCTTTTAACATGTGCTTTTACAAGTCAAATAAAATCAAAGTTTGTTCATTTCAACAAACGTTCAAGGACACATAGCGGTGCTACACAAAGAGGTCCCAAAGGAGGGCTCTGGCGAGGGACCTCTTATAACGGAATGTATGATTAAGAAAATACAGTAGCGGCACAGCCTTGTTAAAAGATGCACAATTTTTTAAAACGAACAAAACCAGGAAAAACTACAGACAAAAGTAGTAATCTATGTGATATTGCAAGACAGTGTTTCACTCAATGTCAATGTTGTTGACACAACAAAAAAAAATGAAAGAAGATTTCCAAAAAAAGGACACAATAGTTTTCCTTTGTACACAAATAGCAACTGAAAATGCACGTAAATATAATTTGCTAAACTCAATTACATCAACGAAAGGACCGCACTAACATCAACGAGTACAATCATATATAAAACGGAATAAAAATCGGCACTGTTTCGTAGCAGCACCCGGCTCCATTTGTGCATTCCTTCCGGTTTCTTCATTTCAGCCTGCCTATTTTCATCCCATCCCTACATAGCTGCAAGGCGGCAGCATTGCGCGCGGAATCTTCGTGCCTTTTTTTAACGCGCAGCCTGCATGCTCTGCTCGTTTCCGCTAGGCTTAGCGGGGAAAGAGAAAGGGCGGGTCTCGACTCCAGGCAGGGTTACCATCTCCGCAGTAAGGAGAGGCCCGCGCGACGACCGCTCGGGGACAATCAAGACCCATTCAACCCTTCGAGGAGTCCTAATGATAAGGCGCTGCCGTGCGCAATGTTTGTGATTCGCGATAGCATTCAGCTCAGCCTACTCGCGCACGTCAGCAGCAGCACGGCAGCAGCCAAGCCAAGCCAGAACGTAACGCTCCAATGCGGAGATATGCTCCGAGCACTGAGGTCGCTGTAGCCCAGCATTCGGGGCGAGGAAGCGTCTCGGCCGCCTACTCCGATGAAAGCGCAGGTATTGAATTCCCGTGCTGGTCATGTACCATTCGCGCCGTCTTGTTTTCGTTACACGCGCAGCATGCAAGGCGAAGCCCGAAAAGTAGTTTTGCCAACTTATATTTATTTTCTTGACAATTTTCAGCCCCTTCTTACTGAAGCTGAACACCGGCGGAAGCAAGCATGTTGTTGCATGCAAAGAATTGTGCGGGCTGCGTAGTTCCAATACATCCAGAGTTCAACAGCTCTACCGAACGACGTGAGTGCACATACGTTGTGGGAAATATTTAGATAAAACTGGCAATCAAACAATAATTTGGGGGATGATGTGAAGGCGAAAGCCTAGACGTACCGTCTATTGATCTGCAGTTGGTCATTGTGGGGTTATACCATTTGCGGATAGTTTCGGGTGGATTAGCGAGTAATTTGTCAAGAAAATTTCAGAAGATCGGTTGAGTGGTACAAGGGGTGTAATATCGCCGGTCGGTGTTAGATGTTGCAATCTCCACTTCTTGGCCTCTTTGTATCGGTGAGTGTGAATGGCTGGGGGAAGTGAAATGTCGGATACCATAGTGGACGGCACCAAACCGGGTGGAAGCATCGGTCGGGAAGCAGCGTAGGTTGGCAAATTGTGAACATCCTGCGCGACCGCCATGGCGTCCCTAGTTCCCTAAAGTTGGCGACTTATACTGGGAGTACGGTCAGTGCGGAACGGTGTTTCGTAAGTGAGTATACAGCCTTCATCTGGCTGATGCTTTCGTGAATATATGGATCTGTTGAGCAAGGTAGGTGCAGTTCTTGAATCGCTTCGAAAGAATCTGCCAGAACACGTATCTTGGATGGCATGCGAGATGGGAGGTCGTACATAACGAAGTCGAGTGCACGAACAAAGGGTAGAAGATCTGCTCCAAGCGATGAGGCGTGCTATATTGATAATGATGATAAAGCGCGCGAGTGGGGATGATAGCGTACGATAGTGTGTCGGTCTGTCTGTACAAGCAGTGGTGACAAGTCAAATAACCACGGGAGGCTTGCAGACTAGTAACATGCACACCGAAGGCAAAAAGGGCAGAGTGGCACCATTGCAAAGAATACGCAGTGAAATTATTCATCATCATATATACTCATCCTCAGCATCATAATTATAATAATCAATCGTCACCACAAAAAGTGGGTGAGAGGAATAAAGTTGATTTCATTAGGAGCCGGACCAAGAGCCTATTTCGAACTTGTGGACCTCGGAGTGCGCCGGAATGGAAGTTTGTCAAGTACCATCAAATGCAGCTCTCAGCATTACAAGACCATACATCCAGCCCAAATCTCCATGGTCATGTCGAAGTCCTAAAAACAGAAGCATTACGCAACCCAGTAGCCCGTTGTCATCACCCTCACTATTCCCCACATCGCCAGCGGGAGCAGCGCCCCCTAAAAGAAATCCCCTAAAGCTTACATCACCGCACGATGGCAGTTTTCTTTCTTCACGCGCGATCGCAAATGAGGGGTTCTTGCTCCTGTTCGAAGCCCGTCTTTTCTTCTAGCTTCTGCCTGCGCAGGCCTTTGCTTCCAGTTCCATGCTTAGTCTCGGTGGCAAAACGCAGAGGCTAATCAGGGGCCATTGAAGCGAGCCGTGAAAGGAGCGCGGGTTACGTTTACGATTTTCTCGCTGCCATAACTGGCCTTTTCTTTTCTTTTTTCCAGCGACCTTATTCTGCCCGCCTAGTGCTAAAACGGGGGCACTGGCCGCCCCGCCCCTGTGGACCACCGCTTCAGAGCAGCTAATTACGCAGCCTTCCGCCGCTTTTCTCCTCACTGAGCCCAGCTTGAACGTTCCCGTCGAACGCCTCCGATAGATCCTCGATACGTCTTACGCGTGCTGTTAAACGTACAACCCTTCCTCGGCTTCAGAAACGCGGTGGCGTAATGCGATAATCGCCGCTTCTTGCTCACTCTACCTTTACCGCTGTCCAGGCTATTGCAGCAGCGCTCCTCCACTTTTTAAGACGGCAGTCCTTTTTTGGGCTTCTCAAATGCGAACGTTAGGGGTGCAGCCCTTTAGGGGCTCGGGCTGTCGGCGTCACCTGTCGTCTTCGTGTCATGTAGTCGTACAACCATGTAGTCACGTTACTAAAACACCGGGACACTCGTTTTCCAGTGCCTCGCGCTAGAACGTAACGGGTACAAAAAGAACACACCGGGACACTCGTTTTGTAACGCCTCGCACTGGAACGTTTCATCTTTGTGGGAAGAACGCGTAACCAAAGAACACACCGAGAAACTCGTTTTGCTACGTCTCACCCTAGAACGCTTTGTGCTTCAGAGACACCAGACCTACAGCAAAGCTGTATACGTCTGCCCCCCAACGCTTTCATCTCCGTAGGCAAAAAGACCAAGGCGTTAAGAATACACTCAAACACTGAATTTTTCGCCCCTCACAAGCAGAGATTGCCCGGGATGTTTTTTGTCTGCCTGTCGGTCTATATGCCTGTCCCTCGATTCGGCCACCCGGCGAAAAGTGAACCAAATTATTGAGCAAGAAGTTTGTGATGCTGCTGGACGCACAGGTCGGTGATGTCTCACAGCGCCCTGATCCAAGAACAACGACGGCCGCGACGACAAAGAAGTGGCTGGCCCTTACCTTGCGCTGGCTATCTGATGGCCTCGTTGTAAATATTGCGTAGAATAGATCGCTCATATGACACTCAACTATTCTTCGCGTCATTTGTCTTGCCGCCGCGTGAGAATATATACAGTCAAATCTCGATATAACGAATCACGCAGGACCACCCAAAATTGTGTGTTATTTTGAAGTATTGTTGTGACGAAAAACGTGCAGCTATAAGCCGGTGCTCAAACTGGGGAGTGAAAATGGCGTACCTCGGAAGTACGTATACGCGTGTGCCGACAAGCAAACTCTCAAATCAAAATGTTGCTCTCACTTCACGACAAATTTATTCGAAAAAATTACTTATTTTCTTCTTGAGAGTGCAGCACGCACGACGGGTTCCACTCTGCGCAATACCTCACGGAGTACATCATTGCACCGAACGATGAAAGTTTGGACTTTGTTCATGTGCATAAAACACCAATGTTCGACTGTACCTCATATTCTTCTGTGTTCTGTGACCCACAAACGTCTTCGTTTGCTTCGCGACGATGACTGCTTTCGCTTATTTTTGGCTGTATCGCTAGCTGCATTCATCGTTCGATCTCGCTCAAACTTTGCAGCAAGATCACTCACAACAAAGAAATTCCTTTCCGCGCGGACACGTGAGTAGCGTGAAAAACCGACCCACCGACCGGCCACCGACTGACAACCAAAGCAACGAGACAGAAAAAGGGCAAAGGCGGCTACGCTGGATAGGCAGCAGGATTAAACTACACTGGATTAAACTGCAGCATTGTGGTGGTGCTATACTCGGTTACAACTCAAGAACGGCACCACCTCATGTAGTGTATCACTCCGCCAAAGCTCCGGACCCGTGAAGTCAGTGCGCGCGCTGTTTGAAAGGGGTTTGCTATGAATGCGTGATATCGTCTGCCTTGTCTCAAGCAGTTTGTTTCTCGTCACTGGAGTCGTTTATGAGCATATTAAGTCCAAAAAATCACGCGAACGGCTGACACCATGTTCAAAATATTCCCAGTAGCGCCCTACTTGCGCCGCGCAGAGAAACATCCGGCTACGGTGATAAGGCACAGCGGCAACTTCCGGTGCCGTTCTTAAGTTGTCACCGAGTATAGCAATTGACACTCACCATGGAGGTGATGATAGCTACTGCACTTCGGGAAATAAGCACAGAAACGGCGGTTTCTGTTTCGCGTGAGAGTTGCGGCGCTGTTACTTGACCCGAATTCGTAATATTGACATCTCCCGACTATAAAAGAGAAAATAAATTACGGCCGTTATTCTGACATTTGCGCTATACTGAAAATCGTAGTTCTGAAATATTCTTACATTGAAAATATAGGCAATCTGGCGGGGATTCTGAAAATATTCGTAAATTTAAGAAATTCGTTAATGTGGGGTTCGTAGTAACAAGATTTGACTGCTCTCAAATTCCTAAATTTGGAATCATTTTTCATAATTGCCACCATTGTTGAGCGAAACGAAAACGTTAAGCATATAGGGTGCAAAACATCAATGCACAAGTGGCACTCGCTGTGTTCATTTAACTAAAAAGACGTGGCTGCGTGATTTTTTCGAAAGTAAATGAAAAACTGTGGTTGATTCCTGTTTCATAGGAATCGGTAAAACTCGAAATAGAATTGTGCAGCGAAATCTGCAGCTGAGCATGAATTGCGGGTCGGCGGCTGTCTTGTAAGTGTGCTTGGCTAGCGACGTCCTGCGGGCGGGTCGCTTTGGCAAAGGTGTACTGACGTAATGTTTGCGACGGATATGACTTCAGTGAATATACCGGCATGAAACACTTTTGTGTTAAAATATGAAACCCCAAAACGAACAACCCTTAGTATAACGTCCTCTTTAGTACTAAAGGTTGCTTCCCCGCAAGAAGACCCTGTGTGCGGGAGTGCACCCATTACAGGCCGCTTGATTCGTGGTGCTGGCGTCACTTCCATCATGCATATAACGTTAGCAAAATCTTGGTGTATCCCGGAATAAAACAATTACGTGTTAAAATATACGCGTTAAAAAGAATGTTTTCAGCCCGAAACAGAAAAAGGGTTCGCTCCCGAGCCTACACCTCGTGGTGGTTTAATTCCAAGTCCAACAGTGACAAAACGTTCGAAAATATGGTGCGCGAGCAGTGTAACAACAGGAAATTGAATTCACCTGGGCAAACCTCCACCCTGTTCATCGTGGAAGGCGCGAGACGGGAAGGGAAGGTCACGAGAGGTGGGCGAGGGAGAGAAGAGAGGCAGTCACGTGACAGGGGTGGCAGAAAACCCGTTTTTCGACGGCCTTTTCAGCGAACTGAGCAGATTGCGGCCAATTTTAACACGACAGTGTTTTATTCCTCGATACATGAAGGTTTCCCTGACGTCATATCCGTCACGGTAGTGACGCCAGTATAACAAAGCAAGCGGCCTGTAAAGGGTGCACCCCTGCAAACAGGATATTCTTGCGGGGAAGCAACCTTTAGTACTAAAGACTACATTATAGTGAGGATTGTTCGTTTTCGGGTTTCATATTTTAACACGAAAGCTTTTTATGCCGGGATACACCACTATTTGCCTGACGTCATGTCCGTCACAGAAATCACGCCAGTACACCTTTGGCGAAGCGACCGCCAGCAGGACGTCGCTCGCTGAGCACACCCACAACACAGCCGCCGACCCACAAATCATCTCAGCAGCATATTTCGCTGCAGATTTCACTTTCGTGTTTTAGCAATTCCTATGACAGGAATCAACAGTTCTTTTTTATCCGAAGCCGGTATAGGTTTCACGTCCCGGTAGGTTTCATATCCGAGAACAAGTGATGACGCTCTACTTGTCCTTGAAGCACGGGACGTTCAACAGCGCGCGCCTTTGGCAAACGAACGTGCTAGTGTGCGCGCGCTATTAGCCACGCGGTCACCACCTATGGGGAACGCAGCTAAAAATATGATTTGTATCGGAAGCTTATACATCTCATAACTTGGACATGCCCCTTGAGTAGATTAGTTATTATTAGCTAGGTACTGTTTACAAGATAGAGGCACGACTTTGACCGCAAGATTATAGGTTTCATCACTTACATATGCAATTTAGTAGGTTAGTTATCAATATGCACAACTGTAAATAGAGTAAATAGATCAATAGAGTTAAAATGAGAGAGAGAGAGAGAGAGAGAGAGAGAGAGAGAGAGAGAGAGAGAGAGAGAGAGAGAGAGAGAGAGAGAGAGAGAGAGAGAGAGAGAGAGAGAGAGAGAGAGAGAGAGAGAGAGAGAGAGAAGGAGAGCCTTTATTGCAGCAGGAAGTCCTTAGGTCAAGTGGGGGAAGCGGGAGTAGAAGGTGGGATGTTTGTAGCTTTGGACATCTTCAAAATGGAAAGTTTCAATTGAAGCTGGTTTTAAGGCAAGTCACACATATGATCAGGCGTGTGACCACCGAAACACGGGGAATGCGCGAGGAGGACACCCTCCGCCTCCGTCCAAGCATTCATAATCTCAAGAATTACATACGCCATACCCTACGCTCTTCTCCCCAAGTCAGAAATGGAACGGCTGAATGTCATCATTCGGAAGGCCTACAAACAGGCACTCGGACTTCCCCTCAGCACGGCCACCGACAAGCTATTGAAGCTGGGCCTGCACTATACAGCCGACGAGCTCATAGAGGCAAATCTCTCGAGCCAAAGGTTGAGGCTGGGAGTTACAAGCACAGGGAGGACTCTTCTCTCTCGTCTGGGGGCTCACATCCCCTCTGCAGCGTCAGACATCTCAAATGAGCATTCTCGACCACAATATCAGGAAACAGCTGTACGTCTCAAGGTCGTCCCATGGTCTCCTGGACTGAGGAGCCACTCCCACATCAGCAGGCTCACAATAAAGTTTTTCCTCCTCCTCCTCACCGCTCCCTAGAAACATGCACCCTGTGCATCACAGTGGGCGCAGGGAAGCAAGAGCCAAGGCCATCCACACATACTACGGGAGGGAACCAACCACAGTGTACACGGACGCGTTTTCCTATCCCGGCATAAGAGCAATGACAGCCGTGATTGTCCAGAACAATAAGCACGTCACCAGCCTAACCCTACCCGGATACGACCCCTTACTAGCGGAAGAAGCGGCCGCCGCTCTCGCCATAACGCAAACTACCGCCATCGTAATCATCACAGATTCGCAGCAAGCGTGCCGCAACTTCTCGTGCGGACGAATTCACCGCACAACCCACCAAATCATCCGCCAGCGCCCACCAGACAGATCTATCATGATCACATGGGCACCTGCCCACTCTGCCGTCCCGGGCAACGAAACCGCCCACCTGTTCGCCCGAGAGTTATCCCGCCGGCCCCGGGAAGCGAGCAAGAGAGGTCAACCCCGCTGATCACGTATCACGAAATAACACAGCACTACAAGTTGGGACGTATCACCTACCCAGCGTCGCATAAACACCTAACGAAAGAGGAGGAACGGCAGCTCCGTGCACTCCAGACGAATGCTTTCCCCCATCCCACTAAATGCCATATTCTTGCA